>NC_141736.1:980557-1430707 GCF_971803275.1 Cyanistes caeruleus
GGGGTTATTTTGGGGAGGGGGTTATTTTGGGGAGGGTATTTGGGGGGGGTTATTTTGGGGAGGGGTTATTTTGGGGAGGGGGTTATTTTGGGGAGGGGGTATTTTGGGGAGGGGGGTATTTTGGGGAGGGGGTTATTTTGGGGAGGGGGTATTTTGGGGAGGGGGTATTTTGGGGAGGGGGGTATTTTGGGAGGGGGTATTTTGGGGGGGGGGGTTATTTTGGGGAGGGGTTATTTTGGGGGGGTTTATTTTGGGGGGGGTATTTTGGGGAGGGGGTTATTTTGGGGAGGGGGTTATTTTGGGGAGGGGGTTATTTTGGGGAGGGGGTATTTTGGGGAGGGGGGTATTTTGGAGAGGGGTTATTTTGGGGAGGGGGTTATTTTGGGGAGGGTTATTTTGGGGAGGGGGTTATTTTGGGGGAGGGGTATTTTGGGGAGGGGGTTATTTTGGGGAGGGGGTATTTTAGGGAGGGGGTATTTTGGGGGAGGGGGTATTTTGGGGGGGTTATTTTGGGGAAGGGGTATTTGGGGAGGGGTATTTGGGGAGGGGTTATTTTGGGGAGGGGGTTATTTTGGGGAGGGGGTTATTTTGGGGGAGGGGATTGGGGGGGGTTGGGGGGGGTATTTTGGGGAGGGGTTATTTTGGGGAGGGGGTATTTTGGGGAGGGGGTATTTTTGGGGAGGGGTTATTTTGGGGGAGGGGTTATTTTGGGGAGGGGTCTCCACCTTGCACGATGCCCGTGCTCATGATGGATCCCATCCTGGAGTGGGTGTGGTTGACGATGCCGGTGTTCGCTGCGGGGCGAGACCCCTTCCCAAATTAAAAAAACCCCCCCAAATCCCCCCAGACCCCTCCCCAAATTAAAAAAACCCCCTAAATGCCCCCAAAACCACCCCAAGACCCTCCCCAAATTAAAAAATCCCCCCAAATCCCCACCCAGACCATGAGAATGAGACCCCTCCCCAATTTAAAAACCCCCCAAGACCCCTCCCCAAATTAAAAAACCCCCCCAAAACCACCCCAAGACCCCTCCCCAAATTAAAAAGCCACCCCAAGACCCCTCCCCAAATTAAAAACCCCCCAAATCCCCACCCCAGACCATGAGAATGAGACCCCTCCCCAAATTAAAGACCCCCCCAAGACCCCTCCCCAAATTAAAAAACCCCCCCAAAACCACCCCAAGACCCCTCCCCAAATTAAAAAGCCACCCCAAGACCCCTCCCCAAATTAAAAACCCCCAAATCCCCACCCCAGACCATGAGAATGAGACCCCTCCCCAAATTAAAGACCCCCCAAGACCCCTCCCCAAATTAAAAACCCTCCGCCAAGACCCCTCCCCAAATTAAAACCACCCCCAAACCCCCCCAAGACCCTTCCCCAAATTAAAAAAAACCCCCAAAACCCCCCAAGACCCCTCCCCAAATTAAAAAACCCCCCAAATCCCCCCAAGACCCCTCCCCAAATTAAAAAACCCCGCCAAATCCCCATCCCACCCCCAAAACCACCCCCAAGACCCCTCCCCAAATTAAAAAAACCCCGCCAACCCCCCAAGACCCCTCCCCAAATTAAAAAACCCCCCCAAATCCCCACCCCAGACCATGAGAATGAGAATGAGACCCCTCCCCAAATTAAAAAACCCCCAAATCCCCCCCAGACCCCTCCCCAAATTAAAAAAAACCCCCCAAATCCCCCCAAGACCCCTCCCCAAATTAAAAAACCCCCCCAAATCCCCCCAAAACCACCCCAAGACCCCTCCCCAAATTAAAAAACCCCCCCAAATCTCCCCAAAACCACCCCAAGACCCCTCCCCAAATTAAAAAAACCCCCCTAATCCCCACCCCAGACCATGAGAATGAGCATGAGACCCCTCCCCAAATTAAAGACCCCCCCAAGACCCCTCCCCAAATTAAAAAACCCCCCTAAATCCCCCCAAACCCCTCCCCAAATTAAAAAAAAACCCCAAGACCCCTCCCCAAATTAAAAAAACCCCCAAAACCCCCCCAAGACCCCTCCCCGAATTAAAAAACCCCCCCAAGACACCTCCCAAAATTAAAAAAACCCCCTAAATCCCCCCAAAACCACCCCAAAACCCCTCCCCAAATTAAAGAACCCCCCCAATCCCCCCCAAGACCCCTCCCCAAATTAAAAAACCCCCCCAAGACACCTCCCAAAATTAAAAAACCCCCCCAAATCTCCCCAAAACCACCCCAAGACCCCTCCCCAAATTAAAAAACCCCCCCTAATCCCCACCCCAGACCATGAGAATGAGTATGAGACCCCTCCCCAAATTAAAAAACCCCCCCAAGACCCCTCCCCAAATTAAAAAACCCCCCTAAATCCCCCCAAACCCCTCCCCAAATTAAAAAAAAACCCCAAGACCCCTCCCCAAATTAAAAAAACCCCCAAACCCCCCCCAAGACCCCTCCCCGAATTAAAAAAACCCCCCAAGACACCTCCCAAAATTAAAAAACCCCCCCAAATCCCCTCAAAACCACCCCAAGACCCCTCCCCAAATTAAAAAAACCCCCCAAATCCCCCCAAAACCACCCCAAGACCCCTCCCCAAATTAAGAACCCCCCCAAATCCCCCCAAAACCACCCCAAGACCCCTCCCCAAATTAAGAAACCCCCCCAAGACCCCTCCCCAAATTAAAAAACCCCCCTAAATCCCCATCCCACCCCCCAAAACCACCCCAAGACCCCTCCCCAAATTAAAAAAAAACCCCAAATCCCCCCAAACCCCCCCCAAGACCCCTCCCCAAATTAAAAAACCCCCCCAAATCCCCCAAAACCACCCCAAGACCCCTCCCCAAATTAAAAAAAAACCCCAAATCCCCCCAAAACCACCCCAAGACCCCTCCCCAAATTAAAAAACCCCCGCAAGACCCCTCCCCAAATTAAAAAAACCCCCTAAATCCCCCCAAAACCACCCAAGACCCCTCCCCAAATTAAAAAAAAAACCCTAAATCCCCCCAAAACCACCCCAAAACCCCTCCCCAAATTAAAAAATCCCCCCAAATCCCCACCCCAGACCATGAGAATGAGAATGAGACCCTTCCCCAAATTAAAAAACCCCCCTAAATTCCCCCCAAACCCCCCCAAGACCCCTCCCCAAATTAAAAACACCCCCAAATCCCCATCCCATCCCCCCCAAATCCCCATCCCAGCCCCCAAAACCGCCCCAAGACCCCTCCCCAAATTAAAAAACCCCCCCAAGACCCCTCCCCAAATTAAAAAACCCCCCCGAGCCCCCTCCCCAAATTGAAGACCCCTCCCCAGACGCACCCAGGGGGATCAGGTTGTTGTGGCCCACGTTGGAGCCGCCGGCGATGACGCTGCTCAGGTCGTACGCCGCCGGCATCCCTGCGGTGGGGACCCCAATTTGGGGAGGGGGGCGGTTCAGAAAGGGGTCAAACCCCCCCCAAAAGGGGGGGAAAGACCCCCCCCAGACCCTCCCCCCAAAAAGCCCCCTCCCCACGCACCGGCCACGGCCATGCCCGTGCTCATGTTGTAGGCGCTGCCCGTGTTCCACATGTTCTCCGAGGGCGACGCGTAGTGAGAGCCGGGGGGGGGCGAGGGGGTCGTGCCCGTGTACCTGGGGGTGGGGAGGGGGCTGCAGTGGGTGGGGGGCGTCCCTGGGGGGGGGTCCTGACCCGTCCCCCCCGCCCCCAGCCCCCGGGATGTACCTGAAGAAGGGGTTCTTTAGGTCCAGCAGGTTGGAGGATTTGGAGCCCGTCTGGTCCACCTGGGCCACGATGCTGATGTCGTAGCTCTGTCTGGGGTGGGTGGGGGGCGGTGAGACCCCTCCCCAAAATAGCTGGGGGGGTTTGGGAGGGTTGTGGGACCCCCAAAGTGAGGCCCAGGGGGGTTTGGGGGGGTTCAAGGGGTCCCCAAAGGGGGTTGGGGGTTGGTTGGGGGTCAGGATGTTGATGTAAATCTGTCTGGGGTGGGTGGGGGGCGGTGAGACCCCTCCCCAAAATAGCTGGGGGGATGGGAGACCCCCAAAGTGGGGATGGGAGACCCCCAAAGTGCAGCCCAGGGGGGGTTTGGGGGGGTTCAAGGGGTCCCCAAAGGGGGTTGGGGGTTGGTTGGGGGTCAGGATGTTGATGTAAATCTGTCTGGGGAGGGTGGGGGGTGGTGAGACCCCTCCCCAAAATAGCTGGGGGGACGGGAGACCCCCAAAGTGGGGATGGGAGACCCCCAAAGTGGGGATGGGAGACCCCCAAAGTGGGGTTGTGGGACCCCCAAAGTGTAGCCCAGGGGGGTTTGGGGGGGTTCAAGGGGTCTCCAAAGGGGGTTGGGGGTTGGTTGGGGGTCAGGATGTTGATGTAAATCTGTCTGGGGTGGGTGGGGGGCGGTGAGACCCCTCCCCAAAATAGCTGGGGGGATGGGAGACCCCCAAAGTGGGGATGGGAGACCCCCATAGTGCAGCCCAGGGGGGTTCAAGGGGTCCCCAAAGGGGGTTGGGGGTCAGGATGTTGATGTAAATCTGTCTGGGGTGGGGGGGGGGCGGTGAGACCCCTCCCCAAAATAGCTGGGGGGATGGGAGACCCCCAAAGTGGGGATGGGAGACCCCCAAAGTGCAGCCCAGGGGGGTTTGGGGGGCTTAAAGGGGTCCCCAAAAGGGGTTGGGGGTTGTGATGCTGATGTAAATCTGTCTGGGGAGGGTGGGGGGCGGTGAGACCCCTCCCCAAAATAGCTGGGGGGACGGGAGACCCCCAAAGTGGGGATGGGAGACCCCCAAAGTGCAGCCCAGGGGGGTTCAAGGGGGTTCAAGGGGTCCCCAAAAGGGGTTGGGGGTCAGGATGTTGATGTAAATCTGTCTGGGGAGGGTGGGGGGTGGTGAGACCCCTCCCCAAAATAGCTGGGGGGTGGGAGACCCCCAAAGTGGGGACGGGAGACCCCCAAAGTGGGGATGGGAGACCCCCAAAGTGGGGATGGGAGACCCCCAAAGTGGGGATGGGAGACCCCCAAAGTGGGGATGGGAGACCCCAAAGTGGGGTTGTGGGACCCCCAAAGTGCAGCCCAGGGGGGTTCAAGGGGTCCCCAAAAGGGGTTGGGGGTCAGGATGCTGATGTAAATCTGTCTGGGGTGGGTGGGGGGCGGTGAGACCCCTCCCCAAAATAGCTGGGGGGGATGGGAGACCCCCAAAGTGGGGATGGGAGACCCCAAAGTGGGGATGGGAGACCCCAAAGTGAGGCCCAGGGGGGGTTTGGGGGGGTTCAAGGGGTCCCCAAAAGGGGTTGGGGGTCAGGATGTTGATGTAAATCTGTCTGGGGTGGGTGGGGGGCGGTGAGACCCCTCCCCAAAATAGCTGGGGGGGTGGGAGACCCCCAAAGTGGGGACGGGAGACCCCCAAAGTGGGGATGGGAGACCCCCAAAGTGCAGCCCAGGGGGGTTTGGGGGGCTTAAAGGGGTCCCCAAAAGGGGTTGGGGGTTGTGATGCTGATGTAAATCTGTCTGGGGTGGGTGGGGGGCGGTGAGACCCCTCCCCAAAATAGCTGGGGGGGTTTGGGAGGGTTGTGGGACCCCCAAAGTGAGGCCCAGGGGGGTTTGGGGGGGTTCAAGGGGTCCCCAAAGGGGGTTGGGGGTCGGTTGGGGGTCAGGATGCTGATGTAAATCTGTCTGGGGTGGGTGGGGGGCGGTGAGACCCCTCCCCAAAATAGCTGGGGGGGTTTGGGAGGGTTGTGGGACCCCCAAAGTGAGGCCCAGGGGGGTTTGGGGGGGTTCAAGGGGTCCCCAAAGGGGGTTGGGGGTTGGGTAACCCCTGCCCCTCCCCCCACCAGGATCAGCAGCTGGGTCAGGGTTGGGCCCCTCCCCCACCCCGAGCTAAAAATAGACCCCAAAAATGGGACAGGGACCCCCCCATACCCCAAAAATGGGACAGACCCCCCCCCTCACCCCAAAACTGGGACAGACCCCCCCATCCCCAACCCCAAAACTGGGACAGGGACCCCCCCCCACCCCAAAACTGGGACAGACCCCCCATCCCCCACCCCAAAACTGGGACAGGGACCCCCCCCCAATCCCAAACTGGGACAGGGACCCCCCCCTCACCCCAAAACTGGGACAGACCCCCCCCATACCCCACCCCAAAACTGGGACAGACCCCCCCCCCTCACCCCAAACTGGGACAGGGACCCCCATCCCCCACCCCAAAACTGGGACAGACCCCCCCCTCACCCCAAAAATGGGACAGGACCCCCCCCCTCACCCCAAAAATGGGACAGGACCCCCCCTCACCCCAAAAATGGGACAGGGACCCCCCCTCACCCCAAACTGGGGCAGACCCCCCCCCAATCCCAAACTGGGACAGGGACCCCCCCCCTCACCCCAAAACTGGGACAGGGACCCCCCCCCCCCTCACCCCAAAACTGGGACAGGGACCCCCCCCCCCCTCACCCCAAAACTGGGACAGATCCCCCCCATACCCCAAAAATAGGACAGACCCCCCCACAATCCCAAACTGGGACAGGGACCCCCCCCAACCCAAAACTGGGACAGGGACCCCCATCCCCCACCCCAAAACTGGGACAGGGACCCCCCCCCAACCCAAACTGGGGCACAGCCTGAACTGGGACACGGCTTGGGGGGGCTTGGGGACCCCCCCTGTGCCCCCCAACCCCCTCCAAGCCCCCCAAACCCCCCCAAGCCCCCCGAGCCCCCTCCCCGAGCCCCCCCAAGCCCCCCAGACCCCTCCCCAAGCCCCCCAAACCCCCCCAAGCCCCCCAAGCCCCCTCCCCGAGCCCCCCAAACCTCTCCCAGAGCCCCCAAAGCCCCCCAAACCCCCTCCCAGAGCCCCCAAACCCCCTCCAAACCCCTCAAACCCCTCCCAAACCCCCTCCCAGAGCCCCCCAAAGCCCCCCAAGCCTCCCGAGCCCCCTCCCCAAGCCACCCAAACCCTCCCTGCGCCCCCCAAGCCCCTCCCCAAACCCCTCAAACCCCTCCCAAACCCCCTCCCAGAGCCCCCCAAAGCCCCCCAGACCCCTCCCCGAGCCACCCAAACCCTCCCTGCGCCCCCCGAGCCCCCTCCCCGAGCCCCCCAAACCCCTCCCTGCGCCCCCCAAACCCCTCCCCAAACCCCTCAAACCCCTCCCAAACCCCCTCCCAGAGCCCCCCAAGCCCCCCGAGCCCCCTCCCCAAGCTCCCCAAAGCCCCCAAGCCCCCCCCCAAGCCCCCCGAGCCCCCTCCCCGAGCCTCCCAAACCTCTCCCAGAGCCCCCAAAGCCCCCCAAACCCCTCAAACCCCTCCCAAACCCCCCCCCAGACCCCTCCAAGCCCCCTAAGCCCCCCAAGCCCCCCCCAAGCCCCCCAAGCCCCCCCCAAGCCCCCCGAGCCCCCCAAACCCTCCCTAAACCCCTCAAACCCCTCCCCAAACCCCTCAAACCCCTCCCAAACCCCCTCCCCGAGGCCCCCAAAGCCCCCTGAGGCCCCTCCCCGAGCCCCCCAAACCCCCCTAAGCCCCCCGAGCCCCCTCCCCGAGCCCCCCAAACCCCTCCCCAAACCCTCAAACCCCTCCCAAACCCCCTCCCCGAGCCCCCCCAAGCCCCCCGAGCCCCCTCCCTGAGCCCCCCAAAGCCCCAGACCCCTCCCCGAGCCCCCCAAACCTCTCCCAGAGCCCCCAAAGCCCCCCAAACCCCCCCCCGAGCCCCCTCCCAGAGCCCCCCAAAGCCCCAGACCCCTCCCCGAGCTCCCCAAACCCCTCCCTGAGCACCCAAAGCCCCCCAAGCCCCCTCCCAAACCCCTCAAACCCCCCAAGCCCCCTCCCAGAGCCCCCCAAAGCCCCCCAGACCCCTCCCCGAGCCCCCCAAAGCCCCCCAGACCCCTCCCCAAGCCCCCAAAGCCCCCAAGCCCCCTCCCCAAGCCACCCAAACCCTCCCTGCGCCCCCCAAACCCCTCCCCAAACCCCTCAAACCCCTCCCAAACCCCCTCCCCGAGCCCCCCAAACCCCTCCCCAAGCCCCCCAAGCCCCCCCAAGCCCCCCGAGCCCCCACCTCTTGTTGGCGATGAGCAGGCAGGTTCCCGAGAGCGTGTCGCCGGCCTTGGCGAAGAGCGGCGACTGGAACAGGCAGCGCACCTGGTACCAGTGCGTCAGCGGCTCCGTGGGCGCCGTCGACAGCCACACCGTCATTCTGGGGGGGCTCTGGGGGTCACGGCCGGCTCCGGGACCCCCGAAAACCCCAAAAACACCCCCCAAAACCCCTAAAACACCCCAAAAATCCCATAAAACACCCCCAAAAACCCCCAAAATCACCCCAAAAACACCCCCAAAAACCCCAAAAACCACCCCAAAACCCCCAAATCACCCCCAAAATCCCCTAAAACACCCCCAAAATCCCCCAAAACACCCCCAAAATCCCACACCGTCATTCTGGGGGGGTTCTGGGGGTCACGGCCGGCTCCGGGACCCCCAAAAACCCCCCAAAACACCCCCAAAAACCCCCCAAAACACCCCCAAAAACCCCAAAAACACCCCCAAAACCCCTAAAACACCCCCAAAATCCCCTAAAACACCCCAAAAACACCCCCCAAAACCCCTAAAACACCCCAAAAATCCCATAAAATACCCCAAAAACACCCCCCAAAACACCCCCAAAACACCCCCAAAATCCCACACCGTCATTCTGGGGGGGCTCTGGGGGTCACGGCCGGCTCCGGGACCCCCAAAAACCCCCAAAAACACCCCCAAAAACCCCCAAAAACACCCCCAAAAACCCCCAAAAACACCCCCAAAAACCCCTAAAACACCCCAAAAACCCCTAAAACACCCCCAAAACCCCTAAAACACCCCAAAAATCCCATAAAACACCCCAAAAACACCCCCAAAAACACCCCCAAAATCCCACACCGTCATTCTGGGGGGGCTCTGGGGGTCACGGCCGGCTCCGGGACCCCCGAAAACCCCCAAAAACACCCCCCAAAAACCCCCAAATCACCCCCCAAAACCCCTAAAACACCCCAAAAACACCCCCAAAATCCCCTAAAACACCCCCAAAAACCCCAAAAACACCCCCCAAAACCCCTAAAACACCCCAAAAACACCTAAAACACCCCCAAAAACACCTCCAAAAACCCCCAAAACACCCCCCAAAACCCCTAAAACACCCCAAAAATCCCATAAAATACCCCAAAAACACCCCCCAAAACACCCCCAAAACACCCCCAAAATCCCACACCGTCATTCTGGGGGGGCTCTGGGGGTCACGGCCGGCCCCGGGACCCCCAAAAACCCCCAAAAACACCCCCAAAACCCCCAAAACAGCCCAAAAATCCCATAAAATACCCCAAAAACCCCCCAAAACCCCCCCAAAAACCCCTAAAAGACCCCCCAAAACCCCTAAAACACCCCAAAAATCCCATAAAACACCCCCAAAATCCCCTAAAACACCCCAAAAATCCCATAAAACACCCCAAAAACACCCCCAAAATCCCACACCGTCATTCTGGGGGGGCTCTGGGGGTCACGGCCGGCTCCGGGACCCCCAAAAACCCCAAAATCACCCCCAAAACCCCTAAAACACCCCCAAAATCCCACACCGTCATTCTGGGGGGGCTCTGGGGGTCACGGCTGGCTCCGGGACCCCCAAAAACCCCAAAAACACCCCCCAAAACCCCTAAAACACCCCAAAAATCCCATAAAATACCCCAAAAACCCCCCAAAACCCCCCCAAAAACCCCTAAAAGACCCCCCAAAACCCCTAAAACACCCCAAAAATCCCATAAAACACCCCAAAAACACCCCCAAAAACACCCCCAAAATCCCACACCGTCATTCTGGGGGGGCTCTGGGGGTCACGGCCAGCTCCGGGACCCCCAAAAACCCCAAAAACACCCCCAAAAACCCCCAAAACACCCCCAAAAATCCCATAAAACACCCCAAAAACACCCCCAAAATCCCCCGAAAAACCCCTAAAAGACCCCCCAAAACCCCTAAAACACCCCAAAAATCCCATAAAACACCCCCCAAAATCCCATAAAACACCCCCAAAATCCCACACCGTCATTCTGGGGGGGCTCTGGGGGTCACGGCCGGCTCCGGGACCCCCAAAAACCCCCAAAAACACCCCCAAAACCCCCAAAACACCCCAAAAATCCCATAAAATACCCCAAAAACACCCCCAAAACCCCTAAAACACCCCAAAAATCCCATAAAATACCCCAAAAACACCCCCCAAAACCCCCAAAACACCCCCAAAATCCCACACCGTCATTCTGGGGGGGTTCTGGGGGTCACGGCCGGCTCCGGCACCCCCGAAAACCCCCAAAAACACCCCCCAAAACCCCTAAAACACCCCAAAAACACCTAAAACACCCCAAAAAATCCCCCAAAAACACCTCCAAACACCCCCAAAATCCCACACCGTCATTCTGGGGGGGCTCTGGGGGTCACGGCCGGCTCCGGGACCCCCAAAAACCCCAAAATCACCCCCAAAACCCCTAAAACACCCCAAAAATCCCATAAAACACCCCAAAAACACCCCCCAAAACCCCTAAAACACCCGGAATCTCACATGGAGCCGATGAAGGCCACGTCGAACCAGAAGGCCAGGCCGTGCACCAAACACACCCAAACACACCCCAAAAACACCCCAAAAACACCCCAAAACACCCCAAAACACCCCAAAAACACCTGAAACCACCCCAAAATCCCGCTCAGAACACCCAAACACACTCAGAACACCCCAAACACCCCAAAAACACCCAAAACACCCCAAAGCTCACATGGAGCCGATGAAGGCCACGTCGAACCAGAAGGCCAGGCCGTGCACCAAACACACCCAAACACACCCCAAAAACACCCCAAAAACACCCCAAAAACACCTGAAACCAGCCCAAAATCCCGCTCAGAACACCCAAACACCCCAAAAACACCCAGAACACCCCAAAAACACCCGAAGAACACCCCAAAGCTCACATGGAGCCGATGAAGGCCACGTCGAACCAGAAGGCCAGGCCGTGCACCGAACACACCCAAAAACACCCCAAAAACACCCCAAAAACACCCCAAGAACACCCAAAACCACCCCAAAACACCCCAAAAACACCCCAAAAACACCTGAAACCACCCCAAAATCCCGCTCAGAACACCCAAACACCCCAAAAACACCCGAAGAACACCCGGAATCTCACATGGAGCCGATGAAGGCCACGTAGAACCAGAAGGCCAGGCCGTGCACCAAACACACCCAAACGCACCCCAAAAACACCCCAAAAACACCCCAAAAACACCCCAAAATCCCGCTCAGAACACCCAAACACCCCAAAAACACCCGAAATACACCCCAAAAACACCCCAAAGCTCACATGGAGCCGATGAAGGCCACGTCGAACCAGAAGGCCAGGCCGTGCACCAAACACACCCAAACACACCCCAAAAACACCCCAAAAACACCCCAAAAACACCTGAAACCACCCCAAAATCCCGCTCAGAACACCCAAACACACTCAGAACACCCAGAACACCCCAAAAACACCCAAAACACCCCAAAAACACCCGAATCTCACATGGAGCCGATGAAGGCCACGTCGAACCAGAAGGCCAGGCCGTGCACCAAACACACCCAAACACACCCCAAAAACACCCCAAAAACACCCCAAAAACACCCCAAAAACACCCCAAAACACCTGAAACCACCCCAAAATCCCGCTCAGAACACCCAAACACCCCAAAAACACCCGAAGAACACCCCAAAAACAGCCGGAATCTCACATGGAGCCGATGAAGGCCACGTCGAACCAGAAGGCCAGGCCGTGCACCGAACACACCCAAACACACCCCAAAAACACCCCAAAAACACCCAAAAACACCCCAAAAACACCCCAAAAACACCTGAAACCACCCCAAAATCCCGCTCAGAACACCCCAAACACCCCAAAAACACCCAAAACACCCCAAAAACACCCGAAGAACACCCGGAATCTCACATGGAGCCGATGAAGGCCACGTCGAACCAGAAGGCCAGGCTGTGCACTGAACACACCCAAACACACCCAAAAACACCCCAAAAACACCCCAAAAACACCCCAAAAACACCCAAAAACACCCCAAAAACACCTGAAACCACCCCAAAATCCCGCTCAGAACACCCAAACACCCCAAAAACACCCAAAACACCCCCAAAACAGCCGGAATCTCACATGGAGCCGATGAAGGCCACGTCGAACCAGAAGGCCAGGCCGTGCACCAAACACACCCAAAAACACCCAAACACACCCCAAAAACACCCCAAAAACACTCAAAAACACCCCAAAATCCCACTCAGAACACCCAGAACACCCCAAAAACACCCGAATCTCACATGGAGCCGATGAAGGCCACGTCGAACCAGAAGGCCAGGCCGTGCACCAAACACACCCAAACACACCCCAAAAACACCCCAAAACACCCAAAAACACCCCAAAAACACCCCAAACACACCCCAAAAACACCCCAAAAACACCCCAAAATTTCACTTAGAACACCCAAACACACTCAGAACACCCAGAACACCCCAAAAACACCCCAAAAACACCCGAATCTCACATGGAGCCGATGAAGGCCACGTCGAACCAGAAGGCCAGGCCGTGCACCAAACACACCCAAACACACCCCAAACACACCCCAAAAACACCCCAAAAACACCCAAAAACACCCCAAAAACACCCCAAAATTTCGCTCAGAACACCCAAACACCCCAAAAACACCCGAAAACACCCCAAAAACAGCCGGAATCTCACATGGAGCCGATGAAGGCCACGTCGAACCAGAAGGCCAGGCCGTGCACCGAACACACCCAAACACACCCCAAAAACACCCCAAAAACACCCAAAAACACCCCAAAAACACCTGAAACCACCCCAAAATCCCGCTCAGAACACCCAAAACACCCGAAAACACCCGAAAACACCCGAAGAACACCCGGAATCTCACATGGAGCCGATGAAGGCCACGTCGAACCAGAAGGCCAGGCCGTGCACCGAACACACCCAAACACACCCCAAAAACACCCCAAAAACACCTGAAACCACCCCAAAATCCCGCTCAGAACACCCAAAAACCCCCAAAACACCCCAAAACACCCCAAAAACACCCGAAGAACACCCGGAATCTCACATGGAGCCGATGAAGGCCACGTCGAACCAGAAGGCCAGGCCGTGCACCGAACACACCCAAACACACCCCAAAAACACCCCAAAAACACCCAAAAACACCCCAAAAACACCCCAAAACACCTGAAACCACCCCAAAATCCCGCTCAGAACACCCAAAACACCCCAAAACACCCAAAACACCCCAAAAACAGCTGGAATCTCACATGGAGCCAATGAAGGCCACGTCGAACCAGAAGGCCAGGCCGTGCACCAAACACACCCAAACACACCCCAAAAACACCCCAAAAACACCCCAAAAACACCCCAAAAACACCTGAAACCACCCCAAAATCCCACTCAGAACACCCAAACACACTCAGAACACCCAGAACACCCCAAAAACACCCGAAGAACACCCGGAATCTCACATGGAGCCGATGAAGGCCACGTCGAACCAGAAGGCCAGGCCGTGCACCGAACACACCCAAACACACCCCAAAAACACCCCAAAAACACCCCAAAAACACCCCAAAACACCCCAAAAACACCTGAAACCACCCCAAAAACACCCCAAAATCCCGCTCAGAACACCCAAACACCCCAAAACACCCGAAAACACCCGAAGAACAGCCGGAATCTCACATGGAGTCGATGAAGGCCACGTCAAACCAGAAGGCCAGGCCGTGCACCGAACACACCCAAACACACCCCAAAAACACCCCAAAAACACCCCAAAACACCCCAAAAACACCCAAAAACACCCCAAAATCCCGCTCAGAACACGCAAACACACTCAGAACACCCAGAACACCCCAAAAACACCCGAAGAACACCCCAAAGCTCACATGGAGCCGATGAAGGCCACGTCGAACCAGAAGGCCAGGCCGTGCACCCAACACACCCAAACACACCCAAACACACCCCAAAAACACCCCAAAAACACCCAAAAACACCCCAAAAACACCCCAAAAACACCCCAAAATCCCGCTCAGAACACCCAAACACCCCAAAAACACCCCAAAAACACCCGAATCTCACATGGAGCCGATGAAGGCCACGTCGAACCAGAAGGCCAGGCCGTGCACCAGCCCCGAGTGCAGCATGTGGAACTTGAAGGGGATTTCTATCCTGGGGAGGAAATGGAATAATTAATTAGGGATAATAGGAATAATAATAGGAATAATAGTAATAATAGTAATAATAATAGTAATAAGTGTAATAATAATAATAATGATAATAATGATTATAATGATAATAATAGTAGTATTGATAATAATAAAAATAGTAATAATAATAATAATAATAAAAAATATATAATAAAATAATAATAATAATAATAAAAATAGTAATAATAGCAATAATAATAGTAATAATAACAATAACAATAACAGTAATTGTAACAGTAATAATAATGATAGTAATAATAATAGTAATAATGATAACGGCAATAATAACAATAAGAAAAATAATAATAACAATAATAATAATAGTAGTATTAGTAATAAGGGTAATAATAATAATAATAATCATAATAATAAAAAAAATAATAATAATAATAATAATATTAGTAATAATAAAATTCGTAATTATAATAGTAATAATAATAGTAAAAATAATAATAACAATAACAGTAATAATAATAGTACTAATAGCAATAGTAATAATAACAGTTATAATGACAAAGACAATAATAACAATAATATTAAAAGTAATAATATCAGTAATAATAATAATAACAATAACAATAACAGTAATAATAACAGTAATGATAATAATAAAAATAATAGTAATAACAATTATAACAATAATAATAACAATAACAGTAATAATAATAGCAATGATAATAATAAAAATAATAGTAATAATAAAATAATAACAATAATAACAATAACAATAACAACGACAATAATAAAAATAATAATAATAATAAATAATAAATAATAATAATGGCAATAATAATAATAATAATAATAATAATAATAATAATGGCAATAATAATAATAATATAAAAATAATAAAAATAATGAAATAATAATAATAATAATAATAATAATAATATTAATATAAAAATAATAATAATAATAATACTGATAAATAGTGAAATTTGGGGGTGATTTGGGATGTGAAGCCCCCTCCCCACCTGTGCAGGTCGCCCTCCTTGGCCTCCAGGAAGTTGACGGTGTATTTAACAGATTTGGCCATCAGAATCCGGATATCAAACGTGTCCTGAGGGACAGGGGGGATCAAAGATAATTAATTAATAGAATAATTAATTAATTAATTAATTAAATAAATAATTCTGAAATTATTAAAATTATTAAATTAAATTTAATAATAAAATTTATATAATAATAATATTATATAATTTATATAATAGTAATAATATATAATAATATTATTAAATTAAAATTATTAAATTAAAATTATTAAATTAAAATTATTAAATTAAATTTGATAATAAAATTTATATAATAATAATATTATATAATTTATATAATAGTAATAATATATAATAATAAAATTATTAAATTAAAATTATTCAATTAAAATTATTCAATTAAAATTAGCTAAGTAATAATAAATAATAATAAGTAAAAATAGAAATAAAAGTAGGAAATAAATTCAAAAATTGGAATAATAAATAATAATGGATAAGAAAAATAGTGACATGTAATAGTAAATAATAATATGTAATAAATAAAACTAATAAAATGAATAAAAACAAGCCATAATAAATAAAATAAAAAAAATAATAAAAATAGTAATAATAAATAAAATAAGAGAAATAATAAATAATAATAAACAAAATAATAACAGTAAAAATAGCAATAATAAATAATGAAAGAAAAAAATAGAATGAACCGAAAAATAAAATAATAAATAAAATAATAAAAATAATAAATAATAATAAATGATAATAAAAATAGTAATAACAAATCATAAGAAAAGAATAAAAAGAAATAAAATAATAATAAAATTATAAAAATAATAATAACAATAAAAATAATAACAAATTATAATGAATAACAATAAATAATAAATAAAATTAGTAAAAAATAATAAAAAGAAATATAAATAATAATAAAAATAATAATAAAAATAATAATAAAAATAATAATAAAAATAATGAAACTTAATAAGAATTAGTAATAATAAAAAATATATAATAATAAATAAAAAATGGAAATTAATGATAAAAATAATAAAGATAATAAAAACCAAAAGTAAAAATAAATAGTAATAAATAAAATATATAAAATGACAAGCAATAATAATTATTATAATAAATTAATAATAAAAATAAAAGATTAAATAAAGACAATAAAAATAAAAAATAAAAAATAAAAAATAATAAAAATAAAAGATTAAATAAAGACGATAAAAATAAAAAATAAAAAGCAATAAAAATAATAAAAATAATAAAAAATAGAACGAATAATAAATAATAAATATAATTTAAATAATTAAAATAACAATAAAAAAATAATAAATTAATCAAAATAAATAATTAAAAATCATTAATAAAAAATAATAAAAATAAAAATTAAATGATACAAAATTGGGGTGGGTTTGGGACCCCCCTGGTTCACCCAAATCCCCCCAAAAAAGGGTCCTGGGACCCCCCAGGGGTCTCTCACCACCACGGGCTGCCGGAAATATTCGTCCACGGCGGCGCCGCGCAGCGCCGAGAGATCGA
Organism: Cyanistes caeruleus; assembly: GCF_971803275.1. Lineage (NCBI taxonomy): Eukaryota > Metazoa > Chordata > Aves > Passeriformes > Paridae > Cyanistes > Cyanistes caeruleus. The sequence continues at coordinate 997,324 of NC_141736.1, forward strand.
CGCCGTGGAAGGAGGGCTGGTACCTGGGGAAAATGGGAATTGGGGTTTTTTGGGGGATTTGGGGGATTTTGGGGATTTTTTTGGGGATTTTTGGGGATTTTTGGGGATTTTTTGGGGGGTTTTTTGGGATTTTTTGGGGATTTTTTGGGATTTTTTTGGGATTTTTTTGGAATTTTTTGGGGATTTTTTGGGATTTTTGGGGATTTTTTGGGGTTTTTTTGGATTTTTTTGGGATTTTTTTTGGGATTTTTCGGGATTTTTTGGGGATTTTTTGGGGATTTTTTGGGATTTTGTGGGGGATTTTTTGGGGATTTTTTTGGATTTTTGGGGGATTTTTTTGGGGATTTTTTTGGGATTTTTTTTTTTTTTTGTGGATTTTTTGGGGATTTTTTGGGGATTTTTTTCGGGGTTTTTTGGGATTTTTTGGGATTTTTTGGGGGATTTTTTGGATTTTTTTGGGATTTTTATGGGATTTTTTTGGATTTTTCTGGGGATTTTTATGGGATTTTTTGGGGATTTTTTGGGATTTTTTTGGGGGGGATTTTTTGGGGGATTTTTTGGATTTTTTTGGGGATGTTTTGGGGATTTTTTGGGGATTTTTTGGGATTTTTTGGGATTTTTTTGGGATTTTTGAGGCTGAGAACAGGACCGGGAATGGGAACGAACGGAAATGGGGCCTGGGAATGGGAAAAGGGAAAAAGAACTGGGAACAGGAACTGGGAACTGGGACTGGGAACTGGGATTGGGAACTGGGACTGGGAACTGGGATTGGGAACTGGGAACTGGGAACAGGAACAGGAACAGGAACAGGAACTGGGAACGGGAACTGGGACAGGAACAGGATCAAGGATCAGGATCAGGATCAGGGATCAGGATCAGGGATCAGGATCAAGGATCAGGATTGGGATCAGGGATCAGGATCAGGATCAGGATCAGGACCAGGATCAGGGATCGGGATCTGGGATGGGGATCAGGGATCTGGGATCAGGGATCAGGATCAGGATCAGGATCTGGGATCAGGATCAGGGATCGGGATCTGGGATCAGGATCAGGATCAGGATCTGGGATCAGGATCAGGATCAGGATCTGGGATCAGGATCAGGGATCGGGATCTGGGATGGGGATCAGGGATCTGGGATCAGGGATCAGGATCAGGATCAGGATCTGGGATCAGGGATTGGGATCGGGATCTGGGATCAGGGATCAGGATCAGGGATCTGGGATCAGGATCAGGGATCAGGATCAGGGATCAGGGATCAGGATCAGGGATGGGGATCAGGGATCAGGGATCAGGATCAGGATCAGGGATCAGGATCTGAGATCTGGGATCTGGGATCTGGGATCAGGATCAGGGATCAGGGATCAGGGATCAGGATCAGGGATCAGGGATGGGGATCTGGGATCTGGGACCCCTCACCAGAAGTTGGCCTTGGTGAACTGCTCCATGTAGAGCTGCTCGTCCGTGAAGGGCGCCAGGTGCACGTCCCCGATGGTGGGGAACATGTTCCCTGAAATGGGGAGGGGGCACGGCTGGGGCCGGCCCGGGGGTCCTGCTGCTCCCACAGACCCCCGGGGACACCCGGGGACACCCGGGGACACCCTGGGGACACCCTGGGGACACCCTGGGGACACCCTGAGACCCCCTGGGGACACCCGGGGACACCCTGGGGACACCCTGGGGACACCCTGGGGACACCCAGAGACCCCCGGGGACACCCTGAGACACCCGGGAACCCCCACAGACCCCCAGGGACACCCAGGGACACCCAGGGGACAGCCTGAGACCCCCCGGGGACACCCAGGGACACCCTGAGACCCCTGGGAACACACGGGGACACCCTGAGACCCCCTGGGGACACCCTGAGACCCCTGGGGACACCCTGAGACCCCCCGGGGACACCCTGGGGACACCCTGGGGACACCCAGGGACACCCTGAGACCCCCCAGACTGCCCTGAGACCCCCTGGGGACACCCAGAGACCCCCCAGACCACCCTGGGGACACCCTGGGGACACCCTGAGACCCCTGGGGACACCTGGGGACACCCTGGGGACACCCAGAGACCCCCTGGAGACACCTGGGGACACCCAGGGACAGCCTGGGGACACCCTGAGACCCCCTGGGGACACCCTGGGGACACCCAGGGACACCCTGAGACCCCCCAGACTGCCCTGAGACCACCCTGAGACCCCCGGGAACCCCCACAGACCCCTGGGGACACCCTGGGGACACCCTGAGACCCCCGGGGACACCTGGGGACACCCTGAGACCCCCGGGGACACCTGGGGACACACTGAGACCCCCCAGACAGCCCTGAGACCACCCTGAGACCCCCGGGGACACCCTGAGACCCCCTGGGGACACCCTGGGGACACCCTGAACTCCTTGAGGACCCCCAAGGAACCCCAGAGCCCCCCAAAGACCCCCCAAGGAACCCCCAGACCCCCCGAGGACCCCCCAGGACCCCCCCAAATCCCCTCCAGGACCCCCCAGCCCCCCCAGAGACCCCCAAGGACCCCCCCAAACCCCCCAAGAGCCCCCCAAGGAACCCCCAAATCCCCCCAGCCCCCCCAAATCCCCCCAAGGACCCCCCAAACCCCCCCAAGGACCCCCCCAAACCCCCCCCCAAATCCCCCCAGGACCCCCCAAAGACCCCCAAAGACCCCCCCAAATCCCCCCCAGACCCCCCCCAAGGACCCCCCAAATCCCCCAAGAGCCCCCCCAGACCCCCCCCAAATCCCCCCAAGGACCCCCCAGAGCCCCCCCAAACCCCGCAAGAGCCCCCCAAGGAACCCCCAGACCCCCCAAAGACCCCCAAGGACCCCCCAAACCCCCCAAGAGCCCGCCCAGCCCCCCCAAGAGCCCCCCCAGGACCCCCCAAAGACCCCCCAGGACCCCCCCCAAACGCCCCCATGGACCCCTCCAGACCCCCCCAAAATCCCCCCAGAGCCCCCCAAACCCCCCAATTCCCCCAAGGACCCCCCCAAAGACCCCCCAGACCCCCCCGAAATCCCCCCAAGAACCCCCCGAGCCCCCCAAGGACTCTCTGAACCCCCCCAAATCCCCCCAGACCCCCCCAAACCCCCCCCAAACCCCCCCCAAGGACCCCCCAGACCCCCCCCAGAGCCCCCAAGGACCCTCTGAACCCCCCCAAATCCCCCCAGCCCCCCCAAAGACCCCCCCAGGACCCCCCCAAGGACCCTCTGAACCCCCCGAAACCCCCCCAGACCCCCCAAACCCCCCCAAATCCCCCCAAGGACCCCCCAAAGACCCCCAAAGACCCCCAAATCCCCCCAGGACCCCCAAACCCCCCCAGAGCCCCCCAAATCCCCCCAGACCCCCCCCAGCCCCCCACAAATCCCCCCAAGAACCCCCCAAGGACCCCCCAGAGCCCCCCAAGGACCCCCCCAAACCCCCCAATCTCCCCCAAGGACCCCCCAGACCCCCCAAGGACCCCCCAAACCCCCCCCAAATCCCCCCAAGGACCCCCCAAATCCCCCCAAGGACCCCCCAAACCCCCCCCAAATCCCCCCAAGGAACCCCCAAACCCCCCCCAGAGCCCCCAAGGACCCCCCAAACCCCCCCCAAATCCCCCCAAGGACCCCCCAGACCCCCCCAAGGACCCCCCAGGACCCCCCCAAATCCCCCCAAGGACCCCCCAGAGCCCCCCAAAGACCCCCCCAGGACCCCCCCAAAGACCCCCAAGGACCCCCCAAATCCCCCCAAGGACCCCCCAGACCCCCCCAAGGACCCCCCAGGACCCCCCCAAATTCCCCCAAGGACCCTCCAGAGCCCCCCCAAATCCCCCCAAGGACCCCCCAGAGGCCCCCAAGGACCCCCCAGACCCCCCAAACCCCCCAGCCCCCCCAAACCCCCCCAAGGACCCCCCAGACCCTCCCGAAATCCCCCCAGAGCCCCACAGGGACCCCCCAGACCCCCCAAGAGCCCCCCCAGGCCCCCCCAAATCCCCCCAAGGACCCCCCAGACCCCCCAAGGACCCCCCCAAAATCCCCCCAGAGCCCCACAGGGACCCCCAAGGACCCCCTAGAACTCCCCCAGAGCCCCCAAATCCCCCCAAACCCCCCCCAAACCCCCCCAAGGACCCCCCCAAACCCCCCAAACCCCCCCAAGGACCCCCCAGACCCCCCCCAAATCCCCCCAAGGACCCCCCAGAGCCCCCCCAAATCCCCCCAGCCCCCCCAAGGACCCCCCCAAATCCCCCCAAATCCCCCCAAGAACCCCCCAAATCCCCCCAGCCCCCCCAAGGACCCCCCCAAACCCCCCCAAATCCCCCCAGACCCCCCTCCAAATCCCCCCAGAGCCCCCAACCCCCCCCAAACCCCCCCCAAAGATCCCCCAAGGACCCCCCAGACCCCCCCAAGGACCCCCCAGACCCCCCCCAAATCCCCCCAGCCCCCCCAAGGACCCCCCCCAAATCCCCCCAAGGACCCCCCAATTCCCCCCAGACCCCCCCAAATCCCCCCAGACCCCCCTCCAAATCCCCCCAGAGCCCCCAAACCCCCCCAAGGACCCCCCAAACCCCCCCCAAATCCCCCCAAGGACCCCCCAGACCCCCCCAAGGACCCCCCAGGACCCCCCCAAATCCCCCCAAGGACCCCCCAAGGACCCCCCCAAATCCCCCCAAATCCCCCCAAGGACCCTCTGAACCCCCCAAGGACCCCCCAAATCCCCCCAAGGACCCCCCAGACCCCCCCCAGAGCCCCCAAGGACCCCCCAGAGCCCCCCCAAATCCCCCCAGCCCCCCCAAGGACCCCCCCAAATCCCCCCAAATCCCCCCAAGAACCCCCCAAATCCCCCCAGCCCCCCCAAGGACCCCCCCAAATCCCCCCAAGGACCCTCTGAACCCCCCGAAACCCCCCAGGACCCCCCCAAATCCCCCCCAGCCCCCCCAAATCCCCCCCAAGACCCCCCAAACCCCCCCTCACCGCTGGGTTTCAGGTATTTCTTGGCGTGCAGGTAACTCTCCAGCATCCGCTCGTTGAACAGCATGTACCCCATGGGCTCCGAGATGATGATGTCCACCTGATAACGGCAATTAGCAGAATTAATTAATTAACCACCGAAATCCATTCACGTCCAGACGATTAATTATTTATTGGGTTATATAATTATATATATTTTATATATATTATATATATTATATTATATATAATAATAACTATTTACATTAACGTAATTCATATTATAATGACATTAATAACACCATTAGCACCGTTAATTAATGACCGAAATCCATTCACATCCAGACGATTAATTATTTATTCCGCTATAGAATTATATATATTTTATATATATTATATATATTATATTATATATAATAATAACTATTTATATTAATGTAATTAATATTATAATGATATTAATTAATAACAGCATTAGCATCATTAATTAATAACCGAAATCCATTCACATCCAGCGGATTAATTATTTATTCCGTTATATAATTATATGTATTATATATATTATATATATTATATTAGATATAATAATTATTTACATTAACATAATTCATATTATAATGGTATTAATAACAGCATTAGCATCATTAATTAATTAATGATGGCAATTAATTCACATTAATTGTATTAATTATTGTACTATATAATTATACATAATATATATTATATATAATAATAACTATTTACATTAATGTAATTAATATTATAATGAAATTAATTAATAACAGCATTAGCATCGTTAATTAATGATGGTAATTAGTTCACATTAATTGTACTAATTATTTATTGTACTATATAATTATATATATATTATATATATTATACATAAAAATAACTATTTACATTAACGTAATTCATATTATAACGACATTAATAACAGCATTAGTGCCGTTAATTAATGATGGTAATTAATTAACATTAATCGTATTAATTATTTATTGTACTATATAATTATATATCTTACATATATTATATTATATGTAATAATTATTTACATTAACATAATTAATATTAAAATGATATTAATAACAGCATTAGTGCCGTTAATTAATGATGGTAATTAATTCACATTAATTGTATTAATTATTTATTGTACTATATAACTATATATATTACATATATTATATTATATGTAATAATAGCTATTTACATTAACATAATTCATATTACAATGACATTAATAACAGCATTAGCGTCGTTAATTAATGATGGTAATTAATTCACATTAATTGTATTAATTATTTGTTATTTAATTATACATATTATATATATATTATATTATATATATTATATTATATTATATTTTATACATTATATATATTACACTAAATGTAATAACTATTAACATTAATGTAATTAATATTATAATGATATTAATTAATAACAGCATTAGCATCGTTAATTAATGATGGTCATTAATTCACATTAATCGTATTATTTATTGTACTATATAATTATATATTATATGTAATAATAACAATTAATTAACATCAGTGTAATTAATATAATGATATTAATGAATAACAGCATTAGCATCGTTAATTAATGATGGTAATTAATTCACATTAATCGTATTAATTATTTATTGTACTATACAATTATATATATTATATATATTATATTATATGCAATAATAACTATTAACATTAATGAAATTAATATAATGATATTAATAACAGCATTAGCATCGTTAATTAATGATGGTCATAAATTCACATTAATCGTATTAATTATTTATTCTACTAAATAATTATATACATTATATATATTATATATAATAAGTAATTAATATTATAACGATATTAATTAATAACAGCATTAGCATTGTTAATTAATGATGGTCATAAATTCACATTAATCGTATTATTTATTGTACTATATAATTATATATATTATATATATTATATGTAATAATAACAATTAATTAACATTAACGTAATTAATATTAAAATGATATTAATTAAAAACAGCATTAGCATTGTTAATTAATGACGGCAATTAATTCACATTAATCGTATTAATTATTTATTGTACTATATAATTATATATATTATATATATTATATTATATGTAATAATAACTATTTACATTAACATAATTCATATCACAATGACAGTAATAACAGCATTAGTGCCGTTAATTAATGATGGTAATTAATTCACATTAATCGTATTAATTATTTATTGTACTGTATAATTATATATAATATATATTATATATAATAATAACTATTTACATTAATGTAATTAATATTATAATGATATTAATTAATAACATCATTAGCATCGTTAATTAATGACCGAAATCCATTCACATCCAGCGGATTAATTATTTATTCCGTTATATAATTATATGTATTATATATATTATATATATTATATTAGATATAATAATTATTTACATTAACATAATTCATATTACAATGACATTAATAACAGCATTAGTGTCGTTAATTAATGATGGTAATTAATTCACATTAATCGTATTAATTATTGTACAATATAATTATATACATTATATATATTATATATATTATATATATTACACTAAATGTAAAAACTAATAACATTAATGTAATTAATATTATAATGAAATTAATTAATAACAGCATTAGCATCGTTAATTAATGAAGGTAATTAGTTCACATTAATCGTATTAATTATTTATTGTACGAAATAATTATATATATATTATATATATTATATAAAATAATAACTATTTACATTTACATAATTCATATTATAATGGTATTAATAACAGCATTAGCATCATTAATTAATGATGGCAATTAATTCACATTAATCGTATTAATTATTTATTACACCATATAATTATATATATAATATATATTATATATATTATATATATTACACTAAATGTAATAACTATTAACATTAATGTAATTAATATTATAGTGATGTTAATTAATAACAGCATTAGTGTCGTAAATTAATGATGGCAATTAATTAACATTAATCATATTATTTATTGTGCTATATAAGTATATATATATTATATTATATTATATTATATTATATTATATTATATTATATTATATTATATTACGTTATATTAAATGATAACTAATTACATTAACGTAATTCATATTATAATGGTATTAATAACAGCATTAACATCATTAATTAATGATGGTAATTAATTCACATTAATCGTATTAATTATTTATTACACCATATAATTATATATATTATATATATTAAGTTATATGTAATAATAATTTACATTAACATAATTCATATTACAATGACATTAATAACAGCATTAGTGTCGTTAATTAATGATGGTAATTAATTAACATTAATCGTATTAATTACTTTTTGTACTATATAATTATATATAATATATATTATATATAATAATAACTATTTACATTAACGTAATTAATATTAAAATGATATAAATTAATAACAGCATTAGCATCGTTAATTAATGATGGTCATTAATTCACATTAATCGTATTATTTATTGTACTATATAATTATATATATTACATATATTATATGTAATAATAACTATTAACATTAACGCAATTCATATTATAATGACATTAATAACAGCATTAGTGTCATTAATTAATGATGATAATTAGTTCACATTAATCATATTAATTATTACACCATATAATTATATATATTATATATATTAAGTTATATGTAATAATAATTTACATTAACATAATTAATATTATAATGATGTTAATAACAGCATTAGCATTGTTAATTAATGACGGCAATTAATTCACATTAATCGTATTAATTATTTATTGTACTATATAATTATATATATTATATATATTATATTATATGTAATAATAACTATTTACATTAACATAATTCATATTACAATGACATTAATAACAGCAATAGTGCCGTTAATTAATGATGGTAATTAATTCACATTAATTGTATTAATTATTTGTTATTTAATTATACGTATTATATATATATTATATTATATATATTATATATTACACTAAATGTAATAACTATTAACATTAATGTAATTAATATTGTAATGATATCAATTAATAACAGCATTAGCATCGTTAATTAATGATGGCAATTAATTCACATTAATCGTATTAATTATTTATTGTACTATATAATTATATATATTATATATATTATATGTAATAATAACTATTAACATTAACGAAATTAATATTATAATGATATTAATAACAGCATTAGCATCGTTAATTAATGATGGTCATTAATTCACATTAATCGTATTAATTATTTATTCTACTAAATAATTATATACATTATATATATTATATATAATAAGTAATTAATATTATAACGATATTAATTACTAACAACATTAGCATTGTTAATTAATGATGGTCATTAATTCACATTAATCGTATTATTTATTGTACTAAATAATAATATATATAATATATATTATATGTAATAATAACTATTAATTAACATTAATGTAATTAATATTAAAATTATATTAACTAAAACCAGCATTAGCATCGTTAATTAATTATGGTAATTAATTCACATTAATCATATTAATTATTTATTGTACTATATAATTATATATAAATATTATATGTAATAATAACTATCAATTAACATTAACGTAATTAATGTTATAAGGCTATTAATAGCATTAGCGCCGTTAATTAATGATGGTAATTAATTCACATTAATTGTATTAATTACTGTATTATATAATTAATTATATTATATACATTATATTAGATGTAACAGTAATTATTAATTATATTAATTAGCATTGATTAGCATTATAATTAGCATCATAATGATGTTAACATTAATTATATCAATTATTAATTATATTAAATAATTATATTAGATTAGATTAGATTAGATTGATTTGATTATATTTGATTTGATTTGATTTGATCTGATCTGATTTGATCTGATTAGATTTGATCTGAGCTGATTTGATTTGATCTGATTTGATCTGATTAGATTTGATCATATTTGATTAGATTAGATTTGATCTGATTTGATTTGATTGATATGATTTGATTTGATTGATTGATTTGATTGATTGATTTGATTAGATTTGATTGATTGATTGATTGATTGATTGATTTTGCCCCACCTGCTCCGGCAGCGTCACCTCCTCCACCTTGCCCGGGATTTGATTTGATTGATCTGATTGATTTGATTGATTGATATGATTTGATTGATCTGATTGATTTGATTGATTTGATTGATCTGATTGATCTGATTGATTGATTTGATTGATTGATTAGATTTGATTGATTGATTGATTTGATTGATTTGTTCCCGCACCTGCTCCGGCAGCGTCACCTCCTCCACCTTGCCCGGGATTTGATTGATATGATTTGATTGATCTGATTGATCCGATTGATTGATCTGATTGATTTGATTGATTTGATTGATTTGATTGATCCGATTGATTGATCTGATTGATTTGATTGATTTGATTGATTTGATTGATATGATTTGATTTGATTGATTGATTTGATTGATCTGATTGATTAGATTGATTGATCTGATTGATTTGATTTGATTGATTGATTGATCTGATTGATTTGATTGATTAGATTGATTGATTCGATTGATTGATTAGATATTGATTTGTTGCCCCACCTGCTCCGGCAGCGTCACCTCCTCCACCTTGCCCGGGATTGGATTGATTTGATTGATTTGATTGATTGATATGATTTGATCTGATTGATTGATTGATTGATATGATTTGATTGATGAGATTGATTGATCTGATTGATTGATTAGATATTGATTTGTTGCCGCACCTGCTCCGGCAGCGTCACCTCCTCCACCTTGCCCGGGATCACCACGATCCTCTCGGTCAGGTTGTTGCTCTTCACCAACACCTGCGGGAGGGAACGGGGATCAGAACAGCCCTGGGGGATCCCAGATCCCTCTGGATCCCTCCTGGATCCCTCTGGGGGATCCCTCTGGATCCCCCTGGATCCCCCCTGGAATTCTGGGGAGCCTCTGGATCCCTCTGGATCCCCTCTGGAATTCTGGGGAGCCTCCAGCAACACCTGCGGGAGGGAACGGGGGTCAGAACAGCCCTGGGGGATCCCAAATTCCCCCTCTGGATCCCTCTGGATCCCTCTGGAATTCTGGATCCCCCTGGATCCCCCTGGATCCCCTCTGGATCCCCCCTGGAATTCTGGGGAGCCTCCACCAACACCTGCGGGAGGGAACGGGGGTCAGAACAGCTCTGGGGGATCCCAGATCCCTCTGGGGGATCCCTGATCCCTCCGGATCCCTCCGGATCCCTCTGGAATTCTGGGGAGCCTCTGGAATTCTGGATCCCCCTGGATCCCTCTGGATCCCCCCTGGATCCCTCCGGATCCCCCTGGATCCTTCTGGAATTCTGGGGAGCCTCTGGAAGCCCAGGAATGTTCTGGAACCCCGGGAATGCTCTGGAGTTCTGGGAATGTTCCGGAACCCCGGGAATGTTCTGGAACCCCTGGAACGCTCTGGAACCCTGGGAATGTTCCGGAATCCCGGGAATGTTCCGGAACCCCGGGAACGCTCTGGGAATGTTCTGGAACCCCTGGAATGTTCCGGAAGCCCTGGAATGTTCTGGAACCCCTGGAATGCTCTGGAATCCTGGGAATGTTCTGGAATTGTGGGAATGCTCCGGAATTGTGGGAATGCTCTGGAACCCTGGGAATGTTCCGGAATCCCTGGAATGTTCTGGAAGCCCTGGAATGTTCCGGAATCCCCTGGAATGTTCTGGAATTGTGGGAATGTTCCGGAACCCCTGGAATGTTCCGGAATCCCCTGGAATGTTCCGGAATCCCCTGGAATGTTCCGGAAGCCCTGGAATGTTCTGGAACCCCTGGAATGTTCCGGAAGCCCTGGAATGTTCCGGAAGCCCTGGAATGTTCCGGAAGGCCGGGAGCGCTCTGGAATTGTGGGAATGTTCTGGAAGCCCTGGAACGTTCCGGAATCCCTGGAATGTTCCGGAATCCCCTGGAATGTTCTGGAACCCCTGGAACGTTCCGGAATCCCCTGGAATGTTCTGGAACCCTGGGAATGTTCCAGAATCCCCTGGAATGTTCCGGAATCCCTGGAATGTTCCGGAATCCCCTGGAACGTTCCGGAATCCCCTGGAACGTTCCGGAATCCCCTGGAATGTTCTGGAATTGTGGGAATGTTCTGGAAGCCCTGGAATGTTCTGGAAGCCCTGCAATGTTCCGGAATTGTGGGAATGTTCTGGAACCCTGGGAATGTTCCGGAATCCCCTGGAACGTTCCGGTATCCCCTGGAACGTTCCGGAATCCCCTGGAACGTTCCGGAATCCCCTGGAATGCTCTGGAACCCCTGGAACGTTCCGGAATCCCCTGGAACGTTCCGGAATCCCCTGGAACGTTCCGGAATTGTGGGAATGTTCCGGAATCCCCTGGAACGTTCCGGAATCCCCTGGAACGTTCCGGAATCCCCTGGAACGTTCCGGAATCCCCGGAGCGCTCACCTCGGCGTGCTGGGCCATGGTGCTCGCCTCCACCGCGTAGATTTTCCTGGCCCCGGCCTGAGCCGCGAAGAACGAGAGGATCCCGGAGCCGCAGCCGACGTCCAGAACGATCTGCGGGGATCACAGGGATCAGCGGGGATCCCATCGGGGGGGATCGGGGGGATCCCGGGGATCGGGGGGATCCCGGGGATCAGGGGACCACGGGGATCGGGGGGGATCAGGGGGGATCAGGGATCAGGGGGGTCGGATCGGGGGGATCGGATCAGGGGATCCTGAGGATCAGGGGATCCCGGGGATCCCGGGGATCTGGGATCAGGGGGATCAGGGGAGATCAGGGGGATCGGGGATCAGGAGATTGGGGATCAGGGGATCCCGGGGATCGGGGGGATCAGGGGGGATCGGGGATCACGGGGATTGGATCAGGGGATCCCAGGGATCAGGGGGATCGGATCAGGGCACCACAGGGATCAGGGGGGATCGGGGATCAGGGGGATCAGGGGATCCGAGGGATCAGGGGATCAGGGGGATCGGATCAGGGGATCCCAGGGATTGGGGGGATTGGGGATCCCAGGGATCACGGGGATCAGGGGATCACGGGGATCGGATCAGGGCACCACAGGGATCGGGGGGATCGGGGATCCTGGGGATCACAGGGATCGGATTGGGGGGGATCAGGGATCCCAGGGATCAGGGGAATCAGATCAGGGGGGATCGGGGATCGGATCAGGGGATCACGGGGATCGGGGATTGGATCGGGGATCAGGGGGATCCCAGGGATCAGGGGATCACGGGGATTGGATCAGGGGATCACAGGGATCGGGGGGATGGAGGATCCTGGGGATCCCAGGGATCGGATCGGGGGGGATCGGGGATCAGGGGAATCAGATCAGGGGGGATCGGGGATCGGATCAGGGGATCCCGGGGATCCCAGGGATCAGGGGGGATTGGACCAGGGGGGATCGGGGATCGGATCAGGGGATCCCAGGGATTGGGGGGATCATGGGGATCAGGGGACCAGATCAGGGTGATCCCAGGGATCGGATCAGGGCATCCCGGGGATCAGGAGGATCCCAGCAATCGGGGGATCCCAGGGATCAGGGGATCCCGGGGATCCCAGGGATCGGATCAGGGGGATCACAGGGATCGGGGGGATCAGGTCAGGGGGATCACAGGGATCAGGGGGATCAGGTCAGGGGGATCACAGGGATCAGGGGGATCAGGGGGATCACAGGGATCGGGGGGATCAGGTCAGGGGGATCACAGGGATCGGGGGATCAGGGGATCGGATTAGGGGATCCCAGGGATCGTGGGGGGATCGGGGGGATCAAGGATCAGGGGATCCCGGGGATCGGGGATCACGGGGATCCCAGGGATCAGATCAGGGGAATCACAGGGATCGGGGGGATCAGGGGGATTGGGGTGATCAGGTCAGGGGGATCACAGGGTTCAGGGGGATCAGGGGGATCACAGGGATCGGGGGGATCGGGGGGATCAGGTCAGGGGGATCACAGGGATCAGGGGGATCCCAGGGATTGTGGAGCCCAAAGCTCCTCTGATCCCGTGTTTGATCCCGTGTTTAATTTGATCCCATATTTGATCCTGTATTTAATTTGATCCCTTATTTGATCCCCAAAACCAGAGCTGGACACCCCCAAAACTGTTTTACACCCAAATCTGAGCCAGGCTTTACTAAAACCGACTCAGATCACCCCAAAAACCCCAAAACCAGAGCTGGAAACCCCCAAAACTCAGATTTACACCCAAATCTGAGCCAGGCTTTACAAAACCCGACTCAGATCATCCCACAAACCCCAAAACCAGAGCTGGAAACCCAAAAATCCTCAGATTCCCATCAAAATCTGAGCCAAGCTCACCAAAACCCGACTCAGACCACCCCAAAAACTGAACCAGACACCCCCAAACCTCAGTTTTACACCCAAATCCGAGCCAGGCTTTACAAAACCCAACTCAGATCACCCCAAAACCCCCCAAAAACTGAACCAAATACCCCCAAACTTCCAATTCCCACCAAAATCCAAACCAAGCTCAACAAAACCCAACTCAGATCACCCCAAAAACCCCAAAACCAGAGCTGGAAACCCCAAAATCCTCGGATTTACACCAAAATCTGAGCCAGGCTTTACAAAACCCGACTCAGACCACCCCAAAACCCCCAAAACGGGCTCAGAAGTGCCGACCTTGTTATTGAACCCCAAAAACTGAACCAGACACCCCCAAAACTCAGTTTTACACCCAAATCTGAGCCAGGCTTTACTAAACCCGACTCAGATCATCCCACAAACCCCAAAACCAGAGCTGGACACCCCAAAATCCTCGGATTTAAACCAGAATCTGAGCCAGGCTTTACTAAAACCGACTCAGACCACCCCAAAACCAGAGCTGGAAACCCCCAAACTTCAGATCCCACCAAAATCTGAACCAGGCTCATCAAAACCCGATTCAGATCACCCCAAAAACCCCAAAACCAGAGCTGGAAACCCAAAAATCCTCGGATTTACACCCAAATCTGAGCCAGGCTTTACAAAACCCGACTCAGATCACCCCAAAAACCGAACCAGACACCCCCAAAACTCAGATTTACACCCAAATCTGAGCCAGGCTTTACTAAACCCGACTCAGATCACCCCAAAACCCCCCAAAAACGGGCTCAGAAGTGCCCACCTTGTCATTGAACCCCAAAAACTGAAACAGACACCCCCAAAACTCAGTTTTACACCCGAATCCGAGCCAGGCTTTACTAAAACCGACTCGGACCACCCCAAAAACTGAACCAGACACCCCCAAAACTCAGATTTACACCCAAATCCGAGCCAGGCTTTACTAAACCCGACTCAGACCACCCCAAAACCAGAGCTGGAAACCCAAAAATCATCGGATTTAAACCAGAATCTGAGCCAGGCTTTACTAAAACCGACTCAGATCACCCCAAAACCAGAGCTGGAAACCCCAAAATCCTCGGATTTACACCAAAATCTGAGCCAGGCTTTACAAAACCCGACTCAGATCACCCCAAAAACTGAACCAGACACCCCTAAAACTCAGATTCACACTAAAATCCGAATCAGGCTTTACAAAACCCGACTCAGACCACCCCAAAACCCCCAAAAACGGGCTCAGAAGTGCCCACCTTGTCCTTGAAGTCGCTGTGGTTCTGCAGGATCGCTCGCTGGTACGTCCCCGTGCGCACGTAATCCTGCATCATGTTCTGCTGCTGGGACAGGTACCCGTAGAACTGCCGGACACACGGACACCTCAGGGCCCAGCACAGGGGACGGGCCCCGAAACGGAGGGGATGGGCCCGGAAAGAGCCAGAATTGACCCAAAAAGAGCTGGAATTGCCCCAAAAAAGCTGGAATTGCCCTTCCAGGAGTGGGAATTTCCCTTCCAGGACCTGGAATTTCCCTTCCAGGAGCTGGAATTGCCCTTCCAGGACCTGGAATTGTCCCCCAGGGGTCGGAATTTCCCTTCCAGGACCTGGAATTTCCCTTCCAGGGGTTGGAATTTCCCTTCCAGGACCTGGAATTGCCCCAAAAAGGGATGAAATTGCCCTTCCAGGACCTGGAATTGCCCCAAAAAGAGCTGGAATTGCCCCCCAGGGGGTGGAATTTCCCTTCCAGGACCTGGAATTGTCCCCCAGGGGTCGGAATTTCCCTTCCAGGACCTGGAATTTCCCTTCCACGACCTGTAATTGTCCCCCAGGGGTTGGAATTTCCCTTCCAGGACCTGGAATTGCCCCAAAAAGGGAGGGAATTGGCCCAAAAAGGGAGGGAATTGGCCCGAAAAGGGATGGGACTGGCCCGGAAAGAGCCAAAATTGGCCCAAAATGGGATGGGATTGGCCCAAAAAGGGAGAAAATTGGGCCAAAAAGGGAGGGGATTGGCCCGAAAAGGGAGAAAATTGGCCCAAAAAGGGAGGGAATTGGCCCGAAAAGAGCCAAAATTGGCCCAAAAAGGGAGGGAATAGGCCCGAAAAGGGAGGGAATTGGCCCAAAAAGGGATGGAATTGGCCCGAAACAGAGGGGATTGGCCCGAAAAGAGCCAAAATTGCCCCAAAAAGGGATGGAATTGGCCCAAAAAGGAATGGGATTGGCTCAAAAGGGATGGGATTGGCCCGAAAAGGGAGAGAATTGGCCCAAAAAGGGAGGGAATTGGCCCAAAAACACCTGGAGTTGACCCCCAGGAGCTGGAATTGCCCTTCCAGGACCTGGAATTGGCCCAAAAAGGGATGGAATTGGCCCAAAAAGGGGTGGAGTTGACTCAAAATGGATGAAATTGGCCCAAAAAGGGATGGGACTGGCCCAAAAAGGGAGGGAATTGGCCCGAAAAGGGATGGAATTGGCCCAAAAATGGATGGAATTGGCCCGAAAATGGATGGAATTGGCCCGAAAAGAGCCAAAATTGGCCCAAAAAGGGAGGGAATTGGCCCAAAAACGGAGGGAATTGGCCCAAAAACAGCTGGAGTTGACCCCCAGGAGCTGGAATTGCCCTTCCAGGACCTGGAATTGGCTCAAAAAGGGAGGGAACTGGCCCAAAAAGAGCCAAAATTGCCCCAAAAAGGGATGGAATTGGCCCAAAAAGGAATGGGATTGGCCCGAAAAGGGATGGAATTGCCCTTCCAGGACCTGGAATTGCCCTAAAAAGGGATGAAATTGCCCTTCCAGGACCTGGAATTGGCCCTTCAAGAGCTGGAGTTGACCCCCAGGACCTGGAATTGCCCCAAAAAGAGCTGGAATTGCCCTTCCAGGACCTGGAATTGCCCCAAAAAGAGCTGGAATTGCCCCCCAGGGGTTGGAATTTCCCTTCCAGGACCTGGAATTGCCCCAGAAAGAGCTGGAATTGCCCCAGAAAGAGCTGGAATTGCCCCAAAAAGAGCTGGAATTTCCCCAAAAAAGCTGGAATTGCCCTTCCAGGACCTGGAATTGCCCTTCCAGGAATGGGAATTTCCCTTCCAGGACCTGGAATTACCCTAAAAAGAGCTGGAATTGCCCCTCAGGACCTGGAATTACCCCAAAAAGAGCTGGAATTGCCCCCCAGGAGTGGGAATTTCCCTTCCAGGACCTGGAATTTCCCTTCCAGGAGTGGGAATTTCCCTTCCAGGACCTGGAATTGCCCCAAAAAGGGATGAAATTGCCCTTCTAGGACCTGGAATTGTCCCCCAGGGGTCGGAATTTCCCTTCCAGGACCTGGAATTGCCCTTCCAGGAGTGAGAATTTCCCTTCCAGGACCTGGAATTACTCCAAAAAGGGATGAAATTTCCCTTCCAGGACCTGGAATTGCCCCAAAAAGAGCTGGAATTGCCCCCCAGGGGTTGGAATTTCCCTTCCAGGAGTGGGAATTTCCCTTCCAGGACCTGGAATTGCCCTTCCAGGACCTGGAATTGCTCTTCCAGGACCTGGAATTGTCCTTCCAGGACCTGGAATTGCCCCCCAGGACCTGGAATTGCCCCAAAAAGAGCTGGAATTGCCCCAAAAAAGCTGGAATTGCGCTTCCAGGACCTGGAATTGCCCCAAAAAGAGCTGGAATTGCCCCAAAAAGAGCTGGAATTGCCCCAAAAAGAGCTGGAATTGCCCCCCAGGGGTTGGAATTTCCCTTCCAGGACTTGGAATTTCCCTTCCAGGACCTGGAATTTCCCTTCCAGGGGTTGGAATTTCCCTTCCAGGGGTTGGAATTTCCCTTCCAGGCCTGGAATTGCCCCAAAAAGGGATGAAATTGCCCTTCTAGGACCTGGAATTGCCCCCCAGGAGTGGGAATTTCCCTTCCAGGACCTGGAATTGCCCTTCCAGGAGTGGGAATTTCCCTTCCAGGACCTGGAATTGCCCTTCCAGAGGTTGGAATTTCCCTTCCAGGACCTGGAATTGCCCTTCCAGGGGTTGGAATTTCCCTTCCAGGACCTGGAATTTCCCTTCCAGGACCTGGAATTGCCCCAAAAAGGGATGAAATTTCCCTTCCAGGACCTGGAATTGCCCCAAAAAGAGCTGGAATTGCCCCCCAGGGGTTGGAATTTCCCTTCCAGGACCTGTAATTGTCCCCCAGGGGTTGGAATTTCCCTTCCAGGAGCTGGAATTGCCCCTCAGGACCTGGAATTGCCCCAAAAAGGGAGGGAATTGGCCCAAAAAGGGAGGGAATTGCCCCTCAGGACCTGGAATTTCCCTTCCAGGACCTGGAATTGCCCTTCCAGGAGTGGGAATTTCCCTTCCAGGACCTGGAATTACCCCAAAAAGGGATGAAATTGCCCTTCTAGGACCTGGAATTGCCCCCCAGGAGTGGGAATTTCCCTTCCAGGACCTGGAATTGTCCCCCAGGGGTTGGAATTTCCCTTCCAGGACCTGGAATTGCCCCAAAAAGGGAGGGAATTGGCCCAAAAAGGGAGGGAATTGGCCCAAAAAGGGAGGGAATTGGCCCAAAAAGGGAGGGAATTGGCCCAAAAAGGGATGAAATTGACCCAAAAAGGGAGGGAATTGCCCCCCAGGAGTGGGAATTTCCCTTCCAGGACCTGGAATTTCCCTTCCAGGACCTGCAAACCCTCCGGGAGCAAACCCCCACCTGGAAATACTGCACGGCCGACGATTCCTCGGTGCGCTCGCTGAACACCGAGCGCTCCGTGTTGTGACCCCGGCAGTTCTTCAGGATGTTGTAAAACGAGCAGAAATCTGGGGAAAAACACCCCAAAAATTCCAGGATGAGGGGGATTTTTGGGATAATCCGGGCGGGGTTTGGGGGGAATTGGGGCGGGGGTCTCACCGCTGGGGGTCCCGAATTGCAGCAGGACGCTGTTGCAGCCCAGGGTGATGATGAAGGATTGTTTGCCCACGCGGCTGCACTCGGTGTCGCGGGACACGGAGCACTTGAAGACGCAGACGTCCTCGTCTGGAGGGGGAGAAACGGGAATGAGGAGGGAATGGGAAAAGTGGGAAAAATGGGAATGGGAAAATGGGAAAAATGGGAGAAACGGGAATGAGGAGGGGGAAAATGGGAATGGGGAGGGGGAGAAATGGGAATGGGGAGGGGGAGAAATGGGAAAAGTGGGAAAAATGGGAAAAACGGGAATGGGGAGGGGGAAATGGGAAAAATGGGAAAAACGGGAATGAGGAGGGGGAAAATGGGAAAAGTGGGAAAAATGGGAATGGGAAAAATGGGAAAAATGGGAAAAACGGGAATGGGGAGGGGGAAAATGGGAAGAGTGGGAAAAAATGGGAATGGGGAGAGGAAAAACGGGAATGAGGAGGGAATGGGAAAAGGGGGAAAAATGGGAATGAGGAGGGGGAAAAATGGGAAAAGTGGGAATGGGGAGGGGGAAAAACGGGAATGAGGAGGGGAGAAATGGGAAAAGGGGGAAAAAATGGGATTGGGAAAAATGGGAATGGGGAGGGAAAAAATGGGAATGAGGAAGGGGAAAATGGGAAAAATGGGAAAAGGGGGAATGGGAAAAATGGGAATGGGAAAAGTGGGAATGAGGAGGGGGAAATGGGAAAAGGGGGAAAATGGGATTGGGAAAACGGGAATGAGGAGGGGAATGGGAAAAGGGGGAATGAGGAGGGGGAAAAACGGGAATGAGGAGGGGGAAATGGGAAAAGGGGGAAAAATGGGATTGGGAAAATGGGAAAAATGGGAAAAATGGGAATGAGGAGGGGGAAAATGGGAAAAATGGGAAAAGGGGGAATGGGAAAAATGGGAAAAATGGGAAAAATGGGAATGAGGAGGGGGAAAAATGGGAATGAGGAGGGGGGAAATGGGAATGGGGAGGGGGGAAATGGGAAAAATGGGAAAAATGGGAAAAATGGGAATGGGAAAAATGGGAAAAATGGGAAAAATGGGAAAAATGGGAATGGGGAGGGGGAAATGGGAATGGGGAGGGGGGAAATGGGAATGGGGAGGGGGAAAATGGGAAAAGGGGGAAAAAATGGGATTGGGAAAAACGGGAAAAATGGGAAAAACGGGAATGAGGAGGGGGGAAAATGGGAAAAGTGGGAATGAGGAGGGGGAAAACGGGAATGAGGAGGGGGAAATGGGAAAAATGGGAAAAAATGGGATTGGGAAAAATGGGAAAAATGGGAAAAATGGGATTTGGGAGGAGAAAAAACGGGAATGAGGAGGGGGAAAATGGGAAAAGTGGGAATGAGGAGGGGGAAAAACGGGAATGGGGAGGGGGAAATGGGAAAAGTGGGAAAAGGGGGAATGGGGAGGGGGAAAATGGGAATGGGGAGGGGGAAAATGGGAAAAGTGGGAAAAAATGGGAAAAATGGGAATGGGAAAAATGGGAAAAATGGGAAAATGGGAATGGGGAGGGGGGAAATGGGAATGGGGAGGGGGGAAATGGGAAAAATGGGAATGGGAAAAATGGGAAAATGGGATTTGGGAGGAGAAAAAACGGGAATGAGGAGGGGAAAAATGGGAAAAGTGGGAAAAATGGGAAAACGGGAATGGGAAAAGTGGGAAAATGGGAATGGGAAAAATGGGAATGAGGAGGGGGAAATGGGAAAAGTGGGAAAAATGGGAAAATGGGAATGGGAAAAGTGGGAATGGGGAGGGGAGAATGGGAAAAATGGGAAAAATGGGAATGGGAAAAGTGGGAAAAACGGGAAAAATGGGAAAAATGGGAATGGGGAGGGGGAAAATGGGAATGGGAAAAACGGGAATGGGGAGGGGGAAAACGGGAATGAGGAGGGGGAAATGGGAAAAGTGGGAAAAATGGGAATGGGGAGGGGAAAATGGGAATGGGAAAAATGGGAATGAGGAGAGAAAAAATGGGAATGAGGAGGGGGAAAATGGGAATGGGGAGGGGAAAAATGGGAATGGGAAAATGGGAATGAGGAGGGGGAAATGGGAAAAGTGGGAAAAGTGGGAATGGGGAGGGGAAAAATGGGAATGGGAAAAATGGGAATGGGGAGAGAAAAAACGGGAAGGAGGGGGAAATGGGAATGGGAAAAATGGGAAAAATGGGAAAAGTGGGAAAAGTGGGAATGGGAATGGGGAGGGGAAAAATGGGATTTGGGAGGGGAAAAAACGGGAATGAGGAGGGGAACGGGAATGGGAAAAATGGGAATGGGAAAAATGGGAATGGGGAGGGGAAAAATGGGAATGGGAATGGGAAAATGGGAATGAGGAGGGGAATGGGAATGAGAATAATGGGAATGAGGAGGGGAAAAATGGGAATGGGGAAAATGGGATTTGGGAGGGGAAAAAACTGGAATGAGGAGGGGAAAATGGGAATGGGAATGGGGAGGGGAAAAATGGGAATGGGGAGAGAAAAAACGGGAATGAGGAGGGGAAAAATGGGAATGAGGAGGGGGGAAATGGGAATGGGAAAAATGGGAATGGGGAGGGAAAAAATGGGAATGAGGAGGGGAATGGGAATGGGAAAAATGGGAAAAATGGGAATGGGAAAAATGGGAATGGGGAGGGGGAAATGGGAATGGGGAGGGGAAATGGGAATGGGGAGGGGGAAATGGGAATGGGGAGGGGAAAATGGGAATGGGAATGATGGGAATGGGGAGGGGGAAAATGGGATTTGGGAGGGGAAATGGGAATGGGGAGGGGGAAATGGGAACGGGGAGAGAAAAACCAGGAATGGGGATGGAAAAAACTGGGAATGGGGATGGAAAACCGGGAATAGGGATGGAAAAACCGGGAATGGGGAGGGGAAATGGGAATGAGGAGGGGGAAAATGGGATTTGGGAGGGGGAAAATGGGAATGGGGAGGGGAAATGGGAACGGGGAGGGGGAAAATGGGATTTGGGAGGGGAAATGGGAATGGGAAAAATGGGAAAAATGGGAATGGGAAAAACGGGAATGGGGAGGGGAAAATGGGAATGGGGAGGGGGAAATGGGAATGGGGAGAGAAAAACCAGGAATGGGGAGGGGGAAATGGGAATGGGGAGAGGAAAAAGCGGGAATGGGGAGAGAAAAAGCGGGAATGGGGAGAGAAAAAGCGGGAATGGGGAGGGGGAAAATGGGAATGGGGATGGGAAAACTGGGAATGAGGAGGGGAAATGGGAATGGGGAGGGGAAAAAGCGGGAATGGGGATGGAAAAACCGGGAATGGGGAGGGGGAAAATGGGATTTGGGAGGGGGAAATGGGATTTGGGAGGGGGAAATGGGAATGGGGATGGAAAAACCGGGAATGGGGATGGGAAAACCGGGAATGGGGATGGGAAAACTGGGAATGAGGAGGGGAAATGGGATTTGGGAGGGGGAAATGGGAATGGGGAGGGGGAAAATGGGAATGGGGAGGGAAAAATGGGAATGGGGAGAGGAAAAAGCGGGAATGGGGAGGGGGAAATGGGATTTGGGAGAGGGAAATGGGAATGGGGAGGGGAAATGGGAATGAGGAGGGGGAAATGGGAATGGGGAGGGGAAATGGGAATGGGGAGGGGGAAATGGGAACGGGGAGAGAAAAACCAGGAATGGGGATGGAAAAAACCGGGAATGGGGATGGAAAACCGGGAATGGGGAGGGGAAATGGGAATGAGGAGGGGGAAATGGGATTTGGGAGAGGGAAATGGGAATGGGGAGGGGAAATGGGAATGGGGAGGGGAAATGGGAATGGGGAGGGAAAAAGCGGGAATGGGAAAAATGGGAATGGGGAGGGGGAAATGGGAATGGGGATGGAAAAACCGGGAATGGGGAGAGAAAAACCGGGAATGGGGAGGGGGAAAATGGGAATGGGGAGGGGGAAATGGGAATGGGGAGGGAAAAACCGGGAATGGGGAGGGGGAAATGGGATTTGGGAGGGGAAATGGGATTTGGGAGAGGGAAAATGGGAATGAGGAGGGGAAATGGGAATGGGGAGGGGGAAATGGGAACGGGGAGAGAAAAACCAGGAATGGGGATGGAAAACCGGGAATGGGGAGGGGAAATGGGAATGAGGAGGGGGAAATGGAATTTGGGAGGGGGAAATGGGATTTGGGAGAGGGAAATGGGAACGGGGAGGGGAAATGGGAATGAGGAGGGGGAAAATGGGATTTGGGAGGGGAAATGGGAATGGGAAAAATGGGAAAAATGGGAATGGGAAAAACGGGAATGGGGAGGGGAAAATGGGAATGGGGAGGGGGAAATGGGAATGGGGAGGGAAAAATGGGAATGGGGAGGGGGAAAATGGGAATGGGGAGAGGAAATGGGAATGGGAAGGGGAAAAAGCGGGAATGGGGAGAGGAAAAACCAGGAATGGGGAGGGGAAAAATGGGATTTGGGAGGGGGAAATGGGAATGGGGAGGGGGAAAATGGGAATGGGGAGGGGGAAATGGGAACGGGGAGAGAAAAACCAGGAATGGGGATGGAAAAAACTGGGAATGGGGATGGAAAACCGGGAATGGGGATGGAAAAACCGGGAATGGGGAGGGGAAATGGGAATGAGGAGGGGGAAATGGGATTTGGGAGGGGGAAATGGGATTTGGGAGAGGGAAATGGGAATGGGGAGGGGGAAATGGGAATGGGGATGGGAAAACTGGGAATGGGGAGGGGGAAAATGGGAATGGGGAGGGGGAAATGGGATTTGGGAGGGGGAAAATGGGAATGGGGAGAGAAAAACCAGGAATGGGGATGGAAAAAACTGGGAATGGGGATGGAAAACCGGGAATGGGGATGGGAAAACCGGGAATGGGGAGGGGAAATGGGAATGAGGAGGGGGAAATGGGATTTGGGAGGGGGAAATGGGAATGGGGAGGGGGAAATGGGAATGGGGAGGGGGAAATGGGAATGGGGAGGGGGAAAATGGGAATGGGGAGGGGGAAATGGGAATGGGGAGGGAAAAAGCGGGAATGGGGATGGAAAAACCAGGAATGGGGATGGAAAAAACTGGGAATGGGGATGGAAAACCGGGAATAGGGAGGGGAAAATGGGAATGGGGAGGGGGAAACGGGAATGGGGAGGGGGAAAATGGGATTTGGGAGAGGGAAATGGGAATGAGGAGGGGAAATGGGAATGGGGAGAGGAAATGGGAATGGGGAGGGGGAAAATGGGAATGGGGAGAGGAAAAACCGGGAATAGGGAGGGGAAATGGGAATGAGGAGGGGGAAATGGGAACGGGGAGGGGGAAAATGGGAACAGGGAGGGGGAAATGGGATTTGGGAGGGGGAAATGGGATTTGGGAGGGGAAAATGGGAACGGGGAGGGAAGAACGGAGGGAAAATGGGGCGGAATGAGAGGAAAAAGGGGAGGGAAAAGCGAGGTGAGCACGAGGCCGAGCCCCCGATCCCGGTTCGGAACGCTCCCGAGGGAGAGGGATAAATCCCAATTAACCTGATTAACGCTAATTACGGCGGGGGAGGAGGCCTGGGGGGGGGGAGGGAGGGGGAGCAGCCGGAATTCCAGCTGGAAATTGGGATTTTGGGTCTGTGGATACGCGGGGAGGGGATGGAGGGGCTGAGATGGGAGCGCACAGGAGTTGGGAAGTGCCCTGGGAATCGGGAATGATCCCGGGAATGATCCCAGGAACCAGGAACCAGTCTGGGAATGATCCCAGGAATCAACCCAGGAACCAGGAATGATCCTGGGAATGATCCCAGGAATTGGGAATGATCCTGGGAATCAACCCAGGAATCAACCCAGGAACCGGGAATGATCCCGGGAATCATCCCAGGAACCGGGAATGATCCTGGGAATGATCCCAGGAACCGGGAATGATCCCGGGAATGATCCCAGGAACGGGGAATGATCCCGGGAATGATCCCAGGAACCGGGAATGATCCCAGGAATGATCCCAGGAATCGGGAATGATCCCGGGAATGATCCCAGGAACCGGGAATGATCCTGGGAATGATCCCAGGAACCGGGAATGATCCCGGGAATGATCCCAGGAACCGGGAATGATCCCGGGAATGATCCCAGGAACCGGGAATGATCCTGGGAATGATCCCAGGAACCGGGAATGATCCTGGGAATCATCCCAGGAACCGGGAATGATCCTGGGAATGATCCTGGGAATGATCCCAGGAATCAACCCAGGAACCAGGAACCAGGAACCAGTCTGGGAATCATCCCAGGAACCGGGAATGATCCCGGGAATCATCCCAGGAACCGGGAATGATCCCAGGAATCATCCCAGAAACCGGGAATTATCCCGGGAATCATCCCAGGAACTGAGAACCAGCCCCGGAATCATCCCAGGAATCGGGAATGATCCCGGGAATCAACCTGGGAACCGGGAATTATCCCGGGAATCATCTCAGGAACCAGGAACCAGCCCAGGAATCATGCCAGGAATTGGGAATGATCCCGGGAATCAACCTGGGAACTGGGAATCAGCCCCGGAATCATCCCAGGAACCGAGAACACTGCCCTGAGGGACCGGGAATCATCCCGGGAATGATCCCGGGAATCATCTCAGGAACTGGGAACCAGCCCCGGAATCATCCCAGGAATCGAGAATGATCCCAGGAATCATCCCATGAACCGGGAACCAGCCCCGAAATCATCCCAGGAACCGGGAATGATCCTGGGAATCAACCTGGGAACCGGGAACCAGACTGGGGCACCAGGAATCATCCCGGGAATCACCCCAGGAACCGGGAATGCAGCCCCGGGGCACCTGAAATCATCCCGGGAATCATCCCAGGAATCACCCCAGGAACCGGGAACCAGGAATCATCCCGGGAATCACCCCAGGAACCGGGAACGCAGCCCCGGGGCACCTGAAATCACCCCGGGAATCATCCCAGGAACCGGGAACCAGGAATCATCCCAGGAATCACCCCAGGAACCGGGAACTGGGAATGATCCCAGGAATCATCCCGGGAATCACCCCAGGAACCGGGAATGATCCCGGGAATCATCTCAGGAACCGGGAACCGGGAATCATCCCGGGAAGCACCCCAGGAACCGGGAACGCAGCCCCGGGGCACCAGGAATCATCCCGGGAATCATCCCAGGAATCACCCCAGGAACCGGGAACGCAGCCCCGGGGCACCTGAAATCATCCCGGGAATCATCCCAGGAATCATCCCGGGAATCATCCCAGGAATCACCCCAAGAACCGGGAACCGGGAATGATCCCGGGAATCACCCCAGGAACCGGGAACCGGGAATCATCCCGGGAATCACCCCAGGAACCGGGAATGATCCCGGGAATCATCCCAGGAACCGGGAACGCAGCCCCGGGGCACCAGGAATCACCCCAGGAATCATCCCAGGAATCACCCCAGGAATCATCCCGGGAATCATCCCGGGAATCATCCCAGGAACCGGGAATGATCTCAGGAATCATCCCGGGAATCACCCCAGGAACCGGGAATGATCTCAAGAATCATCCCGGGAATCACCCCAGGAACCGGGAACGCAGCCCCGGGGCACCAGGAATCACCCCAGGAATCATCCCGGGAACCGGGAACCAGGAATCATCCCAGGAATCACCCCAGGAACCGGGAACCGGGAATGATCCCGGGAATCACCCCAGGAATCATCCCAGGAACCGGGAACCAGGAATCATCCCGGGAATCACCCCAGGAACCGGGACCGCAGCCCCGGGGCACCTGGATTCACCCCAGGAACCGGGAATCATCCCGGGAATCACCCCAGGAATCATCCCGGGAATCACCCCAGGAATCATCCCGGGAATCACCCCGGGAACCGGGAATCATCCCGGGAATCACCCCAGGAACCGGGAACCGGGAATCATCCCGGGAATCATCTCAGGAACCGGGAATCATCCCGGGAATCACCCCAGGAACCGGGAACCGGGAATCATCCCGGGAATCATCTCAGGAACCGGGAATCATCCCGGGAATCACCCCAGGAATCACCCCAGGAACCGGGACCGCAGCCCCGGGGCACCTGGAATGATCCTGGGAATCACCCCAGGAACCGGGAATGATCCCGGGAATCACCCCAGGAACCGGGAATGATCCCGGGAATCACCCCAGGAACCGGGAATCATCCCGGGAATCACCCCAGGAACCGGGAATGATCCCAGGAATCACCCCAGGAACCGGGAATGATCCCGGGAATCATCCCAGGAACCGGGAATGATCCCAGGAATCATCCCAGGAACCGGGAACCGGGAATCACCCCAGGAACCGGGAATGATCCCGGGAATCACCCCAGGAACCGGGAACGATCCCGGGAATCACCCCAGGAACCGGGAATCATCCCGGGAATGATCCCAGGAACCGGGACCGCAGCCCCGGGGCACCGGCCGCTCTCCAGCAATTCCCGCTTCCCGCCGCTTCCCAGGAAATCCCGGAGCTGCGGCGGCTGCCGGAGCCTCCCGGGCTCTTTGTGGCCGCTGGAAGCGGAGCTGAAGCCCCCCGGAGCCCCCCGGAGCCCCCCGGAGCCCCCCGGAGCCCCCCGGAGCCCCCCAGAACACAAAGGCTCCTCTGGAAAAGCTTCCGGAGCCTCCACGGGGAAGCTCCGGCAATTCCCGGGATGGAGCCGTGCCTCAGTTTCCCTCCCTCCAGCGAGGAGAGGGGAGGGGGTCGCGCCCCCCCCCCCCACCCCCCTTAAAACACGGGAGGATCCCGAGCACAAAGAGTCCGGGAAAAGAGAAAATAAAGGGAAATTTCCCTCAAAGCGCGGGATGGAAAAACAAAAATAAAGCCGGAATGTCGAGCGGAGACAAAGAGGACTCGGAGGAGCCGCCGCGACCCCTCCCCAAAATTCGGGGGGACCACCGGGAGCCCCCTCCCCTCCCCCACCCCGGGGAGGTCACGGAATTGGGGCCGTTTCGGGTAAAAGTGAGAAGGAGAACAAGGAGGGGGCGGGGGAATCAACTTTCTGCAGCCTCCGGAAAACGCCGGGAGATGGCGACCCCCCCCCAAAAACCCCTCCAGAGCCCCCAGACCCAAACTCTGAACCCCCCCGGCCTCAGCTCAGCCCTCCCAAAACTCCCCCCGAGCTCCAGAGACCCCTCAGGGCCCCCTCAGGTCCTCACGGAGCCCTCAGGGTCCCCTCCCGACCCTTCCTCATCCTCATTGACACCTCTTCATCCTCAGAGACCCCTCCTCATCCTCAGAGACCCCTCCTCATCCTCAGAGACCCCTCCTCATCCTCACCGACCCCTCAGGGCCCCCCCAGGTCCTCATTGACCCCTCAGGGTCCCTTCCCGACCCTTCCTCATCCTCATTGACCCCTCCTCATCCTCAGAGACCCCTCCTCATCCTGAGAGACCCCTCCTCATCCTCACCGACCCCTCAGGGCCCCCCCAGGTCCTCACGGAGCCCTCAGGGTCCCTTCCCGACCCCTCCTCATCCTCATTGACCCCTCTTCATCCTCAGAGACCCCTCCTCATCCTCACCGACCCCTCAGGGCCCCCTCAGCTCCTCATTGACCCCTCAGGGTCCCTTCCCGACCCTTCCTCATCCTCATTGACCCCTCCTCATCCTCACCGACCCCTCCTCATCCTCACCGACCCCTCAGAGCCCCTCCAGGTCCTCACGGAGCCCTCAGGGTCCCTTCCCGACCCCTCCTCATCCTCATTGACCCTTCTTCATCCTCAGAGACCCCTCCTCATCCTCACCGACCCCTCAGGGCCCCCTCAGCTCCTCATTGACCCCTCAGGGTCCCTTCCCGACCCTTCCTCATCCTCATTGACCCCTCCTCATCCTCACCGACCCCTCCTCATCCTCACCGACCCCTCAGGGCCCCTCCAGGTCCTCACGGAGCCCTCAGGGTCCCTTCCCGACCCTTCCTCATCCTCATTGACCCCTCTTCATCCTCAGAGACCCCTCAGGGCCCCTCAGCTCCTCACGGAGCCCTCAGGGTCCCTTCCAGACCCCTCCTCATCCTCACCGACCCCTCCTCATCCTCACCGACCCCTCCTCATCCTCACCGACCCCTCCTCATCCTCACCGACCCCTCCTCATTCTCACCGACCCCTCAGGGCCCCCCCAGCTCCCCAGCGACCCCTCAGGGTCCCTTCCCGACCCCTCCTCATCCTCATTGACCCTTCTTCATCCTCAGAGACCCCTCAGGGCCCCCCCAGCTCCTCACCGACCCCTCAGGGCCCCCCCAGCTCCTCACCGACCCCTCAGGGCCTCCTTCCCCCTCAGGGTTTCTTCCCGACCCCTCCCCATCCTCAGCGACCCCTCAGGGCCTCCTTCCCCCTCAGGGCCCCTCCCCCATCCCCTCAGACCCCTCAGCTCCCCACATCCCCCTCCCCCGCCGGGCCCCCCGCCCCTCTCGGCCGCCCCGGGAGCACTCACGGCCGTAGAGGGCGATGGCGGCGCTGTCGGGGCCGGTGCGGACCTCGAGGCGGAGCGGCTGCTGCTCCTGGTGCCGCTGGATCTCCCCGTTCGCGTCCCCGACCGTGAGGAGCCGCACGCCGGGGAACACCGACACCGCGGCCATCTTGGACCGCGCCGCGCCCCGCCCACACGGGGCCACGCCCCCCCCGACCCGGGACACGCCCACACCGACCCCGGACCACGCCCACTCCGACCTCGGGACACGCCCACTCTGGCACAGCCACGCCCGTATGATGACACGCCCATCAACGCTTAGGCCACGCCCACAGAGAGGTGGCGGGAAGAGTGCGCCACCTGGCGGGAGCGAGGGAAAACCGGGAATGGGGAACCGGGAATGGGAAACTGGGAATGGGAATGGGAAACTGGGAATGGGAATGGGAAACTGGGAATGGGAAACTGGGAATGGGAATGGGAAACTGGGAATGGGAATGGGAAACTGGGAATGGGA
Source organism: Cyanistes caeruleus (assembly GCF_971803275.1). Classification (NCBI taxonomy): domain Eukaryota; kingdom Metazoa; phylum Chordata; class Aves; order Passeriformes; family Paridae; genus Cyanistes; species Cyanistes caeruleus. The sequence goes on from NC_141736.1 coordinate 1,027,430, forward strand.
AACTGGGAATGGGAATGGGAAACTGGGAATGGGAATGGGAAACTGGGAATGGGAAACTGGGAATGGGGAAGTGGGAATGGGAATGGGAAACTGGGAATGGGAAACCGGGAATGGGGAACTGGGAATGGGAAACTGGGAATGGGAAACTGGGAATGAATGGGAAACTGGGAATGGGAAACTGGGAATGGGAAACTGGGAATGGGAAACTGGGAATGAATGGGAAACTGGGAATGGGAAACTGGGAATGGGAAACTGGGAATGAATGGGAAACTGGGAATGGGGAACTGGGAATGGGGAACTGGGAATGGGAATGGGAAACTGGGAATGGGAAACCGGGAATGGGAAACTGGGAATGGGAAACTGGGAATGGGAATGGGAAACTGGGAATGGGAATGGGAAACTGGGAATGGGAAACTGGGAATGGGAATGGGAAACTGGGAATGGGAAACTGGGAATGGGAAACTGGGAATGGGAAACTGGGAATGGGGAATTGGGAATGGGAAACTGGGAATGGGAAACCGGGAATGGGAAACTGGGAATGGGGAACTGGGAATGAGAAACTGGGAATGGGAAACTGGGAATGAATGGGAAACTGGGAATGGGGAACTGGGAATGGGGAACTGGGAATGGGAATGGGAAACTGGGAATGGGAAACTGGGAATGGGAATGGGAAACTGGGAATGGGAAACTGGGAATGGGAATGGGAAACTGGGAATGGGAAACTGGGAATGGGAATGGGAAACTGGGAATGGGAAACCGGGAATGGGAAACTGGGAATGGGAAACCGGGAATGGGAAACTGGGAATGGGAATGGGAAACTGGGAATGGGAAACTGGGAATGGGAAACTGGGAAACTGGGAATGGGAAACTGGGAATGGGAATGGGAATGGGAAACTGGGAATGGGAAACTGGGAATGGGAAACTGGGAATGGGAAACCGGGAATGGGAAACTGGGAATGAATGGGAAACCGGGAATGGGAAACTGGGAATGGGAAACTGGGAATGGGAAACTGGGAATGGGAAACTGGGAATGAATGGGAAACTGGGAATGGGAATGGGAAACTGGGAATGGGAAACTGGGAATGGGAAACTGGGAATGAATGGGGAACTGGGAATGGGAAACTGGGAATGGGAAACTGGGAATGGGGAACTGGGAATGAATGGGAAACTGGGAATGAATGGGAAACTGGGAATGGGAAACTGGGAATGGGAAACCGGGAATGGGGAACTGGGAATGGGAAACTGGGAATGAATGGGAAACCGGGAATGGGAAACTGGGAATGGGAAACTGGGAATGAATGGGAAACCGGGAATGGGAAACTGGGAATGGGAAACTGGGAATGGGAAACTGGGAATGGGAGTGGGAAACTGGGAATGGGAAACTGGGAATGGGGAACTGGGAATGGGAAACTGGGAATGAATGGGAAACTGGGAATGAATGGGAAACTGGGAATGAATGGGAAACTGGGAATGGGAAACCGGGAATGAATGGGAAACCGGGAATGGGAAACTGGGAATGGGAAACTGGGAATGGGGAACTGGGAATGAATGGGAAACTGGGAATGGGAAACTGGGAATGGGGAACTGGGAATGGGGAACTGGGAATGGGAAACTGGGAATGGGAAACTGGGAATGGGGAACTGGGAATGGGAAACTGGGAATGGGGAACTGGGAATGAGAAACTGGGAATGGGAAACTGGGAATGAATGGGAAACTGGGAATGGGGAACTGGGAATGGGGAACTGGGAATGGGAAACTGGGAATGAATGGGAAACTGGGAATGGGAATGGGAAACTGGGAATGGGAAACTGGGAATGAATGGGAAACTGGGAATGGGACAGCGGGAATGGGACAGTGGGAATGGGAAACTGGGAATTAGGGGTCTGGGGGTGGATTTGGGGGGTCTGGGGGTGGATTTGGGGGGTCTGAGGTGGATTTGGGGGTCTGGGGCGAATCTGGGGGGTCTGGGGGTGGATTTGGGGGTCTGGGGTGGATTTGGGGGGTCTGGGGGTGGATTTGGGGGTGGATTTGGGGGTCTGGGGGTGGATTTGGGGGGTCTGGGGGTGGATTTGGGGGTGGATTTGGGGGTCTGGGGGTGAATCTGGGGGGGTCTGGGGGTGGATTTGGGGGGTCTGGGGGTGAATTTGGGGGGTCTGGGGGTGGATTTGGGGGGTCTGGGGTGAATCTGGGGGGTCTGGGGTGGATTTGGGGGGTTTGGGGGTGAATTTGGGGGTCTGGGGGTGAATCTGGGGGGTCTGGGGGTGGATTTGGGGGGTCTGGGGGTAAATCTGGGGGGTCTGGGGTGAATCTGGGGGGTCTGGGGGTGGATTTGGGGGTGAATTTGGGGGGTCTGGGGGTGAATTTGGGGGTCTGGGGGTGAATCTGGGGGGGTCTGGGGGTGAATCTGGGGGGTCTGGGGGTGAATCTGGGGGGTCTGGGGGTGAATTTGGGGGGTCTGGGGGTGAATTTGGGGGGGTCTGGGGGTGAATCTGGGGGGGTCTGGGGGTGAATCTGGGGGGTCTGGGGGTGAATCTGGGGGGTCTGGGGGTGAATTTGGGGGGTCTGGGGGTGAATTTGGGGGGTCTGGGGGTGGATTTGGGGGGTCTGGGGGTGAATCTGGGGGGTCTGGGGGTGAATTTGGGGGGTCTGGGGGTGGATTTGGGGGGTCTGGGGTGAATCTGGGGGGTCTGGGGGTGGATTTGGGGGTCTGGGGGTGGATTTGGGGGGTCTGGGGTGGATTTGGGGGTGGATTTGGGGGGTCTGGGGGTGAATTTGGGGGTCTGGGGGATTTGAGCCCGGCTCCGCTAGGCGGCGCTCGCCACCCCCGGGGGGGCGGAGCCAAATTCGCGCTGACCAATCAGAGCTCGGGAACCGCGAAGAAGCAGCCAATGAGCGCAGAGGTTTTGGGGTGAGGGCGGGAAGGACCCCGCGCCTCAGGGAAGGGTGGGAAGGACCCCGCGCCTCAGGGGCGGCCTCGGCGCCGCCTGAAAAACTCCGGGATCAAAGAGCGGGAGGATCCTCCGGGCGGATCCTCCGGGATCCGCCACGGGGATCCGCCGCAGGGATCCGTCAGCGGGATCCGTCAGCGGGGTCCGCCACCGAGATCTCCGTTAGGCGGGGTGAAATCCCGCCTCAGGCGGCGCCGCGGGCAGCCCTGGCCGGAGCCTCCCTCAGGGGCGATGGCGGCGGTCGCGGCGGATCCCGAAGGAATTTTGATCCCGAAGGAATTTTTTTCCCGAAGGATTTTTTTTCCCGAACTTTCCCCGCGGATTCCGGAGAGGGTTCGGAAGGAGAGACGAAGATTTGGGGCGAATCCTTCACCGGGTTTTACCCCTGAGGGAATCTCAGCTCCCGGAATTTGTGAGGGAAGGATCCCGCAGCTCCCCCTACGACGCCAATAAATTAAACTTTGGGAATTTTTTTAATCATTATCCACAAAATCCCGGACAACGACAGCAGGACAGGGATGGATCCCGGTGAGAATGCGGAGCCATAAAACCCCCAACCCCCCTCAGAACCCTCAAAATTCCACAAACTTCACTCTTTAATATTTTTTTTTTCCCTTTATTCGGATTTTTTTTTTGCCTGTTTTTAGTTCATTAATGGGACGCGGAGCGGAGGCACTTCGGGGGGACCCCCCCCAAAAAACCGCCCCCGGCTCGTTAATTGGATTAATTGGCCCCCCCCGAGCCGGGGGGTCATTAAGGCACCGGGGCCGGGGGAGGGGTTGGAAAAATCCACATTATTGCTGGGCCAGGAATTCTTAATTTTTTTAATTTTTTTTTTCTTAGTTTGGTTTTTTTTTGTATTTTTTTTCCTTTTTTTTTTTTGTATTTTTTTCCTTTTTTTTTTGTATTTTTTCACCTTTTTTTTTGTATTTTTTTCCTTTTTTTTTTTGTATTTTTTCCTTTTTTTTGTGGGTTTTTTTGTGGTTTTTTTTTTGTTGTCGTTTCGTTTTTGTTTTGTTTTTTTTTTTTATACAATTAATACAAGTCTGTAAAAATATTTACAACCTCGGCTGGGGGGAGAGGGGGGAGAAAAAAAAAAAAAAAAAGGGGGAGAAGTTTCCAGAATAAATTCCCGATCTGGGAATTTTCCCCAAATTCCTGGGATTTGGATCCTTCCCCCCCCCCCACCACCTTGGGCAGAGCTTCCTCCTCATCTTCCTCATCCTCGGGGTTATTCCCCAGAGGAAATTCCTGAGGTTCTCAGGGAAAAAAATTGGGAATTCATTGGGGAATTCCAGGAATTATTTTTTTTTTTTTTTCCCCCCGCTTTTCCAGCCCTAAAAAACCCCGAAATTCTCCCCCCTCCCCCCCCAAAAAAAATTAAAATAATAAAAATAAAAATAATTCCGATCAAAAAAAAACGACCCCCGGAGGGCGGCGGGGGAGGGGTTTTGGGGGGAGAATTCCGGAATTTTGTGAGTTTGGTTTTTTTTTTTGGGAATATGTTAATGTGGAATTGCTGGGGAGGAGGAGGAGGAAGAGGAGGAGGAAGAGGAGGAGGAAGAGGAGGAGGAGGAGGAGGAGGAGGAAGGTTGGGATGGGACCGTCAGCCCCTCCCCCCACACCGGGAGCTCCGGGAATTCTGACAAAGTGCAAAGTTCCCCTCCCCCCAACCCAACCCCCCCCAAAATTCGGAGCTGCCCCGGCCGGGATCAGCTGCTGGGACCAGCCCTGGGATCTGGGATCGGAGCTGGGATCAGCCCTGGGACCAGCCCTGGGATCTGGGATCGGAGCTGGGATCAGCCCTGGGATCTGGGATCGACCCTGGGATCAGCCCTGGGATCAGCCCTGGGAGCTGGGATCGACCCTGGGATCAGCCCTGGGAGCTGGGATCGGAGCTGGGATCAGCCCTGGGATCTGGGATCGACCCTGGGATCGGAGCTGGGATCTGGGATCGGAGCTGGGATCAGCCCTGGCATCAGCCCTGGGATCAGCCCTGGAATCCAGGATCAGCCCCAGAATCAGCCCCAGGGATCTGGGATCAGCCCCAGAATCCCAGATCAGCTCCGGCATCAACCCCAGGCTCTGGGATCGGGACCAGCCCCAGGCTCCGGGATCAGGATCGGGATCAGCTCCAGGGTTCAGGATCAGCCCCAGGATCCGGGATCAGCCCCAGGATCCGGGATCAGCCCCAGGCTCTGGGATCAGCCCCAGGATCAGGGTCAGGATCAGCCCCAGGCTCTGGGATCAGGATCGGGATCAGTTCCAGGGTTCAGGATCAGCCCCAGGATCTGAGATCAGCCCCAGGATCAGGATCGGGATCAGTTCCAGGGTTCAGGATCAGCCCCAGGATCCAGGATCAGCCCCAGGCTCTGGGATCAGCCCCAGGATTCAGGATCAGCCCCAGGCTCCGGGATCAGGATCGGGATCAGTTCCAGGGTTCAGGATCAGCCACAGGATCTGGGATCAGCCCCAGGGTCAGGATCGGGATCAGCCCCAGGATCCGGGATCAGGATCCGGGATCAGCCCCAGGCTCCGGGATCAGGATCGGGATCAGCCCCAGGATCCGGGATCAGCCCCAGGCTCTGGGATCAGCCCCAGGATCCGGGATCGGGATCAGGCTCAGCCCCGGGGGGCGGGGCCGGGCTGTCCCCGTGTCCCCGCGGGGGAGGGCCGGGGGTGATCCAGTGGATCCCACGTTAATCCAGCAGGGAGGGCTCGGCCGGGCGGATGATGGTCGGGCGGCTCGGGGCCGCCGGGGGCCTCCTGTGGGCAACGGGGTCAGATCCCCGAGGGATCCCAGTGGATCCCAGCCAACCCCAGCGTGAACCCAGTGCATGCCACCCCACCCCAGTGGATCCCAGCAGATCCCTCCCATCCCAGCGTGACCCCACCCCAGTGGATCCCACCCGGTCCAAATGGGTCCCACCCAGTCCCAGCGGATTCCCCCCCCCACATCCCAGTGTGACCCCAGTGGATCCCAGCCCATCCCAGTGGATCCCAGTGTGACCCCATCCCACCTGATCCCAGTGGATCCCAGTCCATCCCAGTGTGACCCCAAACCCAGCAGATCCCACCCGATCCCAGTGGATCCCAGCCCATCCCAGTGTGACCCCAAACCCACCCGATCCCAGCGGATCCCACCCAATCCCAGTGGATCCCAGTGGCTCCCAGCCCACCCGATCCCAGCGGATCCCAGCCCATCCCAATGTGACCCCAAACCCAGCGGATCCCAGAGGATCCCAGCGGATCCCAGCCCATCCCAATGGCTCCCAGCCCACCCGATCCCAGCGGATCCCCCCTCACCTGGGCACTCCGGGCGGGATTCCGGGCGGGATCCGTGCGGGCCGGGCTGGGATCTGGGGCGGGGCCGGGAAGGGGTCGCTGGCGCTGCCGAAGGGGCCCAGGCGGGACGGGATGGGGGGCGCGGCCGGGGCCCCCCCGGGCAGGGGCAGCAGCGGCGGCCCCGGGGCCCGAAGGGACGGGGGGCGGCCCGGGGGGAGCAGAGCCGAGGGCGGGCGGCGCTGGGCAGGGGGGCTGAAACGGGAACGGGATCCACATCGGTCACCGGGATCCACATCGGTCACCGGGATTGGGAATGGGATCGGGATCGGTCACTGGGATCGGGACGGGGGGCGGCCCGGGGGGAGCAGAGCCGAGGGCGGGCGGCGCTGGGCGGGGGGGCTGAAACGGGAACGGGATCCAGATCAGTCACCGGGATCCAGATCGGTCACCGGGATCGGGAATGGGATCGGGATTGGGATCGGTCACTGGGATCGGGACGGGGGGCGGCCCGGGGGGAGCAGAGCCGAGGGCGGGCGGCGCTGGGCAGGGGGGCTGAAACGGGAACAGGATCCACATCGGTCACCGGGATCGGGAATGGGATCGGGATTGGGATCGGTCACCGGGATCGGGAACGGGATCGGGAATGGGATCGGTCACCGGGATCGGGAACGGGATCCCGATCGGTCACCGGGATCGGGAATGGGATCGGGATCGGGATCGGTCACCGGGATCGGGACGGGGGGCGGCCCGGGGGGAGCAGAGCCGAGGGCGGGCGGCGCTGGGCGGGGGGGCTGAAACGGGAACGGGATCCCCATCGGTCACCGGGATCCACATCGGTCACCGGGATCGGGATCGGTCACCGGGATCGGTCACCGGGATCGGGAACGGGATCCACATCGGTCACCGGGATCGGGAATGGGATCAGGATTGGGATCGGTCACCAGGATCGGGACGGGGGGCGGCCCGGGGGGAGCAGAGCCGAGGGCGGGCGGCGCTGGGCAGGGGGGCTGCAACGGGAACGGGATCCACATCGGTCACTGGGATCGGGAATGGGATCCACATCGGTCACCGGGATCGGGAATGGGATCGGGATCGGGATCAGTCACTGGGATCGGGACGGGGGGCGGCCCGGGGGGAGCAGAGCCGAGGGCGGGCGGCGCTGGGCAGGGGGGCTGCAACGGGAACGGGATCCACATCGGTCACCGGGATCAGGAATGGGATCCACATCGGTCAATGGGATCGGGAATGGGATCCACATCGGTCACCGGGATCGGGAATGGGATCAGGATTGGGATCGGTCACCGGGATCGGTCACCGGGATCGGGAATGGGATCGGGATTGGGATCGGTCACCGGGATCGGGACGGGGGGCGGCCCGGGGGGAGCAGAGCCGAGGGCGGGCGGCGCTGGGCGGGGGGGCTGAAACGGGAACGGGATCCACATCGGTCACCGGGATCGGGAATGGGATCCAGATCGGTCACCGGGATCGGGAATGGGATTTGGATCGGTCACCAGGATCCCGATCGGTCACTGGGATCGGGAATGGGATCGGGAACGGGATCCAGATCGGTCACCGGGATCGGGAATGGGATCGGGAATGGGATCGGTCATTGGGATCGGGATCGGTCACCGGGAATGGGATCGGGAACGGGATCCAGATCGGTCACCGGGATCGGGAATGGGATCCGGATTGGTCACCGGGATCCCAATCGGTCACCAGGATCGGGATCCAGATTGGTCACCGGGAACGGGATCCCGATCAGTCACTGGGATCTGGATCGGTCACCAGGATCCCGATCGGTCACCGGGAGCAGGAATGGGATCCCAATAGGTCACCGGGAATGGGATCGGGATTGGTCACTGGGAATCGGGAATGGGATTGGTCACCGGGGATGGGATCGGGATTGGGATCGGGATTGGTCACCGGGATCGGGAATGGGATTGGTCACCGGGGATGGGATCGGGATTGGGATCGGGATTGGTCACCGGGATCGGGAATGGGATTGGTCACTGCGAATGGGATCCAGATTGGTCACCGGGAATCGGGAATGGGATTGGGATCGGTCACCGGGAACGGGATCGGTCAAACACCCCAAACCCCTCTCAAACACCCCAAACCCCCCCAAACCCCCTCAAACGCCCCTCAGACCCTCCAAACTCCACAGCAAACACCCCAAACTGCCTTCAAACACCCCAAACCCCCCAACAAACACCCCAAACCCCACAGGAAACACCCCAAACCCCTCCAAACCCCTCCAAACCCTCTCAACCCCCCCTGAAACACCCTTCAATCACCCCAAACCCCACAACAAACACCCCAAACTCCTCCAAACCCCTCTCAAACACCCCAAACCCCACAACAAACACCCCAAACTCCTCCAAACCCCTCTCAAACACCCCAAACCCCCCAACAAATACCCCAAACCCCACAGGAAACACCCCAAACCCCCCAACAAATACCCCAAAACCCACAACAAACACCTCAAACCCCCTTCAAACACACCAACCCCCCCCAAACCCCCCTTCAAACACCCCAAATCCCCCAACAAACACCCCAAACCCCCCCCAAACCCTCTCAACCCCCCCTGAAACACCTTTCAAACACCCCAAACCCCACAGCAAACACCCCAAACCCCCTTCAAACACCCCAAACCCCCTTCAAAGCCCCCAAACCCCACAGGAAACACCCCAAACCCCCACCCCAAACCCCCTTCAAACACCCCAAACCCCTCTCAAAGCCCCCAAACCCCACCCCAAACCCCCCAAACCCCCACCCCAAACCCCCTTCAAACACCCCAAACCCCACCCCAAACCCCCCAAACTCCCCCAAACCCACCCCAAACCCCTCTCAAACCCCCCAAACCCACCCCAAACTCCACAGCAAACACCCCAAACCCCACAACAAACACCCCAAACCCCCCAAACTCCCCCAAACTCACCCCAAACTCCCTTCAAACACCCTAAACCACCCCAAACTCACCCCAAAGCCCCTTCAAACACCCCAAACCCCCCCCAAACTCTCCCAAACCCCTCTCAAACACCCCAAACCCCCCTTCAAACCCCCCAAACCCCCCTTCAAACACCCCAAACCCCCCAACAATCACCCCAAACCCCTCTCAAACCCCACAACAAACACCCCAAACCCCCTTCAAACACCCCAAACCCCCTTCAAACACCCCAAACCCCACCCCAAACCCCCCAAACCCCCACCCCAAACCCCCTTCAAACACCCCAAACCCCACCCCAAACCCCCCAAACTCCCCCAAACCCACCCCAAACCCCTCCCAAACTCCCTTCAAACACCCCAAACCCACCCCAAACTCCACAACAAACCCCCCAAACCCCCTTCAAACACCCCAAACCCCCCCAAACCCCTCTCAACCCCCCCTCAAACTCCCTTCAAACACCCCAAACCCCTCTCAAACCCCTCCAAACCCCCTTCAAACACCCAAACCCCCCCCAAACCCCCCAAACCCCCTTCAAACCCCCCAAACTCTCCTTCAAACCCCCCAAACCCCCTTCAAACACCCCAAACCCCCCCAAACCCCTCTCAACCCCCCCTCAAACTCCCTTCAAACACCCCAAACCCCTCTCAAACCTCTCAAACCCCCCAAACTTCCCCAAACACCCTTCAATCACCCCAAACCCCCTTCAAACACCCCAAACTCCACAGGAAACCCCCCCCAAACCCCTCCAAACCCCCCTTCAAACACCCCAAACCCCCCTTCAAACCCCCCAAACCCCCCCAAACCCCTCCAAACCCCCCTTCAAACACCCCAAACCCCACAACAAACACCCCAAACCCCACAACAAACACCCCAAACTCCCCCAAACACCCTTCAATCACCCCAAACTCCCCTTCAAACACCCCAAACTCCACAGGAAACCCCCCAAACACCCCCAACAAACACCCCAAACCCCCTTCAAACACCCCAAACCCACCCCAAACTCCACAGGAAACACCCCAAACCCCACAAGAAACCCCCCAAACCACCCCAAACCCACCCCAAACTCCACAACAAACACCCCAAACCCCAGAAGAAACCCCCCAAACCACCCCAAACCCACCCCAAACCCCCCAACAAACACCCCAAACCCCCCTTCAAACCCCTCTCAAACCCCCTTCAAACCCCCCAAACTCTCCTTCAAACACCCCAAACCCCCTTCAAACCCCCTTCAAAGCCCCCAAACCCCCTTCAAACCCCCCAAACCCCACCCCAAACCCCCCTCAAACCCCCCAAACCCCCCCAAACCCACCCCAAACTCCACAGCAAACACCCCAAACCCCACAACAAACACCCCAAACACCCCCAAACCCCCCTTCAAACCCCCCAACTCCCCCCCAAACCCCCCAAACCCCCCTTCAAACCCCTCCAAACCCCCTTCAAACCCCCTTCGAACCCCCCAAACTCTCCTTCAAACACCCCAAACCCCTCCAAACCCCCCTTCAAACCCCCCAACTCCCCCTTCAAACCCCCCAACTCCCCCCCAAACCCCCCAAACCCCCACCCCAAACCCCCTTCAAACACCCCAAACCCCTCTCAAATCCCCCAAACCCCCACCCCAAACCCCCCAAACTCTCCTTCAAACACCCCAAACCCCACCCCAAACCCCCCAAACCCCCTTCAAACACCCCAAACTCCCCCAACAAACACCCCAAACCCCTCCAAACCCCCCTCAAACCCCCTTCCAACCCCCCAAACCCCCCTTCAAACCCCCCAAACCCCCCTTCAAACCCCCCAAACCCCTCTCAAACACCCCAAACCCCCTTCAAACACCCCAAACCCCCTTCAAACACCCCAAACCCCCCTTCAAACACCCCAAACCCCACAACAAACACCCCAAACTCCCCCAAACACCCTTCAATCACCCCAAACTCCCCTTCAAACACCCCAAACCCACCCCAAACTCCACAACAAACACCCCAAACCCCAGAAGAAACCCCCCAAACCCCCTTCAAACCCCTGCAAACCCCCTTCAAACACCCCAAACCCCCCAAACCCCCACCCCAAACCCCCTTCAAACACCCCAAACCCACCCCAAACTCCACAACAAACCCCCCAAACCCCCTTCAAACACCCCAAACCCCCCCAAACCCCTCTCAACCCCCCCTCAAACTCCCTTCAAACACCCCAAACCCCTCTCAAACCTCTCAAATCCCCCAAACTTCCCCAAACCCCCTTCAAACACCCCAAACTCCACAGGAAACCCCCCCCAAACCCCTCCAAACCCCCCTTCAAACACCCCAAACCCCCCTTCAAACCCCCCAAACCCCCCCAAACCCCTCCAAACCCCCCTTCAAACACCCCAAACCCCACAACAAACACCCCAAACCCCACAACAAACACCCCAAACCCCACAACAAACACCCCAAACCCCACAACAAACACCCCAAACTCCCCCAAACACCCTTCAATCACCCCAAACCCCACCCCAAACCCCCCAAACCCCCACCCCAAACCCCCTTCAAACCCCCCAAACTCCCCCAAACTCCCCTTCAAACACCCCAAACTCTCCTTCAAACACCCCAAACCCCCCCCAAACCCCCCAAACTCCCCCCAAACCCCTCTCAAACCCTTCCAAACCCCCCCCAAACCCCCCAAACCCCCACCCCAAACCCCCAAACTCTCCTTCAAACACCCCAAACCCCCCAAAGCCCCACCCCAAACCCCCTTCAAACACCCCAAACTCCACAGGAAACACCCCAAACTCCCCCAAACCCACCCCAAACCCCCTTCAAACACCCCAAACCCCCCAACAAACACCCCAAACCCCTCCCAAACCCCTCCAAACCCTCTCAACTCCCCCAAACCCCCCAACAAACACCCCAAACTCCCTTCAAACACCCCAAACTCCACAGGAAACACCTCAAACCCCCTTCAAACACCCCCAACCCCCCCCCACCCCCCATTACCTGTGCGCCGGCTGTAGCCAGGTGTCGTCCACGGGCGGCGGGACGGGCGTGCTGACGGTGCTGGTGCTGATGTCGCCGATGATGGCCAGCGCCTCGCGCAGCGCGTGGTACATGCGCAGCATCTCGTCGCGCCGCTGCGCCTGCTCCGCCGACTCCTCCATCAGGCTGTTCTGGTCCGAGCACGAGTACAGGAAAGCCAGCAGCTCCGAGTGGATGAAATCCTTGGTCTTGGAGGGGGGGAAATTGGGGGGTAAGGGGTTGTTGGGGTGGGAAATGGGGGTTTTGGGTGGGAAATGGGGGTTTTTTGGGTGGGAAATGGGGGTTTGGGGTGTTTGTTGGGGTGGGAAATGGGGGTTTTGGAGGGTTGTTGGGGTGGGAAATGGGGGTTTTGGGGGGTTGTTGGGGTGGGAAATGGGGGTTTTTGGGTGGGAAATGGGGGTTTTGGGTGTTTGTTGGGTTTTTTTGGGTGTTTCTTGGGGTTTTTGGGTGTTTGTTGGGGTGGGAAATGGGGGTTTTGGGTGTTTGTTGGGGTGGGAAATGGGGGTTTTGGGTGGGAAATGGGGTTTTTGGGTGTTTGTTGGGGTGGGAAATGGGGGTTTTGGGGGGTTGTTGGGGTGGTTTCGGGGGTTGTTGGGGTGGGAAATGGGGGTTTTTTGGGTGGGAAATGGGGGTTTTGGGGGGTTGTTGGGGTGGGAAATGGGGGTTTTTGGGTGTTTGTTGGGGTGGTTTCGGGGGTTGTTGGGGTGGGAAATGGGGGTTTGGGTGGGAAATGGGGGTTTTGGGTGTTTGTTGGGGTTTTTTGGGTGTTTGTTGGGGTTTTGGGTTGGAAAAATCGAGGTGTAAGGGGTGGTTTCAGGATTTGTTGGGGTGGGAAATGGGGGTTTTGGGTGTTTGTTGGGGTTTTTTTGGGTGTTTGTTGGGGTTTTTGGGTGTTTGTTGGGGTGGGAAATGGGGGTTTTGGGTGTTTGTTGGGGTTTTTTGGGTGTTTGTTGGGGTGGGAAATGGGGTTTTTGGGTGTTTGTTGGGGTTTTGGGTGTTTGTTGGGGGTTTTGGGTGTTTGTTGGGGTTTTTTGGGTGTTTGTTGGGGTGGGAAATGGGGTTTTTGGGTGTTTGTTGGGGTTTTGGGTGTTTGTTGGGGTTTTTTTGGGTGTTTGTTGGGGTTTTTGGGTGTTTGTTGGGGTTTTTTTGGTTTTTTGGGTGTTTGTTGGGGTTTTTTGGGTGTTTGTTGGGGTTTGGGGTTGGAAAAATCGGGGTGTAAGGGGTGGTTTCAGGGGTTGTTGGGGTGGGAAATGGGGGTTCTTGGGTGTTTTTTGGGTTTTTTGGGTGTTTGTTGGGGTGGGAATTGGGGTTTTGGGTGTTTGTTGGGGTTTTTGGGTGTTTGTTGGGGGTTTTTTGGGTGTTTGTTGGGGTTTTTTTGGGTGTTGGGGTTTTTTTGGGTGTTTATTGGGTTTTTTGGGGTGTTTGTTGGGGTTTTTGGGTGTTTGTTGAGGTGGGAAATGGGGTTTTTGGGTGTTTGTTGGGGTTTTTTGGGTGTTTATTGGGGTTTTTTGGGTGTTTGTTGGGGTGGGAAATGGGGGTTTTGGGGGGTTGTTGGGGTTTTTTGGGTGTTTGTTGAGGTTTTTTGGGTGTTTGTTGGGGTTTTGGGGTTGGAATACCCCCATTTCCCCTCCCCCACCCCCATTATTTCCCATTTCCCCTCCCCCACCCCGTTATTTCCCCTCCCCCACCCCCCATAATTTCCCATTTCCCCTCCCCCTCCACATCATTTCCCCTCCCCATCCTTTCCCATTTCCCCTCCCCCTCCCGGTTATTTCCCCTCCCCCCTCCCCATCCTTTCCCATTTCCCCTCCCCCTCCCTATCATTTCCCCTCCCCCACCCCCATCCTTTCCCATTTCCCCTCCCCCTCCCGGTTATTTCCCCTCCCCCACCCCCATTATTTCCCCTCCCCCACCCCATAATTTCCCATTTCCCCTCCCCCTCCCCATCATTTCCCCTCCCCCACCCCCACCCCCATCATTTCCCCTCCCCCACCCCCATCCTCTCCCATTTCCCCTCCCCCTCCCTATCATTTCCCCTCCCCCACCCCCATCCTTTCCCATTTCCCCTCCCCCATCATTTCCCATTTCCCCTCCCCCACCCCCATCCTCTCCCCTCCCCGCCCCGTCCCCTCCCCCGCTCACGTTGTTGATCATGAGGTGCATGATGGTCTTTGGCATCAGATCCCGGATGGATTTGTTGATGATCCCCACGTAGGAATCCACCAGGTTCCGGATGGTCTCCACCTGCCGCTCCAGCTGCGGGTCCATGGAGAAGGTGTTCTCCTGCGCGCCCTCCTCGCTCTCCGTCTGCCAACAGCGGGAAGGCGTCAGCGCCGCCGGGAGACAGCCGGAATTACACCGGAATTACACCCGGAGTGACGCCGGAATTACACCCGGAGTGACACCGGGAGACACCCGGAATTACACCGGAATTACACCCGGAATTACACCGGGAGACAGCCGGAGTGACGCCGGAATTACACCCGGAGTGACGCCGGGAGACAGCCGGAATTACACCGGGAGACAGCCGGAGTGACGCCGGAATTACACCCGGAGTGACACCGGGAGACACCCGGAGTGACACCGGGATCTCTCCAGAATTACACCGGGAGACAGCCGGAGTGACACCGGGAGACAGCCGGAGTGACACCGGAATTACACCCGGAATGACGCCGGAATTACACCCGGAATTACACTGGGAGACAGCCGGAGTGACACCGGGAGACAGCCGGACTGACGCCGGGAGACAGCCGGACTGACGCCGGGAGACAGCCGGAGTGACACCGAGAGACAGCCGGAGTGACGCTGGGAGACAGCCGGAATTACACCGGAATTACACCCGGAGTGACGCCGGGAGACAGCCGGAGTGACACCGGGAGACAGCCGGAGTGACACCGGAATTACACCCGGAATGACGCCGGAATTACACCCGGAATTACACTGGGAGACACCCGGACTGACACCGGGAGGCACCCGGATTGACACCGGAATTACACCCGGAATGACGCCGGAATTACACCCGGAATTACACTGGGAGACAGCCGGACTGACACCGGGAGACAGCCGGAGTGACACCGGAATTACACCCGGAGTGACACCGGGAGGCACCCGGATTGACACCGGAATTACACCCGGAATGACACCGGAATTACACCCGGAGTGACCCGGGAGACAGCCGGAGTGACACCGGGAGACAGCCGGAGTGACACCGGAATTACAACCGGAGTGACACCGGGAGACAGCCGGAATTACACTGGGAGACAGCCGGAGTGACACCGGGAGACAGCCAGCGTGACACTGGGATCCCTCCGGAATTCCGCCGGGATCCCTCTGGAATTCTGCCGGGATCCCTCTGGAATTCCGGGTTTCCGTGGAGATCTGGGAGAGATCCCAGCCCGGAATTCCCTGGATTCCATTGACAGGGATTGACAGGATTGGATTGATTGACAGGGATTGGACTGATTGACAGGGATTGATTGACAGGGATTGATTGACAGGGATTGTCAGGGATTGGATTGACAGGGATTGCATTGATTGACAGGGATTGCATTGATTGACAGGATGGGATTGATTGACAGGGATTGGATTGACAGTGGTTGATTGACAAGGATTGATTGACAGGATTGGATTGATTGACAGGATTGGATTGATTGACAAGTTTGGATTGATTGACAGGGATTGGATTGATTGACAGGTTTGGATTGATTGACAGGATTGGATTGATTGACAGGGATTGATTGACAGGGATTGCATTGATTGACAGGGATTGGATTGATTGACAGGGATTGCATTGATTGACAGGGATTGCATTGATTGACAGGGATTGATTGACAGGATTGGATTGATTGACAGGGATTGGATTCCCCCGGCTTTGATTCCCCCAGATTCCCCCAGCTTTCTCCGCACTGGATCCCCCTGGATCCCCGGGATCCCCCCAGATCCCCGGGACCCCCCCAGATTCCCTGGATCCCCCCGGATTTCCCTGGATTCGATTCCCCTGGCTTTCCCCGCACTGGATCCCCGCGGATCCCCGGGATCCCCCCAGATTCCCTGGATCCCCCCAGATTCCCCCGGCTTTCCGCGCACTGGATCCCCGCGGATCCCCGGGATCCCCCCACATTCCCTGGATCCCCCCAGATTTCCTTGGCTTCGATTCCCCCGGCTTTCCCCGCACTGGATCCCCGCGGATCCCCGGGATCCCCACCTGATCCTTCTCGGGGTACACCCCCGCCCGCAGGAACGAGGCTTTCCAGCTGTCCACGTCCTCCTGGCAATCGCAGGCCAGCTCGATCTGCCGCAGATCCTTGTACACGTTCCTGGGGATCCCCAAAGCTCGGGATCACCCTGGGATCCGCCACTCACCCCGGGATCCATCGATCACCCCGGGATCCATCAATCACCCTGGGATCCATCACTCACCCCGGGATCCATCCATCACCCCGGGATCCATCACTCACCCCGGGATCCATCCATCACCCCGGGATCCACCCATCACCCTGGGATCCATCCATCACCCCGGGATCACCCTGGGATCCGCCACTCACCCCGGGATCCATCGATCACCCTGGGATCCATCAATCACCCTGGGATCCATCAATCACCCTGGGATCCATCAATCACCCTGGGATCCACCCTGGGATCCATCCATCACCCTGGGATCCATCAATCACCCCGGGATCACCCCGGGATCCATCAATCACCCTGGGATCCATCAATCACCCTGGGATCCACCCTGGGATCCATCAATCACCCTGGGATCCATCCATCACCCTGGGATCCATCAATCACCCCGGGATCCACCAATCACCCCGGGATCCACCAATCACCCCGGGATCACCCCGGGATCCACCACTCACCCCGGGATCCACCCATCACCCTGGGATCCATCAATCACCCCGGGATCCATCAATCACCCTGGGATCCACCCCTCATCCTGGGATCCACCACTCACCCCGGGATCACCCCGGTATCCATCAATCACCCCGGGATCCACCCATCACCCTGGGATCCACCCATCACCCCGGGATCCATAAATCACCCCAGGATCCATCAATCACCCTGGGATCCATAAATCACCCCAGGATCCATCAATCACCCTGGGATCCATAAATCACCCCAGGATCCATCAATCACCCCGGGATCCATCAATCACCCTGGGATCACCCTGGGATCCATCAATCACCCCGGGATCACCCCGGGATCCATCAATCACCCCGGGATCCACCAATCACCCCGGGATCCATCAATCAACCCGGGATCACCCCGGGATCCATCAATCACCCTGGGATCCATCAATCACCCCAGGATCACCCCGGGATCCATCAATCACCCTGGGATCCATCAATCACCCCGGGATCCATCAATCACCCTGGGATCCATCAATCACCCTGGGATCCATCAATCACCCCGGGATCCATCAATCACCCTGGGATCCATCAATCACCCTGGGATCCATCCATCACCCCGGGATCCATCCATCACCCTGGGATCCATCAATCACCCTGGGATCCATCAATCACCCTGGGATCCATCAATCACCCTGGGATCCATCAATCACCCTGGGATCCATCAATCACCCTGGGATCCACCCTGGGATCCATCAATCACCCTGGGATCCATCAATCACCCTGGGATCCACCCTGGGATCCATCAATCACCCTGGGATCCATCAATCACCCCGGGATCCATCAATCACCCTGGGATCACCCTGGGATCCATCCATCACCCTGGGATCCATCAATCACCCTGGGATCCACCACTCACCCTGGGATCCATCAATCACCCTGGGATCCATCCATCACCCTGGGATCCATCAATCACCCTGGGATCCACCCTGGGATCCATCAATCACCCCGGGATCCATCAATCACCCTGGGATCCATCAATCACCCTGGGATCCATCAATCACCCTGGGATCCCTCACCCCAGGATCACCCCAGGATCACCCCGGGATCCCTCACCCCAGGATCACCCCGGGATCCCCCCGGGAAAGGGGAAAATCCCGGAATTTTCCGGAATTTCCCGGAATTTCCCAGAATTTTCCAGAATTTCCCGGAATTTCCCAGAATTTCCCAGAATTTCCCAGAATTTTCCGGAATTTCCCAGAATTTTCCGGAATTTCCCAGAATTTTCCGGAATTTCCCAGAATTTCCCGGAATTTCCCAGAATTTCCCGGGATTTCCCGGAATTTCCCGGAATTTCCCGGAATTTCCCAGAATTTCCCAGAATTTCCCAGAATTTCCCAGAATTTCCCGGAATTTCCCGGGATTTCCCGGAATTTCCCGGAATTTCCCAGAATTTCCCGGAATTTCCCGGAATTTCCCAGAATTTCCCAGAATTTCCCGGAATTTTCCGGAATTTTCCGGAATTTCCCGGAATTTCCCGGAATTTCCCGGGATTTCCCGGAATTTCCCGGAATTTCCCGGGATTTCCCCGACCTCTGCTCGGTGTTGAAGATGGCGAAGACGTGTTTGTTGGACATGAATCCCTTCTCCACATCCCGGATCTTCAGGTTGTCCAAAGGGAGCATGTACTTCTTCTCCTTTTCCTGGGAAAAGGGGGGAAAAACACGGAATGGATCCCAAAAAAATCCTGGGAATTCTGGAGTTCAGGATGCTGGAATTGCTCCGGGAAGGATCCCTGGATCCGCCTTTCCTGGGACTACTTTGGGATTATTTGGGAATTATTTGAGATTCTTTTGGGATTTTTTGGGGATTTTTTTGGGATTTTTTTGGGTTTTTTGGATTTTGAGATTCAAAATTTTTTAGGATTTTTTGGGATTTTTTTGGGATTTTTTTGGGGATTTTTTGGGATTTTTTGGGGATTTTTGGGGATTTTTTTGGGGGATTTTTTGGGATTTTTTTGGGATTTTTTTGGGATTTTTTGGGGATTTTTTTGGGATTTTTTGGGATTTTTTTGGGATTTTTTGGGATTTTTTTTGGATTTTTTTTGGATTTTTATGGGATTTTTTTGGGGTTTTTTGGGATTTTTTTGGGAATTTTTTTGGGGATTTTTTGGGGATTTTTTGGGATTTTTTTGGGATTTTTTGGGATTTTGGGACATGAATCCCTTCTCCACATCCCGGATTTTCAGGTTGTCCAAAGGGAGCATGTACTTCTTCTCCTTTTCCTGGGAAAAGGGGGGAAAAACACGGAATGGATCCCAAAAAAATCCTGGGAATTCCCAAAATTCCGCTGGAAAAGTCTCGGTGGGAAATTCCCAGCTCATCCTGTTGGAATTCCTACGAGAAAAATCCCTGGATCCGCCTTTCCTGGGATTGCTTTGGGATTATTTGGGAATTTTTTGGTATTTGAGATTTTTTGGTATTTTTTTGGGATTTTTGGGGAATTTTTTGGGGAATTTTTGGGAATTTTTGTGGATTTTTTTTGGATTTTTTGGGGATTTTTTGGGATTTTTTTGGGATTTTTTGGGGATTTTTTTGGGATTTTTTGGGGATTTTTTGGGATTTTTTGGGATTTTTTTGGGATTTTTTGGGATTTTTTGGGGATTTTTTGGGATATTTTGGGATTTTTTGGGATTTTTTTGGGGATTTTTTGGGATTTTTTTGGGATTTTTTGGAGATTTTTTGTGGATTTTTTGTGGATTTTTTGGGATTTTTTTGGGATTTTTTTGGGATTTTTAGGGATTTTTTGGGGATTTTTTTGGGGATTTTTTGGGGATTTTTTGGGATTTTTTTGGGATTTTTTGGGATTATTTTGGGATTTTTATGGGATTTTTTTGGGAATTTTTGGGAATTTTTTTGGGCTTTTTTGGGGATTTTTTTTTGGGGAATTTTTGGGATTTTTTTGGGATTTTTTGGGATTTTGGGACATGAATCCCTTCTCCACATCCCGGATCTTCAGGTTGTCCAAAGGGAGCATGTACTTCTTCTCCTTTTCCTGGGAAAAGGGGGGAAAACACGGAATGGATCCCAAAAAAATCCTGGGAATTCCCAAAATTCCGCTGGAAAAGTCTCGGTGGGAAATTCCCAGCTCATCCTGTTGGAATTCCTACGAGAAAAATCCCTGGATCCGCCTTTCCTGGGACTGCTTGGGGATTATTTGGGAGTTATTTGGGATTTGGGATTTTTTGGGATTTTTTGGGATTTTTGGGGATTTTTTTGGGATTTTTGGGGATTTTTTTGGGATTTTTTGGGAATTTTTTGGGGATTTTTTGGGAATTTTTGGGGGATTTTTTGGGATTTTTTTGGGGATTTTTTTGGATTTTTTGGGATTTTTTTGGGATTTTTTTGGGGATTTTTTGGGGATTTTTTGATTTTGAGATTTGAAATTTTTGGGGATTTTTTGGGGATTTTTTTGAGATTTTTTTGGGGATTTTTGGGATTTTTTTGGGATTTTTTAAAGATTTTTTGGGATTTTTTGGGGATTTTTTTGGGATTTTTTGGGAATTTTTTGGGGATTTTTTGAGATTTTTTTGGGATTTTTTGGGATTTTTTGGGGATTTTTTTGGGGATTTTTTGGGATTTTTTGGGGGATTTTTTTGGGATTTTTTTTGGATTTTTTGGGATTTTTTGGGGATTTTTTTGGGATTTTTTTGGGATTTTTTGGGGATTTTTTTGGGATTTTTTTTGGATTTTTTTGGATTTTTTGGGATTTTTTTGGGATTTTTTTGGGAGTTTTGGGATTTTTTGGAATTTTTTTGGGATTTTTTTGGATTTTTTTTTTATTTTTGGGGTTTTTTTTTGGATTTTTTGGGATTATTTGGGATATTTTGGGATTTTTGGGGATTTTTTTGGGGATTTTTTTGGGATTATTTTTGGATTTTTTTTGGATTTCTTTGGATTTTTTGGGATTTTTTTGGGATTTCTTTGGATTTTTTGGGATTTTTTTGGGATTTTTTGGGGATTTTTTTGGGATTTTTTGGGGTTTTTTGGGGATTTTTTTGGGATTTTTTTGGGACTTTTTTTTGGGATTTTTTGGGATTTTGGGACATGAATCCCTTCTCCACATCCCGGATCTTCAGGTTGTCCAAAGGGAGCATGTACTTCTTCTCCTTTTCCTGGGAAAAGGGGGGAAAAACACGGAATGAATCCCAAAAAAATCCTGGGAATTCCCAAAATTCCGCTGGAAAAGTCTCGGTGGGAAATTCCCAGCTCATCCTGTTGGAATTCCTACGAGAAAAATCCCTGGATCCGCCTTTCCTGGGATTGCTTTGGGATTATTTGGGAGTTATTTGGGATTTGAGATTTTTTGGGATTTTTTTGGGATTTTTGGGGAATTTTTTGGGGAATTTTTGGGAATTTTTGTGGATTTTTTTTTGATTTTTTGGGGATTTTTTGGGATTTTTTTGGGATTTTTTTGGGATTTTTTGGGGATTTTTTGGGATTTTTTGGGGATTTTTTGGGGATTTTTTTGGGATTTTTTGGGGATTTTTTGGGATTTTTTTGGGATTTTTTGGGGATTTTTTTGGGGGATTTTTTTGGGATTTTTGGGGGATTTTTTTGGGGGATTTTTTTGGGATTTTTGGGGGATTTTTTTGGGATTTTTTGGGATTTTTTGGGTATTTTTTTTTTTCTTGATTTTTTGGGATTTTTTTGGGGATTTTTTGGGGATTTTTTGGGGAATTTTTGGGATTTTTTTGGGATTTTTTTGGATTTTGGGACATGAATCCCTTCTCCACATCCCGGATTTTCAGGTTGTCCAAAGGGAGCATGTACTTCTTCTCCTTTTCCTGGGGAAAGGGGGGAAAAACACGGAATGGATCCCAAAAAAATCCTGGGAATTCTGGAGTTCAGGATGCTGGAATTGCTCCGGGAAGGATCCCTGGATCCGCCTTTCCTGGGACTGCTTTGGGATTATTTGGGAATTATTTGAGATTCTTTTGGGATTTTTTGGGGATTTTTTTGGGATTTTTTTGGGTTTTTTGGATTTTGAGATTCAAAATTTTTTAGGATTTTTTGGGATTTTTTTGGGATTTTTTTGGGGATTTTTTGGGATTTTTTGGGGATTTTTTGGGATTTTTTTGGGATTTTTTGGGATTTTTTTGGGATTTTTTTGGGGATTTTTTGGGATTTTTTTGGGATTTTTTTGGGATTTTTTTTGGATTTTTTGGGGATTTTTTGGGATTTTTTGGGATTTTTTTGGGATTTTTAGGGATTTTTTGGGGATTTTTTTGGGGATTTTTTGGGGATTTTTTGGGATTTTTTTGGGATTTTTTGGGATTATTTTGGGATTTTTATGGGATTTTTTTGGGATTTTTTGGGAATTTTTTTGGGCTTTTTTGGGGATTTTTTTTTGGGGAATTTTTGGGATTTTTTTGGGATTTTTTGGGATTTTGGGACATGAATCCCTTCTCCACATCCCGGATTTTCAGGTTGTCCAAAGGGAGCATGTACTTCTTCTCCTTTTCCTGGGAAAAGGGGGGAAAAACCACGGAATTCCCGGAATTCCCACACGGATTCCTGGAATTCCCTTCCCAAATCCCATTATTTCCCCTCCCAAACCCCCAGAATTCCCGGAATTCCCACCCCAAATCCCATTTTTCCTCCCAGAATTCCCAGAATTCCCGGAATTCCCGGAATTCCCGTTTCTACCTCCTCATCCTTGTACCAGGAGAGCGACTCCGCCGTCAGCACGAACCAACATTCCTTGGATCCTCCCGGGAATTCCCACCCCAAATCCCGTTTTTTCCACCCAGAATTCCCAGAATTCCCATTTTTTCCCCCAGAATTCCCATTTTTCCACCCAGAATTCCCGTTTTTTCACCCAGAATTCCCAGAATTCCCGGAATTCCCGGCTCTACCTCCTCATCCTTGTACCAGGAGAGCGACTCCGCCGTCAGCACGAACCAATATTCCTTGGATCCCCCTTTCATGATGCTGATGTTGTTGATGGTCAGCCACCCCCTCCGGATCACCTGGAACGTTCCGGAATCTCCGGGATCCCGCTCCGGGATCGCCCCAAATCCCTCCCCCCTCCCCCCCCTCCCGGGGAGATCCCGAATCCCGCCGGGATCGGCAAAGGGATCCCGGAATTCCCGGGGGGATCTCGGTGGGAATCGAGGAATTCTGGGGGAAATCCTGGAATTCTGGGGGGATCCCGATGGGAATTCCGGAATTCTGGGGGAATCCTGATGGGAATTCCAGAATTCTGGGGGAATCTTGATGGGAATTCCGGAATTCTGGGGGGATCCCGATGGGAATTCCGGAATTCTGGGGGAAATCCTGGTGGGAATTCCAGAATTCTGGGGGAATCTTGATGGGAATTCCGGAATTCTGGGGGAAATCCCGGAATTTTGGGGGGATCCTGATGGAAATTCCGGAATTCCGGGGGAATCCCGGTGGGAATTCCGGAATTCCGGGGGAATCCTGATGGGAATTCTGGGGGAAATCCCGGAATTCTGGGGGAATCCTGGAATTCTGGGGGAATCCCGATGGGAAATCCGGAATTCTGGGGGAAATCCTGGAATTCTGGGGAAATTCCGGAATTCCGGGGGGATCCCAGTGGGAATCGAGGAATTCTGGGGGAAATCCTGGAATTTTGGGGGGATCCCGGTGGGAATTCTGGAATTCTGGGGGAAATCCTGGTGGGAATTCCGGAATTCTGGGGGAAATCCCGGAATTCTGGGGGGATCCCAGTGGGAATTGCAGAATTCTTGGGGAAATCCTGGAATTCTGGGGGGATCCTGATGGGAATTCCGGAATTCTGGGGGAAATCCTGGAATTCTGGGGGGATCCTGATGGGAATTCCGGAATTCTGGGGGAAATCCTGGAATTCTGGGGGGATCCTGGTGGGAATTCCGGAATTCTGGGGGGATCCTGGTGGGAATTCCGGAATTCTGGGGGAATCCCGGTGGGAATTCCGGAATTCTGGGGGAAATCCTGGAATTCTGGGGGGATCCTGGTGGGAATTCCGGAATTCTGGGGGAAATCCCGGAATTCTGGGGGAAATCCTGGAATTCTGGGGGGATCCCAGTGGGAATTTCGGAATTCTGAGGGAAATCCTTGAATTCTGGGGGGATCCCGGGGGGAATTCCGGAATTTTGGGGGAAATCCTGGAATTCTGGGGGAAATCCTGGAATTCTGGGGGGATCCCGATGGGAATTCCGGAATTCTGGGGGAATCCTGGGGGGAATTGCGGGATGGTGGAAGATCCGGTGTGGATCAGGATTCCCAGTTCGGATCAGGATTCCCAGTTTGGGTTTGGAATTCCCAGTTCAGGTTTGGAATTCCCGGTTTTCCCTCGGTGAATTCCCAAGGAAATCCAGGGAATCTCCTCCGTTCGGGGCTGAATCCCAAAAATTCCCAAAGATTTTATTTTCCCCTCCTGCTTCCCAAACTTTGGGAATCTCCCGGGAATCCCATCCCAAAAAAAACCTCCCAGGGATCCATCCCGGATTTTTGGGGATTTTTGGGAATTTTTGGGGATTTTTTGGGAATTTTTGGGAATTTTTTGGGATTTTTTGGGATTTTTTTGATTTTTTGGGAATTTTTTGGGATTTTTTGGGGGGATTTTTTTTTTATTTTTTGGGGATTTTTTTGGATTTTTTTGGGATGTTTTGGGGGATTTTTTGGAATTTTGGGGATTTTTTTGGGTTTTGGGGATTTTTTGGGAATTTTTGGGAATTTTTTGGGGATGTTTTTGGGATTTTTTGGGGGATTTTTGGGAATTTTTTGGGGTTTTTTTTGGATTTTTTTAGGGATTTTTTTGGAATTTTGGGGATTTTTGGGAATTTTTGGGGATTTTTTTGGGAATTTTGGGGATTTTTTTGGATTCTTGGGATTTTTTGGGAATTTTTTGGGATTTTTTTGGAATTTTGGGAAATTTTTTGGGAAATTTTTTGGGAATTTTTTGGGGATTTTTGGGGGATTTTTTTTGGGATTTTGGGGAATTTTTGCGCGATTTTCCCGGTATTTTGGGGGATTTTTGGGAATTTTGGGGATTTTTGGGATTTTTGGGAATTTGGGGGATTTTTTTGGGGTTTTTGAGGGATTTTTGGGATTTTTGGGAATTTTTGGGGATTTTTTTTGGGGAATTTTTAGGAATTTTTGGGGATTTTTTGGGGGGGATTTTTTGGGAATTTTCGGGGATTTTTTGGGGGATTTTGGGGAATTTTTGCGGGATTTTTTCGGATTTTTGGGGGGATTTTTGGGAATTTTGGGGATTTTTTGGGATTTTGGGGATTTTGGGGGGATTTTTTTGGGAATTTTTTGGGAATTCTGGGGATTTTTTTGGGGATTTTTGGGAATTTTTTTGGATTCTGGGGATTTTTTGGGAATTTTTTTGGGAATTTTGGGGATTTTTTTGGATTCTTGGGATTTTTTGGGAATTTTTTGGGATTTTTTTGGAATTTTGGGAAATTTTTTGGATTTTTTGGGAATTTTTTGGGGATTTTTGGGGGATTTTTTGGGGGGATTTTGGGGAATTTTTGCGCGATTTTCCCGGTTTTTTGGGGGATTTTGGGGAATTTTGGGGATTTTTGGGATTTTTGGGAATTTGGGGGATTTTTTTGGGGTTTTTGAGGGATTTTTGGGATTTTTGGGAATTTTGGGAATTTTTGGGGATTTTTTTGGGGAATTTTTAGGAATTTTTGGGGATTTTTTGGGGGGGGATTTTTGGGAATTTTGGGGATTTTTGGGATTTTTGGGGGATTTTTTGTGAATTTTTTGGGAATTCTGGGGATTTTTTGGGGGATTTTTGGGAATTTTTTGGGATTCTGGGGATTTTTTGGGAATTTTTTTGGGAATTTTGGGGATTTTTTTGGATTCTCGGGATTTTTTTGGGGATTTTTTTGGGGAATTTTTGGGATTTTTTTGGGATTTTTTTTTGAATTTTTGGGGATTTTTTTTGGAAATTTGGGGATTTTGGGGAATTTTTGGGATTTTTTGGGATTTTTTTGGGATTTCTGGGGATTTTTTTGAGAATTTTTTGGGATTTTTTGGGATTTTTTTGGGAATTTTGGGGATTTTTGGGGATTTTTGGGGATTTTTTGGGAATTTTGGTGATTTTTTTGGAATTTTTGGAATTTTTGGGGATTTTTTTGGGAATTTTTGGGATTTTTGGGGGATTTTTTGGGGAATTTTGGGGATTTTTGGGAATTTTTGGGAATGTTATCCCGGCGTTTTTCCCGTTCCGTTGGTACTTACCAGGATCTCCCCCTTTGGATGCGCAAAAAAAAGGGGGAAAAAGGGAAAAAAAGTGGGAAAAAAGCGGGAAAAAAAGAGAAAAAAAGAGAAAAAAGTGGGAAAAAAAGGGAAAAAAAGAGAAAAAAGGGGGAAAAAAGCGGGGAAAAAGTGGGAAAAAAGGGAAAAAAGAAGGAAAAAGGGGGAAAAGCGGAAAAAAAGCGGGAAAAAAAGCAAAAAAAAGTGGGAAAAAAGCAGGAAAAAAAGGGAAAAAAAGAGAAAAAAGGGGGAAAAAAGGAGAAAAAAGCGGGAAAAAAAGGAAAAAAGCGGGAAAAAAGCGGGGGAAAAAGTGGGAAAAAGCGGAAAAAAAGGCAAAAAAGGGGGAAAATGTAGGAAAAGAAGGGAAAAAAGCGGGGAAAAAGCAGGAAAAAAGCAGGAAAAAAGCGGGAATAAAGCGGGAAAAAAGGAAAAAAGTGGGGAAAAAAGGAAGAAGAAAGGGGCGAAAAAAAGCAGGAAATAAGGAGGAAAAAGGGGAAAAAATGGGAAAAAAAGGGGAAAAAAGTGGGGAAAAAAGCAGGAAAAAAGGGAAAAAGGTGGGAAAAAAAGCAGGAAAAAAGCGGGAAAAAAGCGGGAAAAAAGTGCGAAAAAAGCGGGAAAAAAGGGAAAAAAGCGGGAAAAAAACAGGAAAAAAGGGGGAAAAAGGGAAAAAAATGGGGGAAAAAGGGGGAAAAAAAGGGAAAAAAGCGGGAAAAAAAGTGCGAAAAAAGTGGGGAAAAAAGGGAAAAAAAGCGGGAAAAAAAGCGGGAAAAAAAGCAGGAGAAAAACAGGAAAAAAGGGGGAAAAAGGGGAAAAAAAGCGGGGGAAAAGCGTGAAAAAAAAGGGAAAAAAGTGGGAAAAAAAGTGCGAAAAAAGCGGGAAAAAAGTGGGAAATAAGCGGGAAAAAAGCAAGGAAAAAGGGAAAAAAGTGGGAAAAAAGGGGAAAAAGGTGGGAAGAAAGCAGGAAAAAAGCGGGAAAAAATCGGGAAAAAAGTGCGAGAAAAGTGGGGAAAAAAAGGGGAAAAAGGGAAAAAAGGGGGAAAATGGGAAAAAAGGAGAAAAAGTGGGAAAAAAAGCGGGAAAAAAGCGGGAAAACAGCGAGGAAAAAGGAAAAAAGTGGGAAAAAAGCGAGGAAAGTGGGAAAAAAGTGGGAAAAAAGCAGGGAAAAAGCGGGAAAAAGGCAGGGAAAAAGGCGGGAAAAAAGGCGGGAAAAAAGGGGAAAAAGTGGGAAAAAAGCAGGAAAAAAGTGGGAAAAAGGCGGGAAAAAAGCGGGGAAAAAAAGGGAAAAAAGCGGGAATAAAGCGGGAAAAAAGGGGAAAAAGTGGGAAAGAAGTGGGGAAAAAAGCGGGAAAAAAGGGAAAAAGGTGGGAAAAAAAGCAGGAAAAAAGCAGGAAAAAGGCGGGAAAAAAGCAGGAAAAAAGCGGGAAAAAGGCGGGAAAAAAGGGGAAGAAGTGGGGAAAAAGCAGGAAAAAAGCGGGAAAAAAAGCAGGAAAAAAGCGGAAAAAAAACGGGGAAAAAAGGGGAAAAGGTGGGAAAAAAAGCAGGAAAAAAGCAGGAAAAAGGTGGGAAAAAGGCGGGAAAAAAGCGGGAAAAAAGCGGGAAAAACAGGAAAAAGCAGGGAAAAAGTGCGAAAAAAGCGGGAAAAAAGCGGGGGAAAAGGAAAAAAGCGGAAAAAAAGTGGGAAAAAAACGGGAAAAAAGCGAGGAAAAACGGAAAAAAATCAGGAAAAAAAGCGGGAAAAAGGCGGGAAAAAAGGGAAAAAAGCGGGAAAAAAGTGGGAAAAAAGGGGAAAAAGTGGGAAAAAAGGGGAAAAAAGCGGGAATAAAGCAGGAAAAAAGGGGAAAAAAGTGGGAAAAAAGCAGGAAAAAAGCGGGAAAAACGGAAAAAAGCGGGAATAAAGCGGGAAAAAAGGGGAAAAAGTGGGAAAGAAGTGGGAAAAAAGCGGGAAAAAAGGGAAAAAGGTGGGAAAAAAAGCAGGAAAAAAGCAGGAAAAAGGCGGGAAAAAAGCAGGAAAAAAGCGGGAAAAAGGCGGGAAAAAAGGGGAAGAAGTGGGGAAAAAGCAGGAAAAAAGCGGGAAAAAAAGCAGGAAAAAAGCGGAAAAAAAACGGGGAAAAAAGGGGAAAAGGTGGGAAAAAAAGCAGGAAAAAAGCAGGAAAAAGGTGGGAAAAAGGCGGGAAAAAAGCGGGAAAAAAGCGGGAAAAAAGCGGGAAAAACAGGAAAAAGCAGGGAAAAAGTGCGAAAAAAGCGGGAAAAAAGCAGGGGAAAAGGAAAAAAGCGGGAAAAAAGTGGGAAAAAAACGGGAAAAAAGCGAGGAAAAACGGAAAAAAATCAGGAAAAAAAGCGGGAAAAAGGCGGGAAAAAAGGGGAAAAAGCGGGAAAAAAGTGGGAAAAAAAGGGAAAAAAAGCGGGGAAAAAGGAAAAAAGCGGGAAAAAAGCAGGAAAAAAGCGGGAAAAAGGCGGGAAAAAAGTGGGAAAAAAGGGAAAAAAGGGGGAAAAAAGGGGAAAAAGTGGGAAAAAAGTGGGAAAAAAGCGGGAATAAAGCGGGAAAAAAGGGGAAAAAAGTGGGAAAAAAGCAGGAAAAAAGCGGGAAAAAGTGAAAAAAGCGGGAAAAAAGCGGAGAAAAAGCGGGAAAAAAGCAGGAAAAAGGAAAAAATCGGGAAAAAAGCAGGAAAAAAGGGAAAAAAGCGGGGAAAAAAGCGGGAAAAAATCGGGAAAAAAGCGAGGAAAAAGGAAAAAATCGGGAAAAAAAGTGGGGAAAAAAGCGGGAAAAAAGGGAAAAAAGTGGGGAAGAAGTGGGGAAAAAAGGAAAAAAAGAGGAAAAAAAGTGGGAAATGTAAGGGGAAAAAAAAATTGGGAAGAGAAAAAGGGAAATGAGAGGAAAACCAGGGGAGAAAAAAAGCGGGAAAACAGCAGAAAAAATTCCCGTTACGAGCGGTTCACGAACGATCCCGGCGTGAATTCCCGAAAAAAAAATAAAAAACCCGGGAAAGGAAATTCCCACGGGGAAAAAAAGGGTTGGGAATTCCTGGAATTCTTGGGAATTCCCCCCCTCCCCCCCTCCCCTCCCCCCCTCCTTCCCGAGGGTTTTCCCGCCCGGTTTGATCCCAAATTCCCGGATTTGGGGTGGTTTTTTTGGGATATCCCGGAATTCCGGGGGTTTTTTTTGGGATATCCTGGAATTCCAGGGGGGTTTTTTTGGGATATCCCGGAATTCCGGGGTTTTTTTTTTGGATATTCCGGAATTCCGGGGGTTTTTTTTGGGATATCCCGGAATTCCAGGGTTTTTTTTGGGATATCTCGGAATTCCAGGGTTTTTTTTTTGGGATATCTCGGAATTCCGGGGGTTTTTTTTGGGATATCCCGGAATTCTGGGTTTTTTTTGGGATATCCCGGAATTCCGGGGGTTTTTTTTGGGATATCCCGGAATTCCGGGGGTTTTTTTTTGGGATATCCCGGAATTCTGGGGGTTTTTTTGGGATATCCCGGAATTCCAGGGGGTTTTTTTTTGGGATATCCCGGAATTCCAGGGGGGTTTTTTTGGGATATCTCGGAATTCCAGGGGTTTTTTTTTGGGATATCCCGGAATTCCGAGGTTTTTTTTTTGGCTGTACCTGGTTTGGGATCGCTCGCTTCTTGTTGGTCTGGGTGTTCCGCTGCTGGGCGCTGGGAAAAGGGGGAAAAACGGGAATTTCAGGGGGAAAAATGGGAATTTTGGCGGGAAAAATTGGAATTTTGAGGGGAAAAATGGGAATTTTGGGGGGGAAAATGGGAATTTTAGGGGGAAAACCTGGAATTTTAGGGGGGAAAAATGGGAATTTTGGGGGGAAAACGGGAATTTTGGGGGGAAAAACTGGAATTTTGAGGGGAAAAACGGGAATTTTGGGGGGGAAAATGGGAATTTTGGGGGAAAAACGGGAATTTTGGCAGGAAAAATTGGAATTTCAGTAGGGAAAATGGGAGTTTCAGGGGAAAAATGGGAATTTTGGGGGGAAAAATGGGAATTTTGAGGGGAAAAACGGGAATTTTGGGGGGGAAAATGGGAATTTTAGGGGGAAAAACTGGAATTTTAGGGGGGAAAATGGGAATTTTGGGGGGAAAAACGGGAATTTTGGGGGGAAAAACGGGAATTTTGGGGGGAAAATGGGAATTTCAGGGGGGAAAATGGGAACTTTAGGGGGGAAAAATGGGAATTTTGGGGGAAAAACGGGAATTTTGGCGGGAAAAATGGGAATTTTGGGGGGAAAACGGGAATTTTGAGGGGAAAAACGGGAATTTTAGGGGGAAAAACTGGAATTTTAGGGGGGAAAATGGGAATTTTGGGGGGAAAAACAGGAATTTTGGCGGGAAAAATGGGAATTTTGGTGGGAAAAATGGGAGTTTCAGGGGAAAAAATTGGAATTTTGGGGGAAAAATGGGAATTCTGGGGGGAAAATGGGAATTTTGGGGGGAAAATGGGAATTTTGGGGGGAAAATGGGAATTTTTAGGGGGGAAAATGGGAATTTGGGGGGAAAAATGGGAATTTTAGGGGGAAAATGGGAATTTTGGAGGGGAAAATGGGAATTTTGGGGGGAAAAACTGGAATTTTAGGGGGGAAAATGGGAATTTTGGGGGGAAAACGGGAATTTTGGCAGGAAAAATGGGAATTTTGGGGGGAAAAACGGGAATTTTGGGGGGAAAATGGGAATTTTGGGGGGAAAACGGGAATTTTGGGGAGGAAAATGGGAATTTTAGGGGGAAAAACTGGAATTTTAGGGGGGAAAATGGGAATTTTGGGGGGAAAACGGGAATTTTGGGGGGAAAAACGGGAATTTTGGGGAGAAAATGGGAATTTCAGGGGGGAAAATGGGAACTTTAGGGGGGAAAAATGGGAATTTTGGGGGAAAAACGGGAATTTCGAGGGGAAAATGGGAATTTCAGGGGGAAAATGGGAATTTTGGGGGAAAAACGGGAATTTTGGGGGGAAAAAGGGGAATTTTGGGGGAAAAATGGGAATTTCAGGGGGAAAAAGGGGAATTTTGGGGGGGGAGGGGCTGATCCCGAGGGGAGACCCAGGGGGGAATTCCAGAGCCAAAATTCCAGAGCCGAAATTCCCGAGGATTTCCCCTCAGAGAGAATTCCAGAGGCAAAATTCCCGAGGATTTCCTCTCAGGTGGAATCCCAGATCCCAAAAATCCCAGATCCCCAAAAATCCCAGATCCCAAAATCCCAGATCCCAAAAATCCCAGATCCCAAAAATCCCAGATCCCAAAAATCCCAAATCCCAAATCCCAGATCCCAAAATCCCAGATCCCAAAAATCCCAGATCCCAAAATCCCAGATCCCAAAAATCCCAGATCCCAAAAATCCCGGATCCCAAAAATCCCAGATCCCAAAAATTCCGGATCCCAAAAATTCCAGATCCCAAATCCCGGATCCCAAAAATCCCAGATCCCAAACCCCAGATCTCAAATTCCAGATCTCAAATCCCAGATCCCAAATCCCAGATCCCAAATTCCAGATCCCAAATCCCAGATCCCAAAATCCCAGATCTCAAATTCCAGATCCCCAAAAATCCCAGATCCCAAATCCCAGATCCCAAAAATCCCAGATCCCAAATCCCAGATCCCAAAAATCCCAGATCCCAAATCCCAGATCCCAAATCCCAGATCCCAAAATCCCAGATCCCAAATCCCAGATCCCAAAATCCCAGATCCCCAAAAATCCCAGATCCCAAAAATCCCAGATCCCAAAATTCCAGATCCCAAAATTCCAGATCCCAAATCCCAGATCCCCAAAATCCCAGATCCCAAAAATCCCAGATCCCAAAATTCCAGATCCCAAAATTCCAGATCCCAAATCCCAGATCCCAAATCCCGGATCCCAAAAATTCCAGATCCCAAATCCCAGATCCCAAAAATCCCAGATCTCAAATCCCAGATCCCAAATCCCAGATCCCAAAAATTCCAAATCCCAAAAATCCCAGATCCCAAAAATCCCAGATCCCCAAAATCCCAGATCCCAAATTCCAGACCCCAAAAATCCCAGATCCCAAAAATCCCAGATCCCAAAAATCCCAGATCCCAAATCCCAGATCCCAAAAATCCCAGATCCCAAATCCCAGATCCCAAAAATCCCAGATCCCAAAAATTCCTGATCCCCAAAATCCCAGATCCCAAAAATCCCAGATCCCAAAATTCCAGATCCCAAAATTCCAGATCCCAAATCCCAGATCCCAAAAATCCCAGATCCCAAAAATCCCAGATCCCAAATCCCAGATCCCAAAATCCCAAATCTCAAATCCCAGATCCCAAAAATCCCAGATCCCAAAAATCCCAGATCCCAAAAATCCCAAATCTCAAATCCCAGATCCCAAAAATCCCAGATCCCAAAAATCCCAGATCCCAAATTCCAGATCCCAAAAATCCCAGATCCCAAATCCCAGATCCCAAAAATCCCAGATCCCAAAAATTCCAGACCCCAAAAATCCCAGATCCCAAAAATCCCAGATCCCAAATTCCAGATCCCAAATCCCAGATCCCAAATCCCAGATCCCAAAAATCCCAGATCCCAAAAATCCCAGATCCCAAATCCCAGATCCCAAAAATCCCAGATCCCAAAAATCCCAGATCCCAAAAATCCCAGATCCCAAAAATCCCAGATCCCAAAAATTCCAGATCCCAAAAATTCCAGATCCCAAAAATCCCAGATCCCAAAAATTCCAGATCCCAAAAATCCCAGATCCCAAATCCCAGATCCCAAAAATCCCAGATCCCAAAAATCCCAGATCCCAAAATCCCAAATCTCAAATCCCAGATCCCAAAAATCCCAGATCCCCAAAAATCCCGGATCCCGAATCCCAGATCCCAAATTCCAGATCCCAAATCTCAGATCCCAAAAATCCCAGATCCCAAAAATCCCAGATCCCAAATCCCGGATCCCAAAAATCCCAGATCAAAAATTCCAGATCCCCAAAAATCTCAGATCCCAAAAATCCCAGATCCCAAAAATTCCCGATCCCCAAAAATCCCAGATCCCAAAAATCCCGGATCCCCAAAAATCCCAGATCCCAAAAATCCCAGATTCCAAAAATCCCAGATCCCAAAATTCCAGATCCCAAAAATCCCAGATCCCAAAATCCCGGATCCCAAATTCCAGATCCCAAAAATCCCAGATCCCAAAAATCCCAGATCCCAAAATCCCGGATCCCCAAAAATCCCAGATCCCAAAAATCCCAGATTCCAAAAATCCCAGATCCCAAAATTCCAGATCCCAAAAATCCCAGATCCCAAAATCCCGGATCCCAAATTCCAGATCCCAAAAATCCCAGATCCCAAAAATCCCAGATCCCAAAATCCCGGATCCCCAAAAATCCCAGATCCCCAAAAATCCCAGATCCCAAAAATCCCAGATCCCAAAATTCCCAGATCCCAAAATTCCCAGATCCCAAAAATCCCAGATCCCCAGAAATTCCAGATCCCAAAAATCCCAAATCTCAAATTCCAGATCCCAAAAATCCCAGATCCCAAATCCCAGATCCCAAATCCCAGATCCCAAAAATCCCAGATCCCAAAATTCCCAGATCCCAAATCCCAGATCCCAAAAATCCCAGATCCCAAAAATCCCAGATCCCAAAAATTCCAGATCCCAAAATTCCCAGATCCCAAATCCCAGATCCCAAAAATCCCAGATCCCAAAAATTCCAAAGGGAAAATTCCCAGGATCCCCCAAATCCAAAGGAAAATTTCAGGATCCCAAATCTCAAAGGGAAAATTCCGGGATCCCAAATTCCAAAGGGAAAATTCCAAAGGGAAAATTCCAAAGGGAAAATTCCGGGATCCCAATTCCAATCTCCCGGCTCCCATCCCTGAGCAGGATCCTGGGAATCCTCGGGAATCTCCCGGGAATCCACGGGAATCCCTGGGAATCTCCCGGGAATCCATGGGAATCCATGGGAATCCCTGGGAATTTCCTGGAATCCTTGGGAATCTCCCGGGAATCTCCCGGGAATCTCCCAGAAATCCCCGGAAATCCCCGGAAATCTCCGGAAATCCCCAGAAATCCCCGGAAATCTCTCCGGGAATCCCTGGAAATCTCACAGAAATCCATGGAAAACCCCGGGAATCTCCCGGAAATCCCCGGAAATCCCCGGGAATCTCTCCGGGAACCCCCGGGAATCCCCCAGAAATCCCCGGGAATCGCCCGGAATTCCGGGAATCCCCGGGAATCCCCGGGAATCTCTCCGGAAATCCCCGGGAATCCACAGAAATCCATGGAAATCCCTGGGAATCTCCCAGAAATCCCCGGGAATCCCCCAGAATCCCCCGGAATCGCCCGGAAATCCCCAGAAATCCCCGGAAATCCACAAAAATCCCCGGAAATCCACAAAAATCCCCGGAAATCCCCGGGAATCTCTCCAGGAAGCCCCGGGAATCGCCCGGAATTCCGGGAATCCCTGGGAATCTCCCAGAAATCCACAGAAATCCATAGAAATCCCCAGGAATCTCCCAGAAATCCCTGGAAATCCACAGAAATGCACGGAAATCCATGGAAATCTCTCCGGGAACCCCCGGGAATCCCCCAGAATCTCCCAGAAATCCCCGGGAATCCATGGGAATCTCTCCGGGAATCCCCAGGAATCGCCCGGAATTCCAGAAATCCCCGGGAATCCCCGGGAATCCCCCAGAATCCCCGGGAATTGCCCGGAATTGCGGGAATCCCCGGGAATCCCCGGGAATCTCTCCGGAAATCCCCGGGAATCCCCAGAAATCCCCGGAAATCTCCCAGAAATCCCTGGAAATCTCCCAGAAATCCCTGGGAATCTCCTGGAAATCCCCAGAAATCCCCGGAAATCCCCAGAAATCCCCGGAAATCCACGGAAATCCATGGAAATCTCCCAGAAATCCCCGGGAATCCCCGGAAATCCCCCGGAAATCCCCGGGAATCTCCCAGAAATCCCCGGAAATCCCCGGGAATCTCCCAGAAATCCCCGGAAATCTCCCAGAAATCCCTGGGAATCTCCCGGAAATCCCCAGAAATCCCCGGAAATCCCCAGAAATCCCCGGAAATCCCCGGGAATCTCCGGGAATCTCCCAGAAATCCACGAAAATCCACAAAAATCCACAGAAATCCCCGGGAATCCCCAGGAATCTCCCAGAAATCCCCGGAAATCCCCGGGAATCTCTCCGGGAATCCATGGAAATCCCCGGGAATCTCACAGAAATCCATGGAAAACCCCGGGAATCTCCTGGAATCCCCCGGAATCTCCCGGAATTCCGGGAACCCCCGGGAATCCCCGGGAAATCTCCCAGAAATCCCCGGGAATCTCTCAGGGAATCTCCCAGAAATCCACAAAAATCCATGGAAATCCCTGGAAATCCCCGGGAATCTCTCCAGGAATCCATGGGAATCTCCCAGAAATCCATGGAAATCCACGGAATCCCCCGGAATCCCCGGGAATCTCTCCAGGAATCCATGGAAATCCTTGGGAATCTCCCAGAAATCCCCAGGAATCCCCCAGAAATCCCCGGGAATCTCCCGGAATTCCGGGAACCCCCGGGAACCCCCGGGCTTGGCGCCGGTACCCACCCGGAGGCCGGGGGCTGCTCAGTGAAACAGCTGGGCCGGGAGAGCCGCGGAACATTCCGGAAAACCCCGACGGATCCCGGGGAAAAACGGGAGGAGAGAGCGGGAAAAGCGACCAGGAACGACGGAAAAAGAGAGAAAAAGAGAAAGAGAAAGGGAAAAAAAGAGGGAAAAGAGAGAAAATTCCAGGAAAAAGCAGGAAAAGAATCCGGGGATTTAAAGAGGGGAAAGATCCGGGGAAAAATTCCCGGAATTCGAGGAGGGAAAAGGTCGGGAAAAGGGAAGGGGAAGGGGTTTTTGGGGATTTTTGGGGATTTTTGGGAATTTTTGGGGATTTTTTTGGGGGATTTTTGGGGAATTCCTGAGGTTTTCCCAAAGAATCTGAGGGAATTTTGGGAGTTTTGGGTGGGAAATGCCCAAAAATGTGGGAGAATTTGGGAATTTTGGGAATTTTCCATGGAAATCCCCAAAAAAAGCGGGAGAATTCCAGGAATTTTGGGAATTTTGGGTGGGAAATCCCAAAAAAAGCGGGAGAATTCCGGGAATTCCGGGAATTTTGGGAATTTTGGGTGGAATTCCCAAAAAAAGCTGGAGAATTCCAGGAATTTTGGGAATTTTGGGTGGGAATCCCAAAAAAAGCGGGAGAATTCTGGGAATTCTGGAAATTTTCCATGGAAATCCCAAAAAAAGCGGGAGAATTCCTGGAATTTTGGGAAATTTTGGGTGGGAAATCCCAAAAAAAGGGGGAAAATTCCCGGGAATTTGGGAATTCCAGGAGAAAACCTGGGAATTTGGGAATTCTGGGATGGAAATCCCAAAAAAAGCGGGAGAATTCTGGGAATTTTGGGGTGGAAATCCCAAAAAAAGCGGGAGAATTCCCGGGAATTTTGGGAATTTTCCATGGAAATCCCAAAAAAAGCTGGAGAATTCCAGGAATTTTGGGAATTTTGGGTGGGAATCCCAAAAAAAAGTGGGAGAATTCTGGGAATTTTGGGAATTTTAGATGAGAAGTCCCAAAAAAAGGGGGAGAATTCCAGGAATTTGGGAATTTTGGGTGGGAAATGCCCAAAAATGTGGGAGAATTTGGGAATTTTGGGAATTTTCCATGGAAATCCCCAAAAAAAGTGGGAGAATTCCAGGAATTTTGGGAGTTTTGGGTGGGAATCCAAAAAAAGTGGGAGAATTCTAGGAATTTTGGGAATTTTAGGTGAGAAGTCCCAAAAAAAGGGGGAGAATTCCAGGAATTTTTGGAATTTTCCATGGAAATCCCCCAAAAAAGCAGGAGAATTCCAGGAATTTGGGAATTTTGGGAATTTTGGGGTGGAAAAAGTGGGAGAATTCCGGGAATTCCGGGAATTTTCCATGGAAATCCCAAAAAAACCGGGAGAATTCCGGGAATTTTGGGAATTTTGGGGTGGAAAAAGCGGGAGAATTCCGGGAATTCCGGGAATTTTGGGAATTTTGGGACGGAAATCCCCAAAAAAAGCGGGAGAATTTGGGAAATTTGGGAATTTTGGGATGTTAAAAGCGGGAGAATTCCGGGAATTTTGGGAATTTTAGGATGGAAATCCCCCAAAAAGTGGGAGAATTTGGGAATTTTGGGAATTTTGGGATGGAAAAAGCGGGAGAATTCCGGGAATTCCAGGAATTTTCCATGGAGAAGGAACTCACTTGGCGAATCCGATGAAATCCTCGTGGTTGGTGTTGATGTAGGAGAGCTCGATGTCGATCAGCAGCAGGATCTGGGAACCAGGGAACGCCGGGAATTCCGGGAATTCCGGGAATTCCGGGAATTTTGGGAATAATTGGGAATGTTGGGAATAATTGGGAATGTTGGGAATGTTGGGATTGAGGAAGAATTCGGGAATGTCGGGAATTTTGGGAATTTTTGGGGATTTTTTGGGGATTTTTGGGAATGTTGGGAATTCCAGGAACGTCGGGAATTCCCGCTCTGGGAATGTCGGGAATGTTGGGAATTGCGGGAATATTGGGAATGTTGGGAATGCTGGGAATGTCGGGAATTTTGGGAATTCCAGGAATTCCGGGAATGTTGGGAATTTTCGGGAATTCTGGGAATTTTGGGAACTGCCGCTCTGGGAATTTTGGGAATTTTGGGAATGCTGGGAATGTCAGGAATGTCGGGAATGTCGGGAATGTTGGGAATTGTTGGGAATGTTGGGAATGTTGGGAAATTTGGGAATGTGGGGAATTTTGGGAATGCTGGGAATGTTGGAAATGTCGGGAATGTCGGGAATTTTGGGAATGTTGGGAATTTTGGGAATTTTGGGAATGCTGGGAATGTTGGAAATGTCGGGAATGTTGGGAATTCTGGGAATTTTGGGAACTGCCGCTCTGGGAATGTGGGGAATGTTGGGAATTTTGGGAATGCCGGGAATTTTGGGAATGTGGGGAATTCTGGGAATTCCGGGAATGTCGGGAATTCCGGGAATGCTGGGAATTTTGGGAATTTGGGCATTTTGGGAATGCCGGGAATTTTGGGAACGTGGGGAATTCCGGGAATGCTGGGAACTTTTGGGAATGTTGGGAATTCCGGGAATGCTGGGAATATTGGGAATGCTGGGAATGTCGGGAATTTTGGGAATTTTGGGAATGTTGGGAATTCCGGGAATGCTGGGAATGTTGGGAATGCTGGGAATGTTGGGAATTTTTGGGAATTCTGGGAATGCTGGGAATGTTGGGAATTTTTGGGAATGCTGGGAATGTTGGGAATTTTTGGGAATGTTGGGAATTGCCGCTCACCTGCTCCTTGGTTCTGCCCTCGCGCTCCCGGATGTGCGTGCTCACGATGCGCTCCGTCTCCTCCCGCAGCCGCGGGTACGAGCCCAGCTGCAGCGGGAGAATCCCGGGAAAATCACCCGGAAGGCCGGGAAAAATCCGGGAAATATCCGGGAAAAATCCCAGAAAAATCCGGGAAAAATCCGGGAAATATCCGGGAAAAATCCCAGAAAAATCCCGGAAAAATCCGGGAAATATCCCGGAAAAGGCCGGGAAAAATCCCGGAAAAAGCCGGGAAAAATCCAGGAAAAGGCCGGGAAAAATCCGGGAAAAATCCGGGAAAAGGCCGGGAAAAATCCCGGAAAAATCCGGGAAAAATCCCGGGAAAAGGCCGGGAAAAATCCCGGAAAAGGCCAGGAAAAATCCCGGAAAAATCCGGGAAAAAGCCGGGAAAAATCCCGGAAAAGGCCAGGAAAAATCCCGGAAAAATCCGGGAAAAGGCCGGGAAAAATCCTGGAAAAGGCCAGGAAAAATCCCAGAAAAATCCCAGAAAAATCCCGGAAAAATCCTGGAAAAGGCTAGGAAAAATCCTGGAAAAATCCGGGAAAAATCCCGGAAAAGGCCGGGAAAATTCCCGGAAAAGGCCGGGAAAAATCCCGGAAAAATCCCGGAAAAATTCTGGAAAAATCCCGGAAAAGGCCGGGAAAAATCCTGGAAAAATCCCAGAAAAATCACGGAAAAATCCGGGAAAAATCCGGGAAAAATCCAGGAAAAGGCCGGGAAAAATCCGGGAAAGATCCAGGAAAAATCCTAGGAAAATCTGGGAAAAATCCCGGAAAAGGCCAGGAAAAGGCCCGGAAAAGGCCGGGAAAAATCCCGGAAAAATCCCGGAAAAATCCGGGAAAAATCCAGGAAAAGGCCAGGAAAAATCCCGGAAAAATCCCAGAAAAATCCAGGAAAAATCCTGGAAAAATCCCGGAAAAGGCCCAGAAAAATCCTGGAAAAATCAGGAAAAATCCCAGAAAAGGCCCGGAAAAGGCCGGGAAAAATCCCAGAAAAATCCGGGAAAAATCCCGAAAAAATTCGGGAAAAATCCCAGAAAAGGCCAGGAAAAATCCAGGAAAAATCCCGGAAAAGGCCAGGAAAAATCCGGGAAAAATCC
This sequence comes from Cyanistes caeruleus, assembly GCF_971803275.1. Lineage (NCBI taxonomy): Eukaryota > Metazoa > Chordata > Aves > Passeriformes > Paridae > Cyanistes > Cyanistes caeruleus. The sequence continues at coordinate 1,067,191 of NC_141736.1, forward strand.
TGGGAAAATCTGGGAAAAAATCCCAGTTTGACCCCAGTCTGACCCCAGTTTGACCCCGTTTGACCCCGGTTTGACCCCAGTTTGACCCCAGTCTGACCCCGGTTTGACCCCGGTCTGACCCCAGTCTGACCCCAGTTTCTGACCCCGGTTTGACCCCGGTTTGACCCCGGTTTGACCCCGGTTTGACCCCGGTCTGACCCCAGTCTGACCCCAGTTTGACCCCGGTCTGACCCCGGTTTGACCCCGGTCTGAGCAGTACCTTACTGGTGCACTGGGCTGACCAGTCCCTCCCCAGTCTGACCCCAGTCTGACCCCGGTCTGACCCCAGTCTGACCCCGGTTTGACCCCGGTTTGACCCCAGTTTGACCCCGGTTTGACCCCGGTCTGACCCCTGTTTCTGACCCCGGTCTGACCCCGGTCTGAGCAGTACCTTACTGGTGCACTGGGCTGACCAGTCCCTCCCCAGTCTGACCCCAGTCTGACCCCGGTCTGACCCCAGTTTGACCCCGGTCTGACCCCAGTCTGACCCCGGTGTGACCCCGGTCTGACCCCGGTTTGACCCCAGTTTGACCCCGGTCTGACCCCAGTCTGACCCCAGTTTGACCCCAGTCTGACCCCAGTCTGACCCCAGTCTGACCCCGGTTTGACCCCGGTCTGACCCCAGTTTGACCCCGGTCTGACCCCAGTCTGACCCCGGTGTGACCCCGGTCTGACCCCGGTTTGACCCCAGTTTGACCCCGGTCTGACCCCAGTCTGACCCCAGTTTGACCCCGGTCTGACCCCAGTCTGACCCCAGTCTGACCCCGGTTTGACCCCGGTCTGACCCCGGTTTGACCCCGGTCTGACCCCAGTTTCTGACCCCAGTTTGACCCCAGTTTGACCCCAGTCTGACCCCAGTTTGACCCCAGTCTGACCCCAGTCTGACCCCAGTCTGACCCCAGTTTGACCCCGGTCTGACCCCGGTTTGACCCCAGTTTGACCCCAGTTTGACCCCAGTCTGACCCCGGTCTGACCCCAGTCTCACGCCGGTTTGACCCCAGTTTGACCCCAGTCTGACCCCAGTTTGACCCCAGTCTGACCCCAGTTTGACCCCAGTTTCACCCCAGTCCCCTCCCAGTCTGACCCCGGTTTGACCCCGGTTTGACCCCGGTTTGACCCCGGTTTGACCCCGGTCTGAGCAGTACCTTACTGGTGCACTGGGCTGACCAGTCCCTCCCAGTCTGACCCCAGTCTGACCCTGGTTTGACCCCGGTCTGACCCTGGTTTGACCCCGGTTTGACCCCAGTCTGACCCCGGTTTGACCCCGGTTTCTGACCCCGGTCTGACCCCGGTCTGACCCCGGTCTGAGCAGTACCTTACTGGTGCACTGGGCTAACCAGTCCCACCCCAGTCTGACCCCAGTCTGACCCCTGTCTGACCCCGGTTTGACCCCAGTCTGACCCCAGTTTCTGACCCCGGTCTGACCCCAGTCTGACCCCGGTTTGACCCCGGTTTCTGACCCCGGTCTGACCCCGGTTTGACCCCGGTCTGACCCCAGTTTGACCCCAGTCTGACCCCAGTTTCTGACCCCAGTCTGACCCCGGTCTGACCCCAGTCTGACCCCAGTCTGACCCCGGTCTGACCCCGGTCTGACCCCAGTTTGACCCCAGTCTGACCCCAGTTTCTGACCCCGGTTTGAGCAGTACCTTACTGGTGCACTGGGCTGACCAGTCCCTCCCAGTCTGACCCCGGTCTGACCCCAGTTTGACCCCGGTCTGACCCCGGTCTGACCCCAGTCTGACCCCAGTTTGACCCCAGTTTGACCCCAGTCTGACCCCGGTCTGACCCCGGTTTGACCCCGGTTTGACCCCAGTCTGACCCCGGTTTGACCCCAGTTTGACCCCGGTCTGACCCCGGTCTGACCCCGGTCTGAGCAGTACCTTACTGGTGCACTGGGCTGACCAGTCCCTCCCAGTCTGACCCCAGTCTGACCCTGGTTTGACCCCGGTCTGACCCTGGTTTGACCCCGGTTTGACCCCAGTCTGACCCCGGTTTGACCCCGGTCTGACCCCGGTCTGACCCCGGTCTGAGCAGTACCTTACTGGTGCACTGGGCTGACCAGTCCCTCCCAGTCTGACCCCAGTCTGACCCCGGTCTGACCCCGGTCTGAGCAGTACCTTACTGGTGCACTGGGCTGACCAGTCCCTCCCAGTCTGACCCCAGTCTGACCCCAGTTTGACCCCGGTCTGACCCCAGTTTGACCCCGGTCTGAGCAGTACCTTACTGGTGCACTGGGCTGACCAGTCCCTCCCAGTCTGACCCCAGTCTGACCCCAGTTTGACCCCGGTCTGACCCCAGTTTGACCCCGGTCTGAGCAGTACCTTACTGGTGCACTGGGCTGACCAGTCCCTCCCAGTTTCTGACCCCAGTTTGACTCCAGTTTGACCCCAGTTTGACCCCAGTCTGAGCAGTACCTTACTGGTGCACTGCCGCACGGTGTTGATCAGCTCCTGGATCACCAAATCCACGCATTTCAGGCACGGCTCCTTCAGCTTCACCAGCTGCTTCTTGACGATGGCCTCGAACGCCAGGTCCGGCGTGAACAGCCCCGTCCTGAGCGGGAACAGCCCGGAAACGCTCGGAAAAGGGCGGGAAAACGGCCGGAAAAGGGCGGGAAAACGGCCGGAAAACGGCCGGAAAAGGGCGGGAAAACGGCCGGAAAAGGGCGGGAAAACGGCCGGAAAACGGCCGGAAAAGGGCGGGAAAACAGTCGGAAAAGGGCGGGAAAACGGCAGGGAAAACAGACGGAAAATGGCGGGAAAACAGTCGGAAAATGGCGGGAAAACAGTCGGAAAAGGGCGGGAAAACGGTCGGAAAATGGCGGGAAAACAGTCGGAAAATGGCGGGAAAACGGCCCGAAAAGGGCGGGAAAACAGTCGGAAAAGGGTGGGGAAACAGTTGGAAAATGGCGGGAAAACAGCCGGAAAACGGCGGGAAAACGGCCCGAAAAGGGCGGGGAAACGGCCGGAAAATGGTGGGAAAATGGAGGGAAAACTGCCGGAAAACGGCAGGAAAACAGTCGGAAAAGGGCGGGAAAACAGTCGGAAAAGGGCGGGAAAACAGACGGAAAATGGCGGCAAAACAGTCGGAAAAGGGCGGGAAAACAGTCGGAAAAGGGCGGGAAAACAGTCAGAAAAAGGCGGGAAAACGGCCGGAAAACGGCGGGGAAAACAGTTGGAAAAAGGCGGGAAAACGGCCGGAAAAAGGTGGGAAAACAGTCGGAAAACGGCGGGAAAACGGCGGGAAAATGGCGGGAAAACAGTCGGAAAATGGTGGGAAAACGGTGGGGAAACGGCCGGAAAATGGCGGGAAAGCGGCCGGAAAATGGCGGGAAAACAGTTGGAAAATGGCGGGAAAACAGTCGGAGAATGGCGGGAAAACGGTCGGAAAACGGTGGGAAAACGGTCGGAAAACAGCGGGAAAACAGTCGGAAAATGGCGGGAAAACGGCCGGAAAATGGCGGGAAAACGGCCGGAAAACGGCAGGAAAAACAGTTCGAAAAGGGCGGGAAAACGGCCAGAAAACGGCGGGAAAACAGTCGGAAAAGGGTGGGAAAACGGTCGGAAAACGACGGGAAAACGGTCGGAAAACAGCTGGAAAATAGCGGGGGAAACAGTTGGAAAACAGTCGGGAAACGTTGGGAAAAACAGTCGGAAAACAGCGGGAAACAGCCAGAAAACAGTCGGAAAATGGCAGGAAAACGGTGGGAAACAACCGGAAACAGTTGGAGAACAGCGCGGAAACGGCAGGAAAACAGTCGGAAAACAGTGGGAAACAGCCGGAAACAGTCAGAGAACACGGGGAAACAGTCAGAAAATGGTGGGAAAACAGATGGAAACAGCCAGAAAACGGCAGGAAACAGTCGGAAACAGTCGGAGAATGGCGGGGAAACAGCGGGGAACAGTCGGAAACAGCGAGGAAATGGCCGGGAAACAGCAGGAAACAGTCGGAAAATGGTGGGAAAACGGCGGGAAACAGCCGGAAACAGTTGGAAAACAGCGGGACCAGAGCGGGATCGATCCCAGGGAGGAATTCCCAATTCCAGGAATTCCCAATTCCCAGGAATTCCCAGGAATTCCCAATTCCCCATCCCAGGAATTCCCAATTCCCAATCCCAGGAATTCCCAATTCCCAGGAATTCCCAATCCCAGGAATTCCCAGGAATTCCCAGGAATTCCCAGCTCCTGGAGAAGCTGAGCAGGGAAAATCCCTCCTGCAGGCGCTGGAATTCCCGGGAATGATCCAGGGGAGGATCCGGGGAATTCCCAGGAATTCTGGGCAGGGAAGGATCCAGGGGAGGATCCAGGGAATTCCCGGGAAGGATCCAGGGAAGGATCCAGGGGAGGATCCAGGGAATTCCCAGGAATTCTGGGCAGGGAATGATCCAGGGATGGATCCAGGGAGGATCCGGGGATGGATCCCGGGAAGGATCGGGGAATTCCCGGGAATGCCGGCCTGGGATGGATCCAGGGAAGGATCCAGGGAAGGATCCAGGGAATTCCCAGGAATGCCGGCCCGGGAATGATCCAGGGGAGGATCCAGGGAAGGATCCGGGGGAGGATCCGGGGAATTCCCGGGAATGATCCAGGGAAGGATCCGGGGATGGATCCAGGGGAGGATCCGGGAATGATCCAGGGATGGATCCGGGGATGGATCCGGGGATGGATCCAGGGATGGATCCAGGGATGGATCCGGGGAAGGATCCGGGGATGGATCCGGGGAATTCCTGGGAATGCTGGCCTAGGATGGATCCGGGGGAGGATCCGGGGAGGATCCGGGGATGGATCCGGGGAATTCCCGGGAATGATCCAGGGAAGGATCCGGGAATGGATCCGGGGGAGGATCCGGGGATGGATCTGGGGATGGATCCGGGGAAGGATCCGGGGAATTCCCGGGAATGATCCAGGGAAGGATCCGGGATGGATCCAGGGAAGGATCCGGGGAATTCCCGGGAATGCCGGCCCGGGAAGGATCCAGGGGAGGATCCAGGGATGGATCCGGGGATGGATCCGGGGGAGGATCCGGGGAATTCCCGGGAATGCCGGCCCAGGAAGGATCCAGGGAATGATCCAGGGAAGGATCCGGGGGAGGATCCGGGGAATTCCCGGGAATGCCGGATACTTGCCTCACCCCGTGGATGTTCTTGATGGCGTAGCTGATCTCCCGCCGCAAATCCTTCTCGTCAAATTCCATCTGCCGGGAAACGGAAACACCGGGAATGGGAAACACCGGGAAACACCGGGAAACACCGGGAATGAGAAACACCGGGAAACACCGGGAAACATCGGGAAACACCGGGAATGAGAAACACCGGGAAACACCGGGAAACACCGGGAATGAGAAACACCGGGAAACACCGGGAAACACCGGGAATGAGAAACACCGGGAAACACCGGGAATCAACCACCGGGAAACACCGGGAAACACCGGGAATGAGAAACACCGGGAAACACCGGGAAACACCGGGAATCAACCACCGGGAAACACCGGGAAACACCGGGAATGGGAAACACTGGGAAACACCGGGAATCACTGGGAATCACCGGGAATGGGAAACACCGGGAAACACCGGGAATCTCCGGGAATGAGAAACACCGGGAAACACCGGGAATGGATCACCGGGAAACACCGGGAATCAATCACATGCAAACACCGGGAATGGATCACAGGGAAACATTGGGAATCACCGGGAATGGATCACTGGGAATCACTGGGGAACACCGGGAATCACCGGGAATGGATCACAGGGAATCACCGGGAGTCACCGGGAATCAACCACCGGGAAAAACCGGGAATCACAGGGAATCAACCACCGGGAATCACCGAGAATCACCGGGATTCTCCTGAAATTCCCAGAATGAAAATCCCGGGATTCCAGGAACGAAAATCCCGGGATTCCGGGAATGAAAATCCCGGGATTCTCACGGAATTCCAGGAATGAAAATCCCGGAATTCCAGGAATGAAAACAACGGGATTCTGGGAATGAAAATATCGGGATTCTCCCGAAATTCCCGGAATGAAAAACCCAAAATTCCCAGAATGAAAATCTCGGAATTCCAGGAAGGAAAATCCTGGGATTCTCCTGGAATTCCCAGAATGAAAATCCTGGGATTCCAGGAATGAAAATCCCGGGATTCTCCCGAAATTCCAGGAATGAAAATCCCAGAATTCTGGGAACGAAAATCCCTGGGATTCCCGGGAATGAAAATCCTGGGATTCTGGGAACGAAAATCCCGGGATTCTCCTGAAATTCCCAGAATAAAAATCCCAGGATTCCAGGAATGAAAATATCGGGATTCTCCTGAAATTCCCAGAATAAAAATCCCGGGATTCTCCTGGAATGAAAATCCCAGGATTCTGGGAATGAAAATCCCTGGAATGAAAATCTTGGGATTCCCGGAATGAAAATATCGGGATTCTCCCGGAATTCCAGGAATGAAAATCCCGGGATTCCAGGAATGAAAATCCCAGGATTCTCCCAGAATTCCACGAACTAAAATCCCAGGATTCCGGGAATGAAAATCCCGGGATTCTCCCGGAATTCCTGGAATGAAAATCCCTGGAATTCCAGGAATGAAAATCCTGGGATTCTCCCAGAATTCCCAGAATGAAAATCCCGAAATTCCCAGAATGAAAATCCCGGAATTCTGGGAATGAAAATCCTGGGATTCTCCTGGAATTCCTGGAATGAAAATCCCGGGGTTCCAGGAATGAAAATATCGGGATTCCCGGAATGAAAATCCCGGGATTCTCCCGGAATTCCTGGAATGAAAATCCCTGGAATTCCAGGAATGAAAATCCTGGGATTCTCCCAGAATTCCCAGAATGAAAATCCCGAAATTCCCAGAATGAAAATCCCGGAATTCTGGGAATGAAAATCCTGGGATTCTCCTGGAATTCCTGGAATGAAAATCCCGGGGTTCCAGGAATGAAAATATCGGGATTCCCGGAATGAAAATCCCGGGATTCTCCCGGAATTCCCAGAACGAAAATCCCGGGATTCCAGGAACGAAAATCCTGGGATTCTGGGAATGAAAATATTGGGATTCTCCTGAAATTCCCAGAATGAAAATCCCTGGAATTCCAGGAATGAAAATCCCGGGATTCTCCCAGAATTCCCAGAAAGAAAATCCCGAAATTCCCAGAATGAAAATCCCGGAATTCTGGGAATGAAAATCCTGGGATTCTCCTGGAATTCCTGGAATGAAAATCCCGGGGTTCCAGGAATGAAAATATCGGGATTCCGGGAATGAAAGTCCCGGGATTCTCCCGGAATTCCAGGAATGAAAATCCCTGGAATTCCAGGAACGAAAATCCCGGGATTCTCCTGAAATTCCCAGAATGAAAATCCTGGGATTCCAGGAACGAAAATATTGGGATTCTGGGAATGAAAATCCCGGGATTCTCCCGGAATTCCTGGAATGAAAATCCCAAAATTCTGGGAATGAAAATCCCTGGGATTCCAGGAATGAAAATCCCGGGATTCTCCCAGAATTCCCGGAATGAAAATCCCTGGATTCCAGGAATGAAAACATCGGGATTCTCCCAGAATGAAAATCCCGGGATTCTGGGAATGAAAATCCTGGGATTCCGGGAATGAAAATATTGGGATTCTCCCAGAATTCCCAGAATGAAAATCCCGGGATTCTGGGAATGAAAATCCCGGGATTCTCCTGGAATTCCCGGAATGAAAATCCCGGGATTCCAGGAACGAAAATCCTGGGATTCTGGGAATGAAAATATTGGGATTCTCCTGAAATTCCCAGAATGAAAATCCCGGGATTCCGGGAATGAAAATCCCTGGAATGAAAATCTTGGGATTCCAGGAATGAAAATCCCGGGACTCTCCCGGAATTCCCGGAATGAAAATCCCGGGATTCTGTGAATGAAAATCCCGGGATTCTCCCAGAATCCCGGGAATGAAAATCCCAGGATTCCAGGAATGAAAATCCCGGGACTCTCCCGGAATCCCGGGAACGCTCCGCGCCTCGGGAGGATTCCTGGCATTCCCAGGATTCGTTCCCGGGATTCCCGGGCTGACCTTGACGAGCTCGAAGGGAAATCTCTCGTGGAAAATGCGATTGATCCGAGCGCCCCCGGAGAGCTCCAGGGTGTCCACCTGATCCCCGGATCCCTCGATCCGCTTCTCGAAATCCACCCCGAACTGCTGCACCATCCTGGGCGGGAAAACGGGAATCAGGGAGAGGGAATTCCCGGAATTCCATGGGAAAATGGGAATCAGGGAGCGGGAATTCCCGGAATTCCATGGGAAAACGGGAATCAGGGAGAGGGAATTCCCGGAATTCCATGGGAAAATGGGAATCAGGGAGCGGGAATCCACCCCGAACTGCTGCACCATCCTGGGGGCAGGAAACGGGAATCAGGGAGAGGGAATTCCCGGAATTCCATGGGAAAATGGGAATTGGGGAATGGGGATCCCATGAAATCCACCCCGAACTGCTGCACCATCCTGGGGATGGGAAACGGGAATCAGGGAGAGGGAATTCCCGGAATTCCATGGGAAAACGGGAATCAGGGAGCGGGAATTCCCGGAATTCCATGGGAAAACGGGAATCGGGGAGTGGGGATTCCCGGAATTCCATGGGAAAATGGGAATCAGGGAGCGGGAATTCCCGGAATTCCATGGGAAAACGGGAATTGGGGAATGGGAAAATGGGAATTGGGGAATGGGAATCCACCCCGAACTGCTGCACCATCCTGGGGGCGGGAAAAACGGGAATCAGGGAGCGGGAATTCCCGGAATTCCATGGGAAAACGGGAATCGGGGAATGGGAATTCCCAGAATTCCATGGGAAAATGGGAATTGGGGAGCGGGAATCCACCCCGAACTGCTGCACCATCCTGGGGGCGGGAAAACGGGAATCAGGGAGAGGGAATTCCATGGGAAAACGGGAATCAGGGAGCGGGAATTCCCAGAATTCCATGGGAAAATGGGAATTGGGGAGTGGGAAAATGGGAATCGGGGAGTGGGAAATCCCAGAATTCCCGGAATTCCATGGGAAAATGGGAATTGGGGAATGGGAATCCGCCCCGAACTGCTGCACCATCCTGGGGGCGGGAAAACGGGAATCAGGGAGAGGGAATTCCCGGAATTCCATGGGAAAACGGGAATCAGGGAGCCGGAATTCCACGGGAAAACGGGAATCAGGGAGAGGGAATTCCATGGGAAAATGGGAATCAGGGAGAGGGAATTCCCGGAATTCCATGGGAAAAGGGGAATCTGGGAGCCGGAATTCCCGGAATTCCATGGGAAAATGGGAATCAGGGAGAGGGAATTCCCGGAATTCCATGGGAAAATGGGAATCAGGGAGCCGGAATTCCCGGAATTCCAATGAAAAACGGGAATTGGGGAATGGGGATCCCATGAAATCCACCCCGAACTGCTGCACCATCCTGGGCGGGAAAACGGGAATCAGGGAGCCGGAATTCCCGGAATTCCATGGGAAAAGGGGAATCTGGGAGCCGGAATTCCCGGAATTCCATGGGAAAACGGGAATCAGGGAGTGGGAATCCACCCCGAACTGCTGCACCATCCTGGGGGCGGGAAAAACGGGAATCAGGGAGCCGGAATTCCCGGAATTCCATGGGAAAACGGGAATTGGGGAATGGGAAAATGGGAATTGGGGAGTGGGAACTCCTAGAATTCCATGGGAAAATGGGAATCAGGGAGCCGGAATTCCCGGAATTCCATGGGAAAATGGGAATGGGGGAATGGGAATCCGCCCCGAACTGCTGCACCATCCTGGGGATGGAAAAACGGGAATCAGGGAGAGGGAATTCCCGGAATTCCATGGAAAAATGGGAATCAGGGAGCGGGAATTCCATGGGAAAACGGGAATCAGGGAGCCGGAATTCCCGGAATTCCATGGGAAAATGGGAATCAGGGAGAGGGAATCCACCCCGAACTGCTGCACCATCCTGGGGGCGGGAAACGGGAATCAGGGAGCGGGAATTCCTGGAATTCCATGGGAAAACGGGAATCAGGGAGAGGGAATTCCACGGGAAAATGGGAATCGGGGAATGGGGATCCCATGAAATCCACCCCGAACTGCTGCACCATCCTGGGGATGGGAAACGGGAATCAGGGAGCCGGAATTCAATGGGAAAACGGGAATCAGGGAGCGGGAATTCCCGGAATTCCATGGGAAAATGGGAATCAGGGAGCCGGAATTCCACGGGAAAACGGGAATCAGGGAGCCGGAATTCCCGGAATTCCATGGGAAAAGGGGAATCTGGGAGCCGGAATTCCCGGAATTCCATGGGAAAACGGGAATCAGGGAGTGGGAATCCACCCCGAACTGCTGCACCATCCTGGGGGCGGGAAAACGGGAATCAGGGAGCCGGAATTCCCGGAATTCCATGGGAAAACGGGAATTGGGGAATGGGAAAATGGGAATTGGGGAGTGGGAACTCCCAGAATTCCATGGGAAAATGGGAATTGGGGAGTGGGAATTCCCAGAATTCCATGGGAAAATGGGAATCAGGGAGCCGGAATTCCCGGAATTCCATGGGAAAACGGGAATTGGGGAGTGGGAATTCCCAGAATTCCATGGGAAAATGGGAATCAGGGAGCGGGAATTCCCGGAATTCCATGGGAAAACGGGAATTGGGGAATGGGAATCCACCCCGAACTGCTGCACCATCCTGGGGATGGAAAAACGGGAATCAGGAGAGGGAATTCCCGGAATTCCATGGGAAAATGGGAATCAGGGAGCGGGAATTCCCAGAATTCCATGGGAAAATGGGAATTGGGGAATGGGAATCCACCCCGAACTGCTGCACCATCCTGGGGGCGGGGAAACGGGAATCAGGGAGAGGGAATTCCATGGGAAAACGGGAATCAGGGAGCGGGAATTCCACGGGAAAACGGGAATCAGGGAGCGGGAATTCCACGGGAAAACGGGAATCAGGGAGAGGGAATTCCATGGGAAAACGGGAATCAGGGAGCCGGAATTCCACGGGAAAACGGGAATCAGGGAGCGGGAATTCCATGGGAAAACGGGAATTGGGGAATGGGAAATCCCACAAAATCCACCCCGAACTGCTGCACCATCCTGGGGGCGGGAAAAACGGGAATCAGGGAGCGGAAATTCCCGGAATTCCATGGGAAAATGGGAATCGGGGAGCGGGAATTCCTGGAATTCCATGGGAAAATGGGAATCGGGGAATGGGAATCCACCCCGAACTGCTGCACCATCCTGGGGGCGGGAAAACGGGAATCAGGGAGCGGGAATTCCACGGGAAAATGGGAATTGGGGAATGGGAATCCACCCCGAACTGCTGCACCAGCCTGGGCGGGAAAACGGGAATCAGGGAGAGGGAATTCCATGGGAAAACGGGAATCAGGGAGCGGGAATTCCACGGGAAAACGGGAATCAGGGAGAGGGAATTCCATGGGAAAACGGGAATCAGGGAGCCGGAATTCCACGGGAAAACGGGAATCAGGGAGCGGGAATTCCATGGGAAAACGGGAATTGGGGAATGGGAAATCCCACAAAATCCACCCCGAACTGCTGCACCATCCTGGGCGGGAAAAACGGGAATCAGGGAGAGGGAATTCCCGGAATTCCATGGGAAAATGGGAATTGGGGAGAGGGAATTCCCGGAATTCCATGGGAAAACGGGAATCGGGGAATGGGAATCCACCCCGAACTGCTGCACCATCCTGGGGATGGGAAACGGGAATCAGGGAACAGGAACTCCCAAAATTCCCGAAATTCCTCCAAAAACCGGGAATCACGAAAACAAAACCCCCCAAAAATCCCCGGAGTTCAGGAACCAAAAACCCCCAAAACTCCCCGAAACTTCAACCCCCAAAAATCCCCAAAAAACCCCCAAAAACCCCAAAAAATCCCCAAAAAACCCCCAAAAACCCCAAAAAAACCCCAAAAAACCCCCAAAAATCCCAAAAAAAATCCCAAAAACCCCCAAAAAATCCCAAGAAATCCCCAAAAAACCCACAAAAAATCCCAAAAAAACCCCAAAAAACTCCCAAAATCCCCCAAAAGCCCCCCAAAAAATCCCAAAAAAATCCCAAAAAAACCCCCAAAAATCCCCCAAAAAGCCCCCAAAAAAATCCCCCAAATCCCCCCCAAAAAAATCCCCCCAAAAACCCCCAAAAAGCTCCAAAAAATCACCCAAAAAATCCCCAAAAACCCAAAAAACCCCCCAAAAAATCCCAAAAAAATCCCCAAAATCCCCCCAAAAACCCCAAAAAAAATCCCCAAAAAAACCCCAAAACCCCCAAAAACCCCCAAAAAACCCCAAAAAATCCCCATAAAATCCAAAAAAAATCCACAAAAAACCCCCAAAAAACCCCCCAAAAAACCCCCCAAAACCCCCAAAAAAACCCAAAAAAAACCCCAAAAACCCCAAAAAACCCAAAAAAAATCCCCAAAAACCCCCAAAAATCCCCAAAAAATCCCCCAAAAATCCCCAAAAAACCCCCCAAAAAACCCCCCAAAACCCCCAAAAAAACCCAAAAAACCCCCCAAAAACCCCCAAAAAATCCCCAGAAACCCCCCAAAAACCCCAAAAAATCCCAAAAAACCCCAAAAAAACCCCCAAAAACCCCCCTAAAATCCCCAAAAACCCCCCAAAAAACCCCAAAAAATCCCCAAAAACCCCCAAAAACCCCTAAACACCCCCAAAAACCCCAAAAAACCCCCCAAAAACCCCCAAAAAATCCCAAAAAATCCCCCAAAAACCCCAAAAAATCCCCCAAAAACCCCAAAAAAACCCAAAAAAAATCCCCCAAAAAATCAAAATCCCCAGGAATTCTCGGGAAATTTCCGGAACCTACTGGAGCAAAGCTTTGGTTTTGCGGGCGGGATCATCCGGCCGGAAATTCTTGAACTCCTCCACCTCCTTCTCCAGCGAGAGCAGCTGGCTCTGGAGTTTGCTCCGCAGCGCCGGCAGCGTCTCCCGGATGTGGTTGGTGAGTTGCTGGCCGGAAAAAAAACCCAAAAACCCCAGGGATTTGGGGCTGATCCGGGATAAAATTCCCGGTTTTTTTTCCCGTGGAATTTCGGGGATACCTGGTTGAGGACGCGCTGGAGGTGAGGGGTCCCCATGCGCTCGGCCATGTGGCGATAGGAGGGGTGCGAAAGGAAGAATTTGCGCTCGGCGGCCAGAGCGGCGCGGATGTCCTTGCGGCCGTCGATGTCCTTCTGGCTCCGGTTAACAACCCCGATGTATCCTGGGAATGACAGGAAAAATCTGGGAATGACAGGAAAAATCTGGGAATAACCTGGGAAAAATCTCAGAATGACAACAGGAATAACAGGAGTAACAATGGGAGTAACAATGGGAGTAACAATGGGAGTAGCGATGGGAGTAATGGGGGTGTCCTTGCGGCCGTCGATGTCCTTCTGGCTCCGGTTAACAACCCCGATGTACCCTGGGAATGACGGGAAAAATCTGGGAATAACCTGGGAAAAATCTGGGAAAAATCTGGGAAAAATCTGGGAAAAATCTGGGAAAAATCTGGGAGTGATGGGAGTAACAATAGGAGTAACAATGGGAGTAACAATGGGAATAATGGGGGTGTCCTTGCGGCCGTCGATGTCCTTCTGGCTCTGGTTCACCACCCCGATATAACCTGGGAATAACGGGAAAAACAATGGGAATGACGGGAAAAATCTGGGAATAACCTGGGAATAACCTGGAATGACCTGGGAGTGACCTGGGAATGACCGGGGAGTGACCTGGGAGTAACAATGGGAGTAACAATGGGAGTAACAATAACGGGAATAATTGATGGGAATGGGGTGGGAATGGTGGGAATGGGGTGGGGGATATGGCAGGAGGGGACATGGGGGGACATGGGGGGGACACAGGTGACACACAGGTGACACAGGGGTGACACAGGTGACACAGGTGACACAGGTGACACACACAGGTGACACAGGTGACACAGGTGACACAGGGTGACACAGGTGACACAGGTGACACAGGTGACACACACAGGGTGACACACACAGGTGACACACACAGGTGACACACACAGGTGACACAGGTGACACAGGTGACACAGGTGACACAGGGGTGACACAGGTGACACAGAGGAGGTGACACAGGTGACGTCCCCACCTCTCCTCAGTGGCAGCAGTTTGTTCTCAGGTGACACACACAGGTGACACAGGTGACACACACAGGTGACACACACAGGTGACACAGGTGACACAGGGTGACACAGGTGACACAGGGTGACACACACAGGGTGACACACACAGGGTGACACACACAGGTGACACACACAGGTGACACAGGTGACACAGGGTGACACAGGTGACACAGGTGACACACACAGGGTGACACACAGGTGACACAGGTGACACAGGTGACACAGGTGACACACAGGTGACACACAGGTGACACAAGTGACACACAGGTGACACAGGTGACACACACAGGTGACACACAGGTGACACAGGTGACACACACAGGTGACACAGAGGTGACACACAGGTGACACACAGGTGACACACACAGGGTGACACAGGTGACACAGGTGACACAGGGGTGACACAGGTGACACAGGTGACACAGAGGAGGTGACACAGGTGACGTCCCCACCTCTCCTCAGTGGCAGCAGTTTGTTCTCAGGTGACACACACAGGTGACACAGGTGACACACACAGGGTGACACAGGTGACACACACAGGTGACACAGGTGACACACAGGTGACAGAGGTGACACAGGTGACACACACAGGTGACACACAGGTGACACAGGTGACACAGGTGACACAGGTGACACAGGTGACACACAGGTGACGTCCCCACCTCTCCGCAGTGGCAGCAGTTTGTTCACAGGTGACACACAGGTGACACAGGTGACACAGGTGACACACAGGTGACACACAGGGTGACACAGGTGACACAGGTGACAGACACAGGTGACACAGGTGACACACACAGGTGACACAGGTGACACAGGTGACACAGGTGACACAGGTGACACACAGGTGACACACAGGGTGACACAGGTGACACAGGTGACAGACACAGGTGACACAGGTGACACACAGGTGACACAGGTGACACAGGTGCCATCCCCACCTCTCTGCAGTGGCAGCAGTTTGTTCACAGGTGACACACACAGGTGACACAGGTGACACACACAGGGTGACACACACAGGTGACACAGGTGACACACAGGGTGACACAGGTGACACACACAGGTGACACAGGTGACACACAGGTGACACAGGTGACACAGGGTGACACACACAGGGTGACACAGGTGACACAGGTGACACAGGTGACACAGGTGACACACACAGGGTGACACAGGTGACACAGAGGAGGTGACACAGGTGACGTCCCCACCTCTCCGCAGTGGCAGCAGTTTGTTCACAGGTGACACAGGTGACACACACAGGGTGACACAGGTGACACAGGTGACACAGGGGTGACACACAGGTGACACAGGTGACACAGAGGAGGTGACACAGGTGACATCCCCACCTCTCCGCAGTGGCAGCAGTTTGTTCACAGGTGACACACAGGTGACACAGGTGACACAGGTGACACACACAGGTGACACAGGTGACATCCCCACCTCTCCGCAGTGGCAGCAGTTTGTTCACAGGTGACACACAGGTGACACAGGTGACACAGGTGACACACACAGGTGACACACACAGGTGACACACACAGGTGACACAGGTGACATCCCCACCTCTCCGCAGTGGCAGCAGTTTGTTCACAGGTGACACAGGGGTGACACAGGTGACACAGGAGACACACAGGTGACACACAGGTGACACACACAGGTGACACAGGTGACACAGGTGACACAGGTGACGTCCCCACCTCTCCGCAGTGGCAGCAGTTTGTTCACAGGTGACACAGGTGACACACACAGGGTGACACACACAGGGTGACACACACAGGTGACACAGGTGACACAGGTGACACAGGTGACACAGGTGACACAGGTGACACAGGTGACACACACAGGTGACACAGAGGAGGTGACACAGGTGACGTCCCCACCTCTCCGCAGTGGCAGCAGTTTGTTCACAGCTGACACACACAGGTGACACAGGTGACACACACAGGTGACACAGGTGACTCAGGTGACACAGGTGACACACACAGGGTGACACACACAGGTGACACAGGTGACACAGGTGACACAGGTGACACAGGTGACACACACAGGTGACACAGAGGAGGTGACACAGGTGACGTCCCCACCTCTCCGCAGTGGCAGCAGTTTGTTCTCCAGCACGTCCCGAGCGTCCGTCCCCTCGTCCATCAGATCCAGCTTGGTGATCACCCCGATGGTCCTCAGCCCTGGCCGACAATTAACAAATCACTAATTAATTAATCACTAATTAATTAACAAATCACCCCTAATTAACAAATCACCAATTAACAAACCACCAATTAATTAACAAACCACCAATGAATGAATTACTCTGTGGATACACCTCCTTAACAAATCCCCCCTAATTAACAAATCACCAATTAATTAACAAATCACCCCTAATTAACAAATCACCTGCTAACAAACCACCAATTAATTAACAAACCACCAATGAATGAATTACTCCATGGATCCACCTCCTTAACTGTGGATCCACCTCCTTAACAAATCCCTCCTAATTAACAAATCCCCCCTAATTAACAAATCACCCCCAATTAACAAATCACCTGTTAACAAATCACCAATTAATTAACAAATCCCCCCTAATTAACCCCAAACCACAACAAACGAGGAAGAAGAGGATGAAGAATCCCAAATCCATTGGGATTACCCTGACACAAATTCACCTCCTTAACAAACCTCCCCTAATTAACAAATCCCCCCTAATTAACAAATCCCCCCTAATTAACAAATCCCCAATTAACAAATCACCCCTAATTAACCCCAAACGAGGAAGAAGAGGATGAAGAACCCCAAATCCATTGGGATTCCCCAGCAGATCCCCCTCCTTAACAAACCCCCAATTAACAAATCACCCCTAATTAACAAATCACCAATTAACAAACCACCAATTAATTAACAAACCACCAATGAATGAATTACTCCGTGGATCCACCTCCTTAACTGTGGATCCACCTCCTTAACAAATCCCCCCTAATTAACAAATCACCAATTAATTAACAAATCACCCCTAATTAACAAATCACCTGTTAACAAACCACCAATTAATTAACAAACCACCAATGAATGAATTACTCCATGGATCCACCTCCTTAACTGTGGATCCACCTCCTTAACAAATCCCTCCTAATTAACAAATCCCCCCTAATTAACAAATCACCCCCAATTAACAAATCCCCCCTAATTAACAAATCACCAATTAATTAACAAATCACCCCTAATTAACCCCAAACCACAACAAATGAGGAAGAAGAGGATGAAGAATCCCCAATCCATTGGGATTACCCTGACACAAATTCACCTCCTTAACAAACCTCCTCTAATTAACAAATCCCCCCTAATTAAAAAATCCCCCCTAATTAACAAATCCCCAATTAACAAATCCCCCCTAATTAACCCCAAACCACAACAAATGAGGAAGAAGAGGATGAAGAATCCCCAATCCATTGGGATTACCCTGACACAAATTCACCTCCTTAACAAGCCTCCCCTAATTAACAAATCCCTCCTAATTAACAAATCACCAATTAACAAATCACCCCTAATTAACAAATCCCCCCTAATTAACCCCAAACCACAACAAACAAGGAAGAAGAGGATGAAGAATCCCAAACCCATTGGGATTACCCTGCGGATCCACCTCCTTAACAAACCCCCAATTAATGACCACCCCGCCTAATTAACGGAAGCCCGCTAATTAAGGAATTACCCTGCGGATCCACCTCCTTAACAAACCCCCAATTAATTATCAACCCCCAATTAATTAACCAATCCCCCATGAATGAATTACCATGCGGATCCACCTCCTTAACAAACCCCCAATTAATTATCAAACCCCCAATTAATTACCACCCCCCAATTAATTAACCAATCCCCCATTAATGAATTACCATGCGGATCCACCTCCTTAACAAATCCCCAATTAACAAATCACTGCTAATTAACCCCAAACCACAACAAACGAGGAAGAAGAGGATGAAGAACCCCAAACCCATGGGGATTACCCTGCGGATCCACCTCCTTAACAAATGCCCCCTAATTAACCAACCCCCAATTAATTAACCAATCCCCCATTAAGGAATTACCCTGCGGATCCACCTCCTTAACAAATCCCCAATTAATTACCAACCCCCAATTAATGACCTAATTAACCCTAATTAACAGAAGGCCGCTAAGTAAGGAATTACCCTGCGGATCCACCTCCTTAACAAATCCCCAATTAATTATCAAACCCCCAATTAACGACCACCCCCCAATTAATTAACCAATCCCCCATTAATGAATTATCCTGCGGATTCACCTCCTTAACAAACCCCCAATTAATGACCACCCCCCAATTAATTAACGGATCCCCCATTAACGAATTACCCTGCGGATCCACCTCCTTAACAAACCCCCAATTAACAAATCACCAATTAATTAACAAATCACCAATTAATTAACAAATCACCCCTAATTAACCCCAAACGAGGAACAAGAGGATAAAGGACCCCAAATCCATTGGGATTCCCCAGCGGATCCACCTCCTTAACAAACCCCCAATTAATGACCACCCCGCCTAATTAACGGAAGGCCGCTAATTAACGAATTACCCTGCGGATCCAACTCCTTAACAAACCCCCAATTAACGACCACCCCCCAATTAATTAACCAACCCCCATGAATGAATTACCCTGCGGATCCACCTCCTTAACAAACCCCCAATTAATTACCACCCCCCAATTAATGACCACCCCTCAATTAATTAACCAACCCCCATGAATGAATTACCCTGCGGATCCACCTCCTTAACAAACCCCCAATTAATTATCAAGCCCCCAATTAATGACCACCCCCCAATTAATGACCACCCCCCAATTAATTAACCAACCCCCCATGAATGAATTACCCTGTGGATCCACCTCCTTAACAAACCCCCAATTAATGACCTAATTAACCCTAATTAACCGAAACCCGCTAATTAAGGAATTACCCTGTGGATCCACCTCCTTAACTGTGGATCCACCTCCTTAACAAACCCCCAATTAACGACCACACCCCAATTAATTAACCAACCCCCATGAATGAATTACCCTGCGGATCCACCTCCTTAACAAACCCCCAATTA
This sequence comes from Cyanistes caeruleus, assembly GCF_971803275.1. Classification (NCBI taxonomy): domain Eukaryota; kingdom Metazoa; phylum Chordata; class Aves; order Passeriformes; family Paridae; genus Cyanistes; species Cyanistes caeruleus. The sequence goes on from NC_141736.1 coordinate 1,086,478, forward strand.
ATGACCTAATTAACCCTAATTAACGGAAGCCCGCTAATTAAGGAATTACCCTGCGGATCCACCTCCTTAACAAACCCCCAATTAATGACCTAATTAACCCTAATTAACCGAAACCCGCTAATTAAGGAATTACCCTGCGGATCCACCTCCTTAACAAACCCCCAATTAATTACCACCCCCCAATTAATTCCCTGATCCCCCATGAATGAATTACCCTGCGGATCCACCTCCTTAACAAACCCCCAATTAATGACCACCCCGCCTAATTAACGGAAGGCCGCTAATTAAGGAATTACCCTGCGGATCCACCTCCTTAACTGTGGATCCACCTCCTTAACAAACCCCCAATTAATTATCAACCCCCAATTAATTAACCAACCCCCCATGAATGAATTACCCTGCGGATCCACCTCCTTAACAAACCCCCAATTAATTATCAAACCCCCAATTAATTAACCAATCCCCCATTAATGAATTACCCTGCGGATCCACCTCCTTAACAAACCCCCAATTAATTACCAACCCCCAATTAATGACCTAATTAACCCTAATTAACGGAAGCCCGCTAATTAAGGAATTACCCTGCGGATCCACCTCCTTAACAAACCCCCAATTAATTACCACCCCCCAATTAATTAACAGATCCCCCATTAATGAATTACCCTGCGGATCCACCTCCTTAACAAACCCCCCCTAATTAACAAACCCCCAATTAATTAACCAATCCCCCATGAATGAATTACCCTGCAGATCCACCTCCTTAACAAACCCCCAATTAATTATCAAACCCCCAATTAATTACCACCCCCCAATTAATTCCCCAATCCCCCATTAATGAATTACCCTGCGGATCCACCTCCTTAACAAACCCCCAACTAATTACCAACCCCCAATTAATGACCTAATTAACCCTAATTAACCAAAGCCCACTAATTAAGGAATTACCCTGCGGATCCACCTCCTTAACAAAGCCCCCTAATTACCACCCCCCAATTAATTCCCCAATCCCCCATTAATGAATTACCCTGCGGATCCACCTCCTTAACAAACCCCCAATTAATTATCAAACCCCCAATTAATTAACCAACCCCCATTAATGAATTACCCTGCGGATCCACCTCCTTGGCCATTTTGAGTGCGTCGGAGTTGGCCAGGTCGGTGTTTGCGGGCGTCACGGCGAGGATGAGGCTGCTGTCGCGGGCGATGAACTGCAGGATCATGTCCCGGATCTGGGCCTCGATATCGGGGGGCTGATCCCCCACGGGCACCTTGGTGATCCCGGGCAGATCGATCAGCGTCAGGTTCAGCACTGCCGCAGCCAGGGAGAGCCATGGGGTTAGCGTGCCCGGGGAAATTCACGGATTCATCCCGCTTTTCCCGCATTTTCACCGGATTTTTCCCACTTTTCCTGGATTTTTCCCACTTTTTTCTGGATTTTTCCCACTTCTTTCTGGATTTTTCCCACTTTTTTCTGGATTTTCCCCACATTTTTCTGGATTTTCCCCACTTTTCCTGGATTTTTCCCACTTTTTTACCGTTTTTCCAGGATTTTCCCCGTTTTTTCCAGGATTTTTCTGGATTTTTCCTGGATTTTTCCCACTTTTTTCTGGATTTTTCCCACTTTTTTCCCATTTTTCCCAGATTTTTCTGGATTTTTTTCTGGATTTTTCCCCACTTTTTTCTGGATTTTTCCCACTTTTTTCTGGATTTTTCCCACTTTTCCTGGATTTTTCCCACTTTTTTCTGGATTTTCCCCACTTTTTTCTGGATTTTTCCCACTTCTTTCTGGATTTTTCCCACGTTTTTCTGGATTTTTCCCACATTTTTCCCATTTTTTCTGGATTTTTCTGGATTTTTCCCACTTTTTCTGGATTTTTCCCACTTTTTTCTGGATTTTTCCCAGTTTTCCTGGATTTTTCCCACATTTTTCCCCTTTTTCCAGGATTTTTCTGGATTTTTTTCTGGATTTTTCCCACATTTTTCTGGATTTTTCCCACTTTTTTCTGGATTTTTCCCACTTTTCCTGGATTTTTCCCAGTTTTCCTGGATTTTTCCCACTTTTCCTGGATTTTCCCACACTTTTCTGGATTTTTCCCACTTTTCCTGGATTTTTCCCAATTTTTTCTGGATTTTTCCCACTTTTTCCTGGTTTTTTCCACATTTTTCTGGATTTTTCCCACTTTTTTCCCGTTTTTCCCAGATTTTTCTGGATTTTTTCCTGGATTTTTCCCTGGATTTTTCCCACTTTTTCCTGGATTTTTTCCCACATTTTTCCCATTTTTCCCAGGATTTTTCTGGACTTTTCCCAGGATTTTTCCCACACTTTTCTGGATTTTTCCCACTTTTTTCTGGATTTTTCCCACATTTTCCCCGTTTTTCCCAGAATTTTTCTGGATTTTTCCTGGATTTTTCCCACTTTTTTCTGGATTTTCCCCACATTTTTCTGGATTTCCCCCACATTTTTCCCATTTTTTCCAGGATTTTTCTGGATTTTTTTCTGGATTTTTCCCACTTTTTTATGGATTTTTCCCACTTTTTTCTGGATTTTTCCCACACTTTTCTGGATTTTTCCCACTTTTTTCTGGATTTTTCCCACTTCTTTCTGGACTTTTCCCACTTCTTTCTGGATTTTTCCCACTTCTTTCTGGATTTTTCCCACTTTTCCTGGATTTTTCCCAGTTTTCCTGGATTTTTCCCACTTTTTTCTGGATTTTTCCCACTTTTTTCTGGATTTTCCCCACTTTTCCTGGATTTTTCCCAATTTTCCTGGATTTTTCCCACTTTTTTCTGGATTTTTCCCACACTTTTCTGGATTTTTCCCACTTTTTTTCTGGATTTTTCCCACTTTTTTTCTGGATTTTTCCCAGTTTTTCTGGATGTTTCCCACGTTTTCCTGGATTTTTCCCACATTTTTCCCATTTTTTCCAGGATTTTTCTGGATTTTTTTCTGGATTTTTCCCACTTTTCCTGGATTTTTCCCACATTTTTCCCCTTTTTCCAGGATTTTTCTGGATTTTTTTCTGGATTTTTCCCACATTTTTCTGGATTTTTCCCACTTTTTTCCTGGATTTTTCCCACTTTTTTCTGGATTTTTCCCACTTTTTTCCCGTTTTTCCCAGAATTTTTCTGGATTTTTCCTGGACTTTTCCCACTTTTCCTGGATTTTTCCCACTTTTTTCTGGATTTTCCCCACTTTTTTCTGGATTTTTCCCACATTTTTCCCATTTTTTCCAGGATTTTTCTGGATTTTTCCCACTTTTTCTGGATTTTTCCCAGTTTTCCTGGATTTTTCCCACTTTTCCTGGATTTTTCCCACATTTTTCTGGATTTTTCCCACTTTTTTCCTGGATTTTTCCCAGTTTTCCTGGATTTTTCCCACTTTTTTCCTGGATTTTTCCCACTTTTTCCTGGTTTTTTCCACATTTTTCTGGATTTTTCCCACTTTTTTCCCGTTTTTCCCAGATTTTTCTGGATTTTTTCCTGGATTTTTCCCTGGATTTTTCCCACTTTTTCCTGGATTTTTTCCCACATTTTTCCCATTTTTCCCAGGATTTTTCTGGACTTTTCCCAGGATTTTTCCCACACTTTTCTGGATTTTTCCCACTTTTTTCTGGATTTTTCCCACATTTTTCCCGTTTTTCCCAGGATTTTTCTGGATTTTTTTCTGGATTTTTCCCACTTTTTTATGGATTTTTCCCACTTTTTTCTGGATTTTTCCCACACTTTTCTGGATTTTTCCCACTTTTTTCTGGATTTTTCCCACTTCTTTCTGGACTTTTCCCACTTCTTTCTGGATTTTTCCCACTTCTTTCTGGATTTTTCCCACTTTTCCTGGATTTTTCCCAGTTTTCCTGGATTTTTCCCACTTTTTTCTGGATTTTTCCCACTTTTTTCTGGATTTTCCCCACTTTTCCTGGATTTTTCCCAATTTTCCTGGATTTTTCCCACTTTTTTCTGGATTTTTCCCACACTTTTCTGGATTTTTCCCACTTTTTTTCTGGATTTTTCCCACTTTTTTTCTGGATTTTTCCCAGTTTTTCTGGATGTTTCCCACGTTTTCCTGGATTTTTCCCACATTTTTCCCATTTTTTCCAGGATTTTTCTGGATTTTTTTCTGGATTTTTCCCACTTTTCCTGGATTTTTCCCACATTTTTCCCCTTTTTCCAGGATTTTTCTGGATTTTTTTCTGGATTTTTCCCACATTTTTCTGGATTTTTCCCACTTTTTTCCTGGATTTTTCCCACTTTTTTCTGGATTTTTCCCACTTTTTTCCCGTTTTTCCCAGAATTTTTCTGGATTTTTCCTGGACTTTTCCCACTTTTCCTGGATTTTTCCCACTTTTTTCTGGATTTTCCCCACTTTTTTCTGGATTTTTCCCACATTTTTCCCATTTTTTCCAGGATTTTTCTGGATTTTTCCCACTTTTTCTGGATTTTTCCCAGTTTTCCTGGATTTTTCCCACTTTTCCTGGATTTTTCCCACATTTTTCTGGATTTTTCCCACTTTTTTCCTGGATTTTTCCCAGTTTTCCTGGATTTTTCCCACTTTTTTCCTGGATTTTTCCCACTTTTTCCTGGTTTTTTCCACATTTTTCTGGATTTTTCCCACTTTTTTCCCGTTTTTCCCAGATTTTTCTGGATTTTTTCCTGGATTTTTCCCTGGATTTTTCCCACTTTTTCCTGGATTTTTTCCCACATTTTTCCCATTTTTCCCAGGATTTTTCTGGACTTTTCCCAGGATTTTTCCCACACTTTTCTGGATTTTTCCCACTTTTTTCTGGATTTTTCCCACATTTTTCCCGTTTTTCCCAGGATTTTTCTGGATTTTTTTCTGGATTTTTCCCACTTTTTTCTGGATTTTTCCCACTTTTTTCTGGATTTTTCCCAGTTTTCCTGGATTTTTCCCACATTTTCCCCCTTTTTCCAGGATTTTTCTGGATTTTTTTCTGGATTTTTCCCACATTTTTCTGGATTTTTCCCACATTTTTCTGGATTTTTCCCACTTTTTTCCTGGATTTTTCCCACATTTTTCCCATTTTTTCCAGGATTTTTCTGGACTTTTTCCTGGATTTTTCCCACTTTTCCTGGATTTTTCCCACTTTTTTCTGGATTTTTCCCACTTCTTTCTGGATTTTTCCCACTTTTTTCTGGATTTTCCCCACTTTTTTCTGGATTTTCCCCACATTTTTCTGGATTTTCCCCACTTTTCCTGGATTTTTCCCACTTTTTTACCGTTTTTCCAGGATTTTTCCCGTTTTTTCCAGGATTTTTCTGGATTTTTCCTGGATTTTTCCCACTTTTTTCTGGATTTTCCCCACTTTTTTCTGGATTTTTCCCACTTTTCCTGGATTTTTCCCACTTTTTTCTGGATTTTTCCCACATTTTTCCCATTTTTTCCAGGATTTTTCTGGATTTTTCCCACTTTTTCTGGATTTCTCCCACTTTTTCCTGGATTTTTCCCACTTTTCCTGGATTTTTCCCACATTTTTCCCATTTTTTCCAGGATTTTTCTGGATTTTTTTCTGGATTTTTCCCACTTTTTTCCCAGATTTTCCCCATATTTTTCTGGATTTTTTCTGGATTTTTCCCATTTTCCCCCCCCATATTTTTCTGGATTTTTCCAATTTTTTCCCATATTTTTCTGGATTTTTTCCTGGATTTTCCCCACTTTTCCTGGATTTTTCACACTTTTCCTGGATTTTCCCACACTTTTCTGGATTTTTCCCACTTTTTTTTGGATTTTCCCCACTTTTCCTGGATTTTTCCCACTTTTTCCTGGATTTTTCCCACTTTTCCTGGATTTTCCCCACACTTTTCTGGATTTTCCCCACACTTTTCTGGATTTTTCCCAGTTTTCCTGGATTTTTCCCACTTTTTTCTGGATTTTCCCCACTTTTTTCTGGATTTTTCCCACTTTTTTCTGGATTTTTCCCACATTTTCCTGGATTTTTCCCACATTTTTCCCGTTTTTTCCAGGATTTTTCCCGTTTTTTCCAGGATTTTTCTGGATTTTTCCTGGATTTTTCCCACTTCTTTCTGGATTTTTCCCACATTTTTCTGGATTTTTCCCACATTTTTCTGGATTTTTTTCTGGATTTTTCCCACATTTTTCTGGATTTTTCCCAGTTTTCCTGGATTTTTCCCACATTTTCCTGGATTTTTTCCCAGATTTTTCCCATTTTTCCCAGGATTTTTCTGGATTTTTTCCACTTTTTCTGGATTTTTCCCACTTTTCCTGGATTTTTCCCACATTTTTCTGGATTTTTCCCACTTTTTTCCCGTTTTTCCCAGAATTTTTCTGGATTTTTCCTGGATTTTTCCCACTTTTTTCTGGATTTTTCCCACTTTTTTCTGGATTTTTCCCACTTTTTTCCCGTTTTTCCCAGATTTTTCTGGACTTTTTCCTGGATTTTTCCCACTCTTTTCTGGATTTTTCCCACTTTTTTCTGGATTTTTCCCACTTCTTTCTGGATTTTTCCCACGTTTTTCTGGATTTTTCCCACATTTTTCCCATTTTTCCAGGATTTTTCTGGATTTTTTTCTGGATTTTTCCCACTTTTTTCTGGATTTTTCCCACTTTTCCTGGATTTTCCCCACTTTTTTCTGGATTTTCCCCACTTTTTTCTGGATTTTTCCCACTTCTTTCTGGATTTTTCCCACTTTTTCTGGATTTTTCCCACTTTTTTCTGGATTTTTCCCAGTTTTCCTGGATTTTTCCCACATTTTTCCCGTTTTTCCCAGATTTTTCTGGATTTTTTTCTGGATTTTTCCCACAATTTTCTGGATTTTCCCCACTTTTCCTGGATTTTTCCCACATTTTTCCCATTTTTTCCCAGGATTTTTCTGGATTTTTCCTGGATTTTTCCCACTTTTTTCTGGATTTTTCCCACTTTTTCCCCATTTTTCCCAGATTTTTCTGGATTTTTTTCTGGATTTTTCCCACACTTTTCTGGATTTTCCCTACTTTTTCCTGGATTTTTCCCACTTTTCCTGGATTTTTCCCACTTTTTTCTGGATTTTCCCCACTTTTTCCTGGATTTTTTCCCACATTTTTCCCATTTTTCCCAGGATTTTTCTGGATTTTTCCCTGGATTTTTCCCACTTTTTTCTGGATTTTTACCACTTTTTTCTGGATTTTTCCCACTTTTTTCTGGATTTTTCCCACTTTTCCTGGATTTTTCCCACTTTTTTCTGGATTTTTCCCACTTTTCCTGGATTTCTCCCACGTTTTCCTGGATTTTTTCCCACTTTTTTCCCGTTTTTCCCAGAATTTTTCTGGATTTTTCCTGGATTTTTCCCACTTTTTTCTGGATTTTTCCCACATTTTTCTGGATTTTCCCCACATTTTTCTGGATTTTTCCCACTTTTTCCTGGATTTTTCCCACTTTTTTCTGGATTTTTCCCACTTTTTTCCTGGATTTTTCCCAGTTTTCCTGGATTTTTCCCACTTTTCCTGGATTTTTCCCACTTTTCCTGGATTTTCCCACTTCTTTCTGGATTTTTCCCACATTTTTCTGGATTTTTCCCACTTTTTTCTGGATTTTTCCCACTTTTTCCTGGATTTTTCCCACATTTTTCCCATTTTTTCTGGATTTTTCTGGATTTTTTCTGGATTTTTCCCACTTTTTTTTGGATTTTCCCACTTTTTCCTGGATTTTTCCCACTTTTTTCTGGATTTTTCCCACTTTTTTCTGGATTTTTCCCACTTTTTTCTGGATTTTTCCCACATTTTCCTGGATTTTTCCCTCTTTTTCCTGGATTTTTCCCACTTTTTTCTGGATTTTTCCCACTTTTTCCTGGATTTTTCCAACTTTTTTCTGGATTTTTCCAACTTTTTTCTGGATTTTTCCCACTTTTCTGGATTTTCCCCACTTTTCCTGGATTTTTCCCACGTTTTCCTGGATTTTTTCCCACATTTTTCCCATTTTTTCCAGGATTTTTCTGGATTTTTTTCTGGATTTTTCCCACATTTTTCTGGATTTTTCCCACTTTTCCTGGATTTTTCCCACTTTTTTCTGGATTTTTCCCACTTTTTCTGGATTTTTCCCAGTTTCCCTGGATTTTTCCCACTTTTTTCTGGATTTTTCCAACTTTTTTCCCGTTTTTCCCAGATTTTTCTGGATTTTTTTCTGGATTTTTCCCACATTTTTCTGGATTTTCCCCACATTTTTCCCATTTTTTCCAGGATTTTTCTGGATTTTTTTCTGGATTTTTCCCACTTTTCCTGGATTTTTCCCACATTTTTCCCAGAATTTTTCTGGATTTTTCCTGGATTTTTCCCACTTTTTTCTGGATTTTTCCCACATTTTTCTGGATTTTCCCCACGTTTTTCCCGTTTTTTCCAGGATTTTTCTGGATTTTTTTCTGGATTTTTCCCACATTTTTCTGGATTTTTCCCACTTATTTCTGGATTTTTCCCACTTTTTTCTGGATTTTTCCCACTTTTTCCTGGATTTTTCCCACATTTTCCTGGATTTTTCCCACTTTTTTCCCGTTTTTCCCAGATTTTTCTGGATTTTTTTCTGGATTTTTCCCTTTTTTTTCCCCGGTTTTTCCCATTTTTTCCCGTATTTTTCTGGATTTTTCCCACTTTTTTCCCGGTTTTTCCCAGTTTTTCCCATTTTTTCCCGGATTTTTCTCACTTTTTTCCCGTTTTTTCCCGGATTTTTCCCATTTTTCCTGGATTTTTCCCATTTTTTCCCATTTTTACCTGGCTTTTCCTGGATTTTTCCCATTTCTTCCCGTATTTTTCTGGATTTTTTCTGGATTTTTCCCACATTTTTCCCATTTTTTCCCAGATTTTTCCCACTTTTTTCCCGTTTTTTCCCATTTTTTTCCCAGATTTTTCTGGATTTTTTCTGGATTTTTCCCATTTTTTCCCGTTTTTTCCCAGTTATTTTCCCCATATTTTCCCATATTTTTCCCGTATTTTTCCCAGTATTTTTCCCGTTATTTTCCCGTTATTTTCCCGTTATTTTCCCGTATTTTCCCAGTATTTTCCCATATTTTTCCCATATTTTTCCCATATTTTTCCCATATCTTTCCCGTATTTTTCCGGGATTTTTCCCAGTATTTTTCCCCTTACCGTGGGGGGAGTACACCCGTATTTTTCCCATATTTTTCCGGGATTTTTCCCAATATTTTCCCGTATTTTTCCCATATTTTCCCGGTATTTTCCCATATTTTTCCAGGACTTTTCCCATATTTTTCCCGTATTTTTCCCATATTTTTCCCAGTATTTTCCCGTATTTTTCCAGGATTTTTCCCAGTATTTTTCCCAGTATTTTCCTGTATTTTTCTGGGATTTTTCCCATATTTTTCCCATATTTTTCCAGGACTTTTCCCAATATTTTCCCGTATTTTTCTCATATTTTCCCGGTATTTTCCCATATTTTTCCCAGTATTTTCCCATATTTTTCCAGGACTTTTCCCATATTTTTCCCATAGTTTTCCCATATTTTTCCCATATTTTTCCCGTATTTTTCCCATATTTTTCCCGTATTTTTCCCATATTTTTCCCATATTTTTCCCATATTTTCCTGGTATTTTCCCATATTTTTCCCGGTATTTTCCCATATTTTTCCAGGACTTTTCCCGTATTTTTCCCATATTTTTCCCGTATTTTTCCCATATTTTTCCTGTATTTTTCCCATAGTTTTCCCATATTTTTCCCATATTTTTCCCATACTTTTCCCATATTTTTCCCATATTTTTCCCAGTATTTTCCCATATTTTTCCCGGACTTTTCCCATTATTTTCCCGTTTTTTTCCCGTTCTTTTCCCGTTTTCCCCTCACCGTGGGGGGAGTACACGCGCAGGTTGATGGGGACGGGGGAAATCCCTTTGTTGGTGCCGGTGACGCGCTCGGTCTCGGCCTCGATCTCCTGCCGCACCTCGTCGAAATCCGTGAATTTCCTGGACTTGCAGTGCAGGAATTCCGCGTATTCTGGGGGAAAAAAAATGGGAAAAGTGGGGAAAAAAAGCGGGAAAATCCCCGGAATTCTCCGGAAAATCGCGCCGGGGGGGTTGAATCGCCTTCCGAAGGAACCTCCGGAATTATCCTGGAATTACCCCAGAATTATTCTGGAATTACCCCGGAATTATCCCGGAATTACCCCGGAATTACCCCAGAATTACCCTGGAATTACCCTGGAATTATCCCAGAATTATCCCGGAATTACCCCGGAATTACCCCAGAATTACCCTGGAATTATCCCGGAATTATTCTGGAATTACCCCGGAATTACCCCGGATTTATCCCGGAATTACCCCGGAATTACCCCGAAATTACCCCGGAATTATCCCGGAATTATCCCGGAATTACCCCGGAATTATCCCAGAATTATCCCGGAATTACCCCGGATTTATCCCGGAATTATTCGGGAATTATCCCGGAATTACCCCGGATTTATCCCAGAATTATTCTGGAATTATCCCGGAATTACCCCGGAATTACCCCGGATTTATCCCGGAATTACCCCGGATTTATCCCGGATTTATCCCGGAATTATCCGGAATTACCCCGGAATTATCCCGGAATTATCCCGGAATTACCCAGGAATTACCCCGGAATTACCCCGGAATTATCCCGGAATTACCCCGGAATTATCCCGGAATTATCCCGGAATTACCCTGGATTTATCCCGGAATTATCCCGGAATTATCCCGGAATTCCTCAGTTTTCCTTGGAATTTCTTGGAATTCCTTGGATTTCCTTGGAATTCCTCAGCATTCCTTGGATTTCCTTGGATTTCCCTGGAATTCCTTGGATTTCCTCAGAATTCCTTGGATTTCCTCAGAATTCCTTGGATTTCCTTGGATTTCCCTGGCATTCCTTGGTTTTCCTCAGCATTCCTTGGATTTTCCTTGGATTTCCTTGGATATCCTTGGATTTCCTTGGAATTCCTCAGCATTCCTCGATTTCCCCCGGCATTCCCCGACTTCTCCCCCTCGTTTTCCCCACCCTGAGCTCGGGGAAATCCGGGAATTGCGGCGTTTTCCCGATCCCATTCCCGCTTTTCCGGCCCCGTACCCGTCTTGGAGAAGATGAGCTGCAGGATGAGCGGCCGGCGCGTGACGATCCCGGAGCCGCGGGGCAGGAAATCCCTGGAAAAGACGGAAAAGAGGGAAAAGACGGATCAATTCCTTCATTAATTAAAGTTTGGGATCGATCCCGGAAATCAGAACATTCCAGAAAATCGGGAATTCCCACGGAATTCAGAACCTGGGGAGGATTTTCCCTGGAAAAATGAGAAATTTGGGATCCCTGCGGCTTTTCCCGAGCCCGGATCAGCGGGAACGAGGCCGGGAATGGTTTGGGAATGGGTTGGGATCAATCCCTGGGATCAGAACATTCCAGAAAATCAGGGAATTCCCAAAATTCCCACGGAATTCAGAACCTGGGGAGGATTTTCCCTGGAAAAATGAGAAATTTGGGATCCCTGCGGCTTTTCCCGAGCCCGGATCAGCGGGAACGAGGCCGGGAAAGGTTTGGGAATGGTTTGGGAATGAACCGGGAATGGGTTGGGAATGAACCGGGAAAGGTTTGGGATCAATCCCTGGGATCAGAACATTCCTGGAAAATCGGGAATTCCCAAAATTCCCACAGAATTCAGAACCTGGGGAGGATTTTTCCTGAAAAAATGAGAAATTTGGGATCCCTGCGGCTTTTCCCGAGCCTGGATCAGCGGGAACGAGGCCGGGAAAGGTTTGGGAATGGTTTGGGAATGGTTTGGGATCAATCCCAGAAATCAGAACATTCCAGAAAATCGGGAATTCCCAAAATTCCCACGGAATTCAGAACCTGGGGAGGATTTTTCCCGGAAAAATGAGAAATTTGGGATCCCTGCGGCTTTTCCCGAGCCCGGATCAGCGGGAACGAGGCCGGGAAAGGTTTGGGAATGGTTTGGGAATGGTTTGGGATCAATCCCTGGGATCAGAACATTCCAGAAAATCGGGAATTCCCAAAATTCCCACAGAATTCAGAACCTGGGAGGATTTTTCCTGGAAAAATGAGAAATTTGGGATCCCTGCGGCTTTTCCTGAGCCCGGATCAGCGGGAATGAACCGGGAATGGGTTGGGAATGGTTTGGGAATGGGTTGGGAATGGTTTGGGAATGAACCGGGAATGGGTTGGGAATGAACCGGGAATGGGTTGGGAATGAACCGGGAATGGGTTGGGAATGAACCGGGAATGGTTTGGGAATGGTTTGGGAATGGGTTGGGAATGGGTTGGGAATGGTTTGGGAATGGTTTGGGAATGGTTTGGGAATGGGTTGGGAATGGGTTGGGAATGGGATGGGAATGGGTTGGGTTGGGAATGGGTTGGGAATGAACCCGGAATGGTTTGGGAATGGGTTGGGAACGGGATGGGAATGGGTTGGGAATGGTTTGGGAATGGGTTGGGAATGGGTTGGGAATGGGTTGGGAATGGGTTGGGAATGGGTTGGGAATGGGTTGGGAATGGGTTGGGAATGGTTTGGGAATGGGTTGGGAATGGGTTGGGAATGGGTTGGGAATGGTTTGGGAATGGGGAATTCCGTGGGAGCGGCCGCGGATGCCGGAACCGCCCCGGACGTTGCGGCATTCCCGCCATTCCCGGCGTTCCCGGCATTCCCAGCATTCCCTGCATTCCCTGCATTCCCAGCATTCCCGGCATTCCCTGCATTCCCTGCATTCCCGGCATTCCCGGCATTCCCGGCATTCCCTGCATTCCCTGCATTCCCGGCATTCCCAGCATTCCCTGCATTCCCGGCATTCCCGGCATTCCCGGCATTCCCGGCGTCATTCCAAGGAAAACAATTCCTGCCCAACCGGGAGGACGAGTCTGGCGGGAAGGGCCCAACCCCGGGCTGGGAAAAGCTGGAATAAAGCTCAGGGAGGGCGGAATTCCCGGATCCCACGGGAATTCCCGGGGGGATTCCTGGGAATTGGGATTCAGTGGGATCAGATGTTCCCTGATCCCACGGGAATTCCCGGGGGGATTCCTGGGAATTTCGATCCAGTGGGATCGGCTGTTCCCTGATCCCATGGGAATTCCCGGGGGGATTCCTGGGAATTGGGATTCCAGGGAATTGGGATCGGCTGTTCCCTGATCCCACGGGAATTCCCGGGGGGATTCCAATGAATTGGGATTGGCTGTTCCCTGATCCTGGTGGGAATTCCCAGGGGGATTCCTGGGAATTGGGATCGGCTGTTCCCTGATCCCACGGGAATTCCCAGGGGGATTCCTGGGAATTGGGATTTCTGGGAATTGGGATCGGCTGTTCCCTGATCCCACGGGAATTCCCGGGGGGATTCCCATAAATCTGGGTCTAGTGGGATCGGCTGTTCCCTGATCCCAGCCCTGATCCCACAGGAATGTCGATCCCAGGGATATTCCCATAAATTTGGGATCAGTGGGATCGGCTGTTCCCTGATCCCACGGGAATTCCCAGGAATATTCCCATGAATTGGATCGGCCGTTCCCTGATCCTGGTGGGAATTCCCAGGGGGATTCCTGGGAATTGGGATCCAGTGGGATCGGCTGTTCCCTGATCCCAGCCCTGATCCCAGGGATATTCCCATAAATTGGGGTCCATGGGATCGGCTGTTCCCTGATCTCAGTGGGAATTCCCAGGGGGATTCCTGGGAATTGGGATCCAGTGGGATCGGCTGTTCCCTGGTCCCAGGGATATTCCCATAAATTGGGTTCAGTGGGATTGGCTGTTCCCTGATCCCACGGGAATTCCCAGGGGGATTCCTGGGAATTGGGATCGGCTGTTCCCTGATCCTGGTGGGAATTCCCGGGGGGATTCCTGGGAATTGGGATCCAGTGGGATCGGCTGTTCCCTGATCCTGGTGGGAATTCCCAGGAATATTCCCATGAATTGGGATCGGCTGTTCCCTGATCCCACGGGAATTCTCAGGGGGATTCCTGGGAATTTCGATCCAGTGGGATTGGCTGTTCCCTGATCCCAGCAGGAATGTTGATCCCAGGAATATTCCCATAAATCTGGGTTCAGTGGGATCGGCTGTTCCCTGATCCCAGGAATATTCCCATAAATTTGAACTCAGTGGGATCGGCTGTTCCCTGATCCCAGCAGGAATGTTGATCCCAGAGAGCTTCCCATAAATCTGGGATCAATGGGATCGGCTGTTCCCTGATCCCTGTGGGAATATTCCCATAAATCTGGGATCCATGGGATCGGCTGTTCCCTGATCCCAGCCCTGATCCCAGGGATATTCCCATAAATTTGGGATCGATGGGATCGGCTGTTCCCTGATCCCGGTGGAAATTCCCAGGAATATTCCCATAAATCTGGGATCCATGGGATCGGCTGTTCCCTGATCCCTGTGGGAATATTCCCATAAATCTGGGATCCATGGGATCAGCTCTTCCCTTCCCCCATCCCCGATCCCAGCCCCAGGTGACCCCCCCAGCCCCCTGGGAATTCCCATTCCGGGAATTTTGCGGACACCCGGAGCAGGATCCGCCCAGCTCCGGCCGGATCCCGCCGTGACGTCACCGAGGCCGGATCCGGCCGCCTCCCACCTGGGCCAGGTGTGAGCCAGGGGACAAAGGGCGGGGAAGTCGGGAAATCCCCGATCCCGGGGGAAATTCCCGCTTTTTCCGGGATTTTCAACACCTCAGTCCCCGTGGAATTCCCTCTCCAGTCCCTGCCGAGCTCTTCCCGGTGATTCTCACCCCAAATCCAGGGAGAGGAAAATTCCAGATCTTTGGGATGAGCTTGGTGTCCTCCCACCCTGCTCTTCCCAAATTCCCAAATTCCTGTTCTGTTCCCAAATTCCCAAATTCCCAAATTCCTGTCCCATTCCTGAATTCCTTCTGTTCCCAAATTCCTGTTCCTGACTGAATTCCTGCTCTTCCCAAATTCCCAAATTCCTGTTCTGTTCCCAAATTCCTGCTCTTCCCAAATTCCCAAATTCCTGTTCCTGGCTGAATTCCTGCTCTTCCCAAATTCCCAAATTCCCAAATTCCTGTCCTGTTCCTGAATTCCTGCTCTTCCCAAATTCCCAAATTCCTGTTCCTGGCTGAATTCCTGCTGTTCCCAAATTCCCAAATTCCCAAATTCCTGTTCCTGGCTGAATTCCTGCTCTTCCCAAATTCCCAAATTCCCAAATTCCTGTCCCATTCCTGAATTCCTGCTCTTCCCAAATTCCCAAATTCCTGTTCCTGGCTGAATTCCTGCTGTTCCCAAATTCCCAAATTCCTGTTCTGTTCCCAAATTCCTGTTCTGTTCCCAAATTCCCAAATTCCTGTTCCTGGCTGAATTCCTGCTCTTCCCAAATTCCCAAATTCCTGTTCCTGGCTGAATTCCTGCTCTTCCCAAATTCCCAAATTCCTGTTCTGTTCCCAAATTCCTGTCCTGTTCCCAAATTCCTGCTCTTCCAAAATTCCCAAATTCCCAAATTCCTGTCCTGTTCCTGAATTCCTGCTCCTCTGGCCTTGGTTCCCACTGAGGGAAATCCCATGGATTCACCCCTGGACACCTTCCCACCCCAAATCCCAAATCCCCTCCCAAATCCCACCCCAAATCCCAAATCCCATCCCAAATCCCAAATCCCATCCCAAATCCCAAATCCCATCCCAAATCCCAAATCCCATCCCAAATCCCAAATCCCATCCCAAATCCCATGGATTCACCCCTGGACACCTTCCCACCCCAAATCCCCTCCCAAATCCCATCCCCAATCCCAAATCCCCTCCCAAATCCCACCCCAAATCCCAAATCCCACTCCAAATCCCATCCCAAATCCCAAATCCCATCCCAAATCCCAAATCCCCTCCCAAATCCCACCCCAAATCCCATGGATTCACCCCTGGACACCTTCCCACCCCAAATCCCACCCCAAATCCCATCCCCAATCCCACCCCAAATCCCACCCCAAATCCCTCCTCACATTCCCATGGGATTCACCTCCCCACCCCAAATCCCCTCCCAAATCCCAAATCCCAAATCCCAAATCCCATGGATTCACCCCTGGACATCTCCAGCCTCACCCACAGCAAATCCCTCCTCACATTCCTGTGGGATTCACGTTTCCATCCCAAATCCCCAATCCCAAATCCCCAATCCCAAATCCCAAATCCCAAATCCCTCCTCACATTCCTGTGGGATTCACGTTTCCATCCCAAATCCCAAATCCCTCCTCACATTCCTGTGGGATTCAGCTCCCCACCCCAAATCCCCTCCCAAATCCCAAATCCCAAATCCCTCCTCACATTCCCATGGGATTCACTCCCCATCCCAAATCCCAAATCCCAAATCCCCAATCCCAAATCCCATCCCAAATCCCTCCTCACATTCCCATGGGATTCACTCCCCATCCCAAATCCCCAATCCCAAATCCCCAATCCCAAATCCCCAATCCCAAATCCCAAATCCCCAATCCCAAATCCCAAATCCCATCCCCAATCCCCAATCCCCAATCCCAAATCCCAAATCCCCAATCCCCAATCCCCAATCCCAAATCCCCAAATCCCCAATCCCAAACCCCAATCCCAAACCCCAAATCCCCAATCCCAAATCCCAAACCCCAATCCCAAATCCAAATCCCAAATCCCAAACCCCAAATCCCCAAACCCCAATCCCAAATCCAAATCCCAAATCCCAAATCCCAAATCCCCAATCCCCAATCCCAAATCCAAATCCCAAATCCCAAATCCAAATCCCAAACCCCAAATCCCAAACCCCAAATCCTCAAACCCCAAACCCCAAATCCCAAATCCTCAAACCCCAAATCCCAAATCCCAAACCCCAAATCCCTCCTCACATTCCCATGGGATTCACTCCCCATCCCAAATCCCAAATCCCAAATCCCCAATCCCAAACCCCAAATCCCAAATCCCCAATCCCCAATCCCAGCTCAATTCCAGGATTTTTCCAAGGGATTTCCAGCACTAAAATCCCCTCTGGATCCTCTTCCCGTGCGTTCTGAGGATAAAAATTCCATTAAAAATGGGATTTTGATATCCCAGGGTGGATCCAGAGCTGCGGAAAGCTGGGAAAATCCGGGATAAAGCTGAAAATTCCAGCCTAATTAAATTAATTAATGGATTTAGGGAATTCCCAGATTTTTCTAAGGGATTCTTGACACTAAAACCCCCTCGGGATTCCATAAAAATGGGATTTTGATATCCCAGGGTGGATCCAGAGCTCCTGAGAGGTGGGAAAATCCGGGATAAAGCAGAAAATTCCAGCCTAATTAAATTAATTAATGGAATTAGGGAATTCCAGGATTTTTCCAAGGGATTCTTGGCACTAAAATCCCCTCTGGATCCTCTTCCCGTGGGTTTTGAGGATAAAAATTCCATTAAAAATGGGATTTTGATATCCCAGGGTGGATCCAGAGCTCCTGAAAGCTCAGAAAATCCGGGATAAAGCTGAAAATTCCAGCCTAATTAAATTAATTAATGGAATTAGGGAATTCCCAGATTTTTCCAAGGGATTTCCAGCACTAAAATCCCCTCTGGATCCTCTTCCCATGGGTTTTGAGGATAAAAATTCCATAAAAATGGGATTTTGATATCCCAGGGTGGATCCAGAGCTGCGGAAAGCTCGGAAAATCCGGGATAAAGCAGAAAATTCCGGAGAATCGACCCCACCCCGGGGATTTTTCCATGTCCCCGGATCCCTTGGGATCGTTGGGACAATCGGAACAACCCCCAGGCCAAGGCTCATCCCAGTTTCTGATCCACAGATTTGGAAAATTCCCAGCTGAGCATCCCAAAAAATCCGGGAATTCCCACGTTTTTTTCAACGTTTTCCCGAGGATGGGATTTTAATTCCCAGAAATTTTTGGGGTTTTTTGGGATTTTTTGGGATTTTTTGGGGATTTTTTGGGATTTTTGGGGTTTTTTTTGGGGAATTTTGGGGATTTTTGGGGGGATTTTGGGGATTTTTGGGGGGATTTTTTGGAATTTTTTGCGATTTTTGGGGGATTTTTTGGGATTTTTGGGGATTTTTTGGGGTTTTTTGGATTTTTTGGGGAATTTTGGGGATTTTTTGGGGGTTTTTTGGGGATTTTTTTGGATTTTTTGGGATTTTTTGGGATTTTTTGAGGTTTTTTTGGGATTTTTGGGGGGTTTTTGGGATTTTTTTGGGGGTTTTTTGGGATTTTTTGGGGGTTTTTTTGGGGGATTTTGGGGATTTTTTTGGGGGATTTTGGGGATTTTTTTGGATTTTTTTTGATTTTTGGGGGTTTTTTGGGATTTTTTGGGGGTTTTTTGGGGGATCTTTTTGGATTTTTTGGGATTTTTTGCGGTTTTTTTGGGGAATTTTGAGGTTTTTTGGGATTTTTTGGGGTTTATTTTGGGATTTTTGGGGGTTTTTTGGGGTTTTTTGGGGATTTTTTGGGGATTTTTTTGGTTTTTTTTTGGTTTTTTGGGGTTTTTTTGGGATTTTTTGGGATTTTTGGGGGGGATTTTTTTGGGGAATTTTGGGGATTTTTGGAAGGATTTTGGGGATTATTTTGGATTTTTGGGGGATTTTTGGAAGTTTTGGGGGGTTTTTGGGGGGATTTTTTTTGATTTTTGGGGGGTTTTTGGGGATTTTTTGGCGTTTTTTTTGGGATTTTTTGGGGTTTTTTGGGATTTTTTTGGGTTTTTTTGGGGAATTTTGGGGATTTTTGGGGGGATTTTGGGGATTTTTGGGGAGAATTTTTGGAATTTTTTGGGATTTTTTTTGGGATTTTTTGGGATTTTTTGGGGTTTTTGGGGATTTTTTGGGGTTTTTTTTGGGATTTTTTGGGATTTTTTGGGGTTTTTTGGGATTTTTGGGGGAATTTTGGGGATTTTTTGGGGGTTTTTTGGGGATTTTTTTGGATTTTTTGGGATTTTTTGGGATTTTTTGAGGTTTTTTTGGGATTTTTGGGGGGTTTTTGGGATTTTTTTGGGGGTTTTTTGGGATTTTTTGGGGGGTTTTTTGGGCGATTTTGGGGATTTTTTTGGGGGATTTTGGGGATTTTTTTGGATTTTTTTTGATTTTTGGGGGTTTTTTGGGATTTTTTGGGGGTTTTTTGGGGGATCTTTTTGGATTTTTTGGGATTTTTTGCGGTTTTTTTGGGGAATTTTGGGGTTTTTTGGGATTTTTTGGGGTTTTTTGGGATTTTGGAGGGTTTTTTTGGGGATTTTTTGGGATTTTTTGGGATTTTTGGGGGTTTTTTTGGGGGGGAATTTTTGGGATTTTTTGGGGGGATTTTGGGGATTTTTTGGGGTTTTTGGGGATTTTTTGGGGTTTTTTTTGGGATTTTTTGGAATTTTTTGGGATTTTTTGGGGTTTTTGGGGATTTTTTGGGGGTTTTTTTTGGGATTTTTTGGAATTTTTTGGGATTTTTTGGGGTTTTTGGGGATTTTTTGGGGGGTTTTTTTGGGATTTTTTTTGATTTTTTGGGGAATTTTGGGGATTTTTGGGGGTTTTTTGGGGGATTTTTTGGATTATTTTGGATTTTTTGGGATTTTTTGGGGTTTTTTTGGGGAATTTTGGGGATTTTTGAGGGGATTTTTGGGATTTTTTGGGATTCTTTTGGGATTTTTTGGGGGGTTTTTTTAGGATTTTTTTGGATTTTTTGGGGGTTTTTTGGGATTTTCTGGGATTTTTTGGGGGTTTTTTTTGGGGGGAATTTTGGGGATTTTTGGGAGGATTTTGGGGATTTTTTCGATTTTTTGGGGGTTTTTTGGGATTTTTTTGGGGATTTTTTTGGATTTTTGGGGGGTTTTTGGGATTTTTTTGGGTTTTTTTGGGGAATTTTGAGGATTTGTGGGGGGATTTTGGGGATTTTTGGGATTTTTTGGGGGGGATTTTTGGGGGGTTTTGGGGATTTTTGGGTTTTTTTTTTATTTTTTGGGATTTTTTTAGTATTTTTGGGGGGTTTTGGAATTTTGGGCTTTTTTTGGGGGGGTTGGGATTTTCTGGGGTTTTTATGGGATTTTGGGGGTTTTTTGGGGGGTTTTTGGGTTTTTTTTGGATTTTGGAATTTTTGGAGATTTTTGGGGGGTTTTTGGGTTTTTTTGGGACTTTTTGGGGGATTTTTGGGATTTTTGGGGGTTTTTTTGGGATTTTTTTAGTATTTTTTGGGGTTTTGGGGATTTTTGGCTTCTTTTGGGGGGGTTGGGATTTTTTGGGTTTTTTTTTTGTTTTGGGGGTTTCTTTGGGGGGGTTGGGGTTTTGGGGGGATTTTTGGGTTTTTTTGGGGTTTTGGGGGTATTTTTTGGGTTATTTTGGGGTATTTTTTGGGGATTTTTTGGGGGTGTTTTGGGAGTTTTTGGGGGGGTTTTGTTGTTTTTGGGATTTTGGGTTTTTTGGGGCTTTTTTAGGGGGGGTTGGGTGATTTTTGGGGGTTTTTTGGGTTTTTTGGGGGGTTTTGGGGGGTTTTAGGTGGGTTTTGGGGTTTTTTTGGGTGGTTTTTTTAGGTTTCTTGGTGTTTTTGGGGGGGTTTTGGGTTTTTGGGGGGGTTTTGGGTTTTTGGGGGTGTTTTGGGGTGGGTTTTGGGGTTTTTTGGTGTTTTTTGGGTGGGGTTTTTTTGGGGTTTTTGGGGGTGTTTTGGGTGGGTTTTTGGGGGTTTTTTGGGTGGGTTTTTTTAGGTTTCTTGGTGTTTTCTGGGTGGGTTTTTGGGTTTTTGGGGGTGTTTTGGGGTGGGTTTTGGGGTTTTTTGGGTTTTTGGGTTTTGGGGGTTTTTTTTGGTTTTTGGGGGTGTTTTGGGTGGGTTTTGGGGGGTTTTTTGGGTGGGTTTTTTTAGGTTTCTTGGTGTTTTTTGGGGGGGGGTTTGGGTTTTTGGGGGTGTTTTGGGTGGGTTTTCGGGAGTGTTTTGGGGTGGGTTTTGGGGTTTTTTGGGTTTTTGGGGGTGTTTTGGGTGGGTTTTGGTTTTTTTTGGTGTTTTTTGGGTGGCTTTTGGGGTTTTTTGGGTTTTTGGGTGGGGTTTTTTTGGGGTTTTTGGGGGTGTTTTGGGGTGGGTTTTGGGGTTTTTTGGGGTTTTTTTGGGGTTTTTTTTTGGTTTTGGGAGGTGTTTTGGGGTGGGTTTTGGTGTTTTTTGGGTTTTTGGTGGTTTTTGGGTGGGTTTTTGGGGGTGTTTTGGGGTGGGTTTGGGGGTTTTTTGGGGTTTTTTTTTGGTTTTTTTTGGTTTTTGGGGGTGTTTTGGGGTGGGTTTTGGGGTTTTTCGGGTTTTTGGTGGTTTTTGGGTGGGTTTTTGGGGGTGTTTTGGGGTGCGTTTTGGGGTTTTTTGGGTTTTTGGGTGGGGTTTTTTTGGGTTTTTGGGGGTGTTTTGGGGTGGGTTTTGGGGTTTTTTGGAGTTTTTTTTGGTTTTTTTTGGTTTTTGGGGGTGTTTTGGGGTGGGTTTTGGGGTTTTTTGGGTTTTTGGGTGGGTTTTTTTGGGTTTTTGGTAGTTTTTGGGTGGGTTTTTTGGGTATTTTCTGGGTTTTTGGGGGTGTTTTGGGGTGGGTTTTTGGGGGTGTTTTGGGTGGGTTTTGGGGTTTTTTGGGTTTTTGGGTGGGTTTTTGGGGGTGTTTTGGGGTGTTTTTTGGGTTTTTGGTAGTTTTTGGGTGGGTTTTTTGGGTATTTTCTGGGTTTTTGGGGGTGTTTTGGGGTGAG
Source organism: Cyanistes caeruleus (assembly GCF_971803275.1). Lineage (NCBI taxonomy): Eukaryota > Metazoa > Chordata > Aves > Passeriformes > Paridae > Cyanistes > Cyanistes caeruleus. Next base: position 1,108,065 of record NC_141736.1, read on the forward strand.
TTTTGGGGTTTTGGTGGTTTTTGGGTGGGTTTTTTGGGTATTTTCTGGGTTTTTGGGGGTTTTTTGGGGTTTTTTGGGTTTTTGGGTGGGTTTTTTGGGTATTTTCTGGGTTTTCGGGGTGACTCCTCAGCTCGGAGCCCTTATCGGGGCAGCCCCGCTCGGTCCCGGGCCGCTCCCGGCGCTATCTCGGGCCGCAGCCGCACCGGGAGGATGCCGGGGGAGGGGAGGAAGGCTCCCGGTGCCGCTCGGAGCTCCCGGCAGGCTCCGCTGGGGCGGGGGGAGACCCGGAACCGCGTCCGGAGCACGGAGTGACCGCCCGGACCGGGACCCGAACACAGAACCGGGACCCGAACCCGGAACCGGGACCCGAACACGGAACCGAACCCGGAACCGGGACCCGAACACAGAACCGGGAGCCGAACACAGAACCGGGATCTGAACCGGGAACCGGGATCTGAACCCGGAACCGGGACTCGAACACAGAACCGGGATCTGAACCGGGAACAGGGACCCGAACCGGGAACAGAAACTCGAACACAGAACCGGGACTCGAACACAGAACCGGGATCTGAACCCGGAACCGGGACCCGAACCGGGAACAGGAACTCCAACACAGAACCGGGACTCGAACACAGAACCGGGATCTGAACCCGGAACCGGGACCCGAACACAGAACCGGGATCTGAACCGGGAACCGAACACGGAACGAGGACTCGAACACAGACCGGGACCCGAACACAGAACCGGGATCTGACCGGGACCCGAAGCCGGAACCAGACCAAACACGGAACCGGGATCTGAACCCGGAACCGGGACCCGAACACGTTACTGGACCCAAACACGGACCGGGACCCGGTCCCGTTAAGCTCCACACTCCCGGTCCCGTTCCCGGTCCCGTTGAGTTCCCCGGTCCCGCTCCCATTAAGCTCCACACTCCCGGTCCCGTTCCTGGTCCCGTTGAGTACCCCGTTCCCGGTCCCATTCCTGGTCCCGCTCCCGTTGAGTTCCACACTCCTGGTCCCACTCCCGGTCCCGTTGAGTTCCCCGCTCCCGTTCCCGGTCCAGTTCCCCGTTCCGGTCCCGGTCCCGGTCCCTCTGGCCCCGTCGCGGCCCTTACGCCATTTGCGCAGCCCGTACGCCGCTGGCGCAGCTCCGGGCCCGCTCCGCCGGCCGCGCCCTTACGCCACCGGCGCTATTCCCGAACGCGCTCTACGCCCGCGGCTCCGCCCGCCGCTCCCGCCGCCCCGGCCCGCCGCCGCCGCCCTCCCCGCCGCTCCCGCCGCCGCTCACCGGCCCACGAAGTTCTCCAGCACCGAGCTCTTCCCGGCGCTCTGCCCGCCCACCACGGCGATCTGCGGCAGGTCGAGGTGGCAGCTCTGCCCGATGGAGCTGAAGGCGTCTTGAAGCTTGTTGACCAGCGGGATGAGCTCCTCCATGCCCCGGTTGCCCATGGCGGCGCGGCGGTGCCGGGCCCGCGCTCCCGGCGGCGGCTCCTCCTCACGGGGCCCGCGGCGGCGGCGGCGGCCAAACTTCCCCTCAGAGTCTCCTCATCCGGCACCGCCGGGCCCGCCCCGCTGCCTCAGCGCGCGCCGCCATTGGCCGGCCGCGCTGTCCATCAAACCAGCGCGCAGAGCTGATAGGAGCGGAGCGCCGCCAATCACCGCAAAGGGGAGGGAAGGGGAAGCCAAAGCCCGCTTTCTATTGGCCGCCCGCCCGTCGCTCATTCCTCGCAGCCAATAGGAGGAGGCGCTGCGGCGTCAGCTGAGGCGGCGGCGCTGTGGTCCCGCCCTCCCGCGGCGTTTCCGCCATTTCATTGGAGAGCGGGAGCTCCCCTCAGGAGCGAGGCCCAATGGCGGCCCGGAGAGCACCGGGAGCCCGCCCCGCACCGGGAGCCCGCCCCGCACCGGGAGCCCACCCACCCTCCCTGCCATTCCCCGCCGTGCCCGCCGCTCCCACCAACCCGACCAATGCAACCGGGACGGGAACCTTAGCGACGGGAAAAACCCTCCCGCAATTAATCAGCCAGCCATCAGTCAGCCGTTCCTTCTCGCTCTCCCGGTGTTTGGCGGCCCTGCCGTGCCCGTGGAGCGTCGCGCGCTCGCTCACGGGGAACCGGAGTCCCGAAGCGAAGCGCCGGGGCTGGAACGCCCCGGGAACCTCCTGGGATCTCCCCCTGCAGGGACCGGAACCGGCAGGAATTGGCTCCGCTCCCTGCCCCGTCCGGGTTTGGAGGGGTCTCCGTGGATTTTGGGCGATCCCCGCGGGGTCTTCGGGCGTCTCCGCTCCCGGGCGCTCCCCCCAAACCCCACAAGGCCCAACATGGCTCCCTCGTTACCTTGGTAACGGTCACTTCCGGTAGCCGGCACCGCCTTTTCCGGTCACGCGCTCCAAAGATGGCGGCGCCCACCGCGGGTCCCCCGGTCCCGGTGCTGCGGATCGTGGCCGAGTGCGGGCGGAGCCGCGCCCGGGCCGGGGAGCTGCGGCTGCCCCACGGCACCGTGCCCTGCCCGGTCTTCATGCCCGTGGGCACCCGCGGCACCGCCAAGGGCCTGACGGCGGCGCAGCTGGCGGCGCTGGGCTGCCGCATCTGCCTGGGCAACACCTTCCACCTGGGCACGCGGCCGGTGAGCGGCACCGGGAGCGGCACCGGGGGGGTCCCGGGGTGTTCCCGGGGACTCTGGCGAGCTCTCCGTTCATCCCCGCAGGGTTCGGAGCTGGTCCGGCGCTCCGGGGGCCTGCACGGGTTCATGGATTGGCCTCACAACCTCCTGACGGTGAGAAATGGGGGGGGTCCCCCCGAATTTGGGGGGGTTTTTGGGGGGGTCGGGACCCCTCCCCCATCGGCGTTTTGGGGTTTTTGGGGTCCCCCCAGGACAGCGGCGGGTTCCAGATGGTTTCACTGCTGGAGCTGGCCGAGGTTTCGGAGGAGGGGGTTCGGTTCCAGCCCCCGCACGGCGGGGAGAGGATCCTGCTGAGCCCCGAGAGATCCATGGAGATCCAGAACGCGCTGGGTGAGCCCGGGGGGACCCCCCTGGGACCCCCGGGACCCCCCTGAACCCCCTGAGACCCCCCCCGGGACCCCCTGGGACCCTTCCTGAGCCCCGAGAGATCCATGGAGATCCAGAACGCGCTGGGTGAGCCCGGGGGGACCCCCGGGACCCCCCCTGGGACCCCCGGGACCCCCCCTGGGACCCCCCTGGGACCCCCGGGACCCCCCTGAACCCCCCAAACCCCCTGAGATCCTTCCTGAGCCCCGAGAGATCCATGGAGATCCAGAACGCGCTGGGTGAGCCCGGGGGGACCCCCGGGACCCCCCCTGGGACCCCCCTGAGATCCTCCTGGGACCCCCGGGACCCCCCTGAACCCACCTGGGACCCCCGGGACTCCCTGAGATCCTCCTGGGACCCCCCCTGAACCCCCTGAGATCCTCCTGGGACCCCCGGGACCCTCCTGGGACCCCCTGGGACCCTTCCTGAACCCTCCTGGGACCCCTGAGACCCCCTCTGGGACCCCCCCCAAACCCCCAGGGGATGGGGGGAGACCCTTCCTGAACCCCCCTGGACCCCTGAGGGTGGGGGGAGACCCTTCCTGACCCCCCCGGACCCTCCTGGGACCCCTCTGAGACTCTCCTGGGACCCCCTGAGCCTCCTGGGATCCCCCTGGGACCCCCCCAGGAATGGGGGGAGCCCCCTCCTGACCTTCCCCGGGGATGGGGGAGCCCCCCCGACCCCTCTCAGGAATTGGGGAGCCCCCCCTGACCCCTCCCAGGAATTGGGGAGCCCCCCCGGGGATGGGGGAGCCCCCCCTGACCCCTCCCAGGAATTGGGGGAGCCCCCCCGGGGATGGGGGAGCCCCCCTGACCCCTCTCAGGAATTGGGGAGCCCCCCCGGGGATGGGGGAGCCCCCCTGACCCCTCCCAGGAATTGGGGAGCCCCCCCGAGGGTGGGGGAGCCCCCCCTGACCCCTCCCAGGAATTGGGGAGCCCCCCCGGGGATGGGGGAGCCCCCCCTGACCCCTCCCAGGAATTGGGGAGCCCCCCCGGGGATGGGGGAGCCCCCCTGACCCCTCCCAGGAATTGGGGAGCCCCCCCGGGGATGGGGGAGCCCCCCTGACCCCTCTCAGGAATTGGGGAGCCCCCCCGAGGGTGGGGGAGCCCCCCCTGACCCCTCCCCGCCCCCCAGGTGCCGATATCGTGATGCAGCTGGACGATGTCGTGAGCAGCACGACCACGGGCCCGCGCGTCGAGGAGGCCATGGACAGGTGGGGACCCCCGAGACCCCCCTGGGACCCCCTGAGACCCCCTGGGACCTCCTGAGAACCCCCTGAGACCCCCCTGGGACCCTCCTGGGACCCCCCTGGGACCCCCCTGAGACCCCCCTGAGACCCCCCTGGGATCCCCTGGGACCCCCTGGGACCCTCCTGGGACCCTCCTGGGACCCCCTGAGACCCCCTGAGACCCCCTGAGACCCCCTGGGACCCCCTGAGAACTCCTGGGACCCCCCTGAGACCCCCCTGAGACCCCCCTGGGATCCCCTGAGACCCCCCTGAGACCCCCCTGGGACCCCCCTGAGACCCCCCTGGGACCCCCCTGAGACCCCCCTGGGATCCCCTGAGACCCCCCTGGGACCCCCTGGGACCCCCCTGGGATCCCCTGAGACCCCCCTGAGACCCCCTGGGACCCCCTGGGACCCCCCTGGGACCGCCCTGGGACCCCCAGGGACTCCCCTGAGAACTCCTGGGACCCCCCTGAGACCCCCCTGGGACCCCCTGAGACCCCCCTGGGACCCCCCTGAGACCCCCCTGGGACCCCCTGACCCTCCTGGAACTCTCCTGGGACCCTCTGGGACCCCCAGGGACGCCCCCAGACCCCTCTGGGACCCCCCCCAGACCCCCTTTTCCCCCCATTTCCCCCCTCCCCAGGTCTGTGTGCTGGCTGGATCGCTGTGTGAGCCCCCCCATACCCCCAGGGACGCCCCCAGACCCCTCTGTGACACCCCCAGACCCATTTCCCCCCTCCCCAAGTCAGTTTGCTGGCTGGATCGCTGTGTGACGCCCCCAGACCCATTTTGTGCCCCCTCCCCAGGTCAGTTCGCTGGCTGGATCGCTGTGTGACCCCCCCAGACCCCCCAGGGAAGCCCCCAGACCCATTTTGTGCCCCCTCCCCAGGTCTGTTCGCTGGCTGGATCGCTGTGTGACCCCCCCAGACCCCCCAGGGACGCCCCCAGACCCATTTTGTGCCCCCTCCCCAGGTCAGTTCGCTGGCTGGATCGCTGTGTGACCCCCAGGGAAGCCCCCAGACCCATTTTGTGCCCCCTCCCCAGGTCCATTCGCTGGCTGGATCGCTGTGTGACCCCCAGGGACACCCCAGGGAAGCCCCCAGACCCATTTTGTGCCCCCTCCCCAGGTCCATTCGCTGGCTGGATCGCTGTGTGACCCCCCCAGACCCCCCAGGGACGCCCCCAGACCCATTTTGTGCCCCCTCCCCAGGTCCATTCGCTGGCTGGATCGCTGTGTGACCCCCAGGGACACCCCAGGGAAGCCCCCAGACCCATTTTGTGCCCCCTCCCCAGGTCCATTCGCTGGCTGGATCGCTGTGTGACCCCCCAGGGAAGCCCCCAGACCCATTTTGTGCCCCCTCCCCAGGTCCATTCGCTGGCTGGATCGCTGTGTGACCCCCAGGGACACCCCAGGGAAGCCCCCAGACCCATTTTGTGCCCCCTCCCCAGGTCTGTGTGCTGGCTGGATCGCTGTGTGACCCCCCAGGGACGCCCCCAGACCCATTTTGTGCCCCCTCCCCAGGTCTGTGTGCTGGCTGGATCACTGTGTGACCCCCCAGGGAAGCCCCCAGACCCATTTTGTGCCCCCTCCCCAGGTCCATTCGCTGGCTGGATCGCTGTGTGACCCCCCAGGGAAGCCCCCAGACCCATTTTGTGCCCCCTCCCCAGGTCAGTTCGCTGGCTGGATCGCTGTGTGACCCCCCCAGACCCCCCAGGGAAGCCCCCAGACCCATTTTGTGCCCCCTCCCCAGGTCCATTCGCTGGCTGGATCGCTGTGTAACCCCCCAGGGACGCCCCCAGACCCATTTTGTGCCCCCTCCCCAGGTCAGTGCGCTGGCTGGATCGCTGTGTGACCCCCAGGGACACCCCCAGACCCATTTTGTGCCCCCTCCCCAGGTCTGTTCGCTGGCTGGATCGCTGTGTGGCCCCCCCAGACCCCCCAGGGAAGCCCCCAGACCCATTTTGTGCCCCCTCCCCAGGTCCATTCGCTGGCTGGATCGCTGTGTGACCCCCCCAGACCCATTTTGTGCCCCCTCCCCAGGTCCATTCGCTGGCTGGATCGCTGTGTGACGCCCCCAGACCCATTTTGTGCCCCCTCCCCAGGTCCATCCGCTGGCTGGATCACTGTGTGACCCCCCAGGGAAGCCCCCAGACCCATTTTGTGCCCCCTCCCCAGGTCAGTGCGCTGGCTGGATCGCTGTGTGACCCCCAGGGACACCCCAGGGAAGCCCCCAGACCCATTTTGTGCCCCCTCCCCAGGTCTGTGTGCTGGCTGGATCGCTGTGTGACCCCCCAGGGAAGCCCCCAGACCCATTTTGTGCCCCCTCCCCAGGTCCATCCGCTGGCTGGATCACTGTGTGACCCCCCAGGGAAGCCCCCAGACCCATTTTGTGCCCCCTCCCCAGGTCAGTGCGCTGGCTGGATCGCTGTGTGGCCGCTCACGCCCGCCCGCAGCAGCAGCTCCTGTTCGCCATCGTCCAGGGGGGGCTGGAGCCCGAACTGCGCCTGCGCTGCATCCGAGGTGGGGCCTTCATCTTCATCATCATCAGCTTCATCATCATCAGCTGCGTCAGCCTGCTCAGCTTCATCATCATCATCATCAGCTTCTTCAGCTCCCTCTGCTTCCTCATCCTCCTCAGCTTCTTCAGCTTCCTCACCTTCCTCATCCTCCTCATGTTCCTCGGCTTCATCAGCTTCCTCACCTTCCTCATCCTCCTCAACTTCTTCATCCTCCTCATCCTCCTCAGCTTCCTCATCTTCATCAACTTCTTCATCTTCCTCATCCTGCTCAGCTTCATCACCTTCCTCGTCCTCCTCATCCTCCTCATCCTCCTCAGCTTCCTCACCTTCCTCAGCCTCCTCATCCTCCTCATGTTCCTCGGCTTCATCAGCTTCATCAGCTTCCTCACCTTCCTCATCCTCCTCAGCTTCTTCATCCTCCTCAGCCTGCTCAGCTTCTTCATCTTCCTCAGCCTCCTCATCCTCCTCGACTTCTTCATCCTCCTCAGCTTCCTCAGCTTCCTCAGCCTCCTCATCTTCATCACCTTCCTCAGCTTCTTCATCTTCCTCAGCTTCTTCATCTTCCTCATCCTCCTCATCATCCTCCTCATCCTCCTCATCCTCAGCTTCTTCATCTTCCTCAGCCTCCTCATCCTCCTCAACTTCTTCATCCTCCTCAGCCTGCTCAGCTTCCTCATCCTCCTCAGCTTCCTCACCTTCCTCAGCCTCCTCATCCTCCTCATGTTCCTCGGCTTCATCAGCTTCATCAGCTTCATCAGCTTCCTCATCCTCCTCAACTTCTTCATCCTCCTCAGCCTGCTCAGCTTCTTCATCTTCCTCAGCCTCCTCATCCTCCTCAACTTCTTCATCCTCCTCAGCTTCCTCAGCTTCCTCAGCCTCCTCATCTTCATCACCTTCCTCAGCTTCTTCATCTTCCTCAGCTTCTTCATCTTCCTCATCCTCCTCATCATCCTCCTCATCCTCCTCATCCTCCTCATCCTCAGCTTCCTCATCTTCCTCAGCCTCCTCATCCTCCTCATGTTCCTCGGCTTCATCAGCTTCATCAGCTTCCTCACCTTCCTCATCCTCCTCGGCTTCATCAGCTTCTTCATCTTCCTCATCCTCCTCATCCTCCTCATCCTCCTCATGTTCCTCACCTTGCTCATCTTCCTCATCTTCATCACCTTCCTCAGCTTCTTCATCTTCTCCATCCTCCTCATCATCTTCCTCATCCTCCTCATCCTCAGCTTCTTCATCTTCCTCAGCCTCCTCATCTTCCTCATCTTCCTCAGCTTCTTCATCTTCCTCAGCCTGCTCAGCTTCATCACCTTCCTCCTCCTCGTGCTCCTCAGTCTCACCCCCACACCTTCCTCACCTTCCTCATCCTCCTCAGCTTCCTCACCTTCCTCATCCTCCTCAGCTTCATCAGCTTCTTCATCCTCCTCAGCTTCATCAGCTTCTTCATCCTCCTCAGCCTGCTAATCTTCCTCACCTTCCTCATCCTCCTCATCCTCCTCATGTTCCTCACCTTGCTCATCTTCCTCATCTTCATCACCTTCCTCAGCTTCTTCATCTTCCTCAGCCTTCTCATCCTCCTCATGTTCCTCGGCTTCATCAGCTTCATCAGCTTCATCAGCTTCCTCATCCTCCTCGGCTTCATCAGCTTCTTCATCTTCCTCATCCTCCTCATGTTCCTCACCTTGCTCATCTTCCTCATCTTCATCACCTTCCTCAGCTTCTTCATCTTCCTCATCCTCCTCAGCTTCTTCATCTTCCTCGTCCTCCTCAGTCTCGCCTCCACAGCTTCCTCACCTTCCTCATCTTCCTCACCTTCCTCAGCCTGCTCATCTTTCTCACCTTCCTAATCTTCCTCAGCTTCTTCATCTTCATCAACTTCTTCATCTTCCTCAGCTTCTTCATCTTCCTCAGCCTGCTCATCTTCCTCACCTTCCTCGTCCTCCTCATCCTCCTCAGTCTCGCCCCTTCACCTTCCTCACCTTCCTCATCCTCCTCAGCTTCCTCACCTTCCTCATCTTCCTCATCTTCATCAGCTTCATCAGCCTGCTCAGCTTCCTCAGCTTCTTCATCTTCCTCATCCTCCTCAGCTTCCTCATCCTCCTCATCCTCCTCAGCTTCCTCACCTTCCTCAGCTTCTTCATCTTCCCCATCCTCCTCATCATCTTCCTCATCCTCCTCATCCTCAGCTTCTTCATCTTCCTCAGCCTGCTCATCTTCATCACCTTCCTCGTCCTCCTCAGTCTCACCTCCACAGCTTCCTCACCTTCCTCATCTTCCTCACTTTCCTCAGCCTGCTCATCTTCATCACCTTCCTTATTTTCATCAGCTTCCTCACCTTCTTCAGCTTCCTCATCCTCTTCATCCTCCTCAGCTTCTTCATTCTCCTCAGCCTGCTCAGCTTCATCACCTTCCTTATCTTCCTCAGCTTCCTCATCTTCATCACCTTCCTCATCCTGCTCAGCTTCTTCATCTTCCTCACCTTCCTCATCTTCATCACCTTCCTCAGCCTGCTCAGCTTCTTCATCTTCCTCACCTTCCTCATCTGCATCACCCTCCTCAGCTTCCTCACCTTCCTTGTCTTTCTCAGCTTCCTCATCTTCATCAGCTCTTCATCTTCCTCAGCCTGCTCATCTTCATCACCTTCCTCATCCTCCTCGTGCTCCTCAGTCTCACCCCCACACCTTCCTCACTTTCCTCATCCTCCTCAGCTTCCTCATCTTCCTCAGCTTCATCAGCCTGCTCAGCTTCCTCAGCTTCCTCATCTTCCTCAGCTTCTTCATCTTCCTCAGCCTGCTCATCTTCATCACCTTCCTCATCCTCCTCGTGCTCCTCAGTCTCGCCCCCACACCTTCCTCACTTTCCTCATCCTCCTCAGCTTCTTCATCTTCATCAGCTTCATCAGCCTGCTCATCCTCCTCAGCTTCTTCATCTTCCTCATCCTCCTCATGTTCCTCACCTTGCTCATCTTCCTCATCTTCATCACCTTCCTCATCTTCATCACCTTCCTCATCTTCTTCATCAGCTTCATCAGCCTGCTCAGCTTCCTCAGCTTCCTCATCCTCCTCATCCTCCTCATGTTCCTCACCTTGCTCATCTTCCTCATCTTCATCACCTTCCTCAGCCTGCTCATCTTCCTCAGCTTCTTCATCTTCCTCATCTTCATCACCTTCCTCAGCTTCTTCATCTTCCTCGTCCTCCTCAGTCTCACCTCCACAGCTTCCTCACCTTCATCTTCCTCACTTTCCTCAGCCTGCTCATCTTCCTCAGCTTCTTCATCTTCATCAGCTTCTTCATCTTCATCAACTTCCTCACCTTCCTCATCTTCCTCATCCTCCTCACCTTCCTCACCCTCCTCTGCCTCACTCCTGCTCGGGACGGGCTCTGGGGGTTCTGGGGCAGCTCTGGGGGTCCCAGGGGGGTCCCAGGGCTGATTTTGGGGGTCCCGAGGTTGATTTGGGGGTCCTGGGGGGGGGTCCCAGGGCTGATTTGGGGGTCCCAGGGGGGTCCCAGGGCTGATTTTGGGGGTCCCAGGGCTGATTTGGGGGTCCCAAGGCTGATCTCGGGGGTCCCAGGGATAATTTTGGGGGTCCCAGGGCTGATTTTGGGGGTCCCAGGGCTGATTTGGGGGTCTCCCACCCCCGTTTCCCAGCCATGACCCAGCGGGACGTGCCGGGATTCGCCATCGGGGGCCTGAGCGGGGGCGAGGACAAGTCGAGCTTCTGGCGCACGGTGAAGCTGAGCGCCGAGCACCTGCCCCGGGACAAACCCCGCTACCTGATGGGCGTGGGGTGAGTCTGGGGGCTTCGGGGGACCCCCAAAAACCCCCGGGGGACCCCCGCATTCAGCCCCAATTCGCCCCCCTCAGCTACGCCACGGACCTGGTGGTTTGCGTGGCGCTGGGCTGCGACATGTTCGACTGCGTCTTCCCCACGCGCACGGCGGTGAGTGGGGGTCTGCAGGGGGATTTGGGGACCCCCAGACCCCTCCCCAAGGTTTTGGGGACCCCCATAACCCTCCCCAACACCCCCTCGTGCAGCGTTTCGGTTCGGCTTTGGTGCCCTGGGGGTCCCTGCAGTTGAAAAATCAGCGATTCGCCAAAGATTTCCGACCCATCGACGCCGACTGCGGCTGCCCCGCCTGCCGGAGGTGGGCGCAGATTTTGGGGAGGGGTCTCCCAGGTGTCTCCCCCTCCCCGAATTCCCCGTTCCCTCTCTTTTTTCCAGGCATTCCAGGGCGTTCCTGCACGCTCTGCTCCGCTCCAACACGGCCGCACTGCACCTGCTCACCCTGCACAACGTCGCTTACCAGGTGGGGCTGGGGGCTTCTGGGGGGGGTTTTGGGGGGGTTTTGGGGGTCTCAGAGCCCCCCCTGAGCCTCGGGACCCCTCCTCAGATGAAGCTGATGGGTTCCATCCGGGAGAGCATCGTCCAGCGGCGCTTCCCGGAGTTCGTGCGGGAGTTCATGGCCACCATGTACGGGGGGCGCGGGGGACCCCCGGCCTGGGCTCGGGAGGCTCTGGGGTCTGTGGGGATCCCCCTGGACTGAGGGGAGACCCCCAGGAGCACCCCAAATTCCCAGGGGAGACCCCCAGGACCACCCCAAATTCCCAGGGGAAACCCCCCAGAATCCACCCCAAATTCCCAGGGGAGACCCCCAGGAGCACCCCAGATTCCCAGGGGAGACCCCCAGGAGCACCCCAAATTCCCAGGGGACCCCCTGGATTGAGGGGAGACCCCCAGAACTGCCCCAAATTCCCAGGGGAGACCCCCAGGACCACCCCAAATTCCCAGGGGACCCCCTGGATTGAGGGGAGACCCCCAGAACTGCCCCAAATTCCCAGGGGAGACCCCCAGGACCACCCCAAATTCCCAGGGGACCCCCTGGATTGAGGGGAGACCCCCCAGAACTGCCCCAAATTCCCAGGGGAGACCCCCAGGGTCACCCCCAGTTCCCCTGGATTGAGGGGAGACCCCCAGGAGCACCCCAGGTTCCCAGGGGAGACCCCCAGGACCACCCCAAATTCCCAGGGGACCCCCTGGATTGAGGGGAGACCCCCAGAACTGCCCCAAATTCCCAGGGGAGACCCCCAGGACCACCCCAAATTCCCAGGGGACCCCCTGGATTGAGGGGAGACCCCCAGAACTGCCCCAAATTCCCAGGGGAGACCCCCAGGACCACCCCAAATTCCCAGGGGACCCCCTGGATTGAGGGGAGACCCCCCAGAACTGCCCCAAATTCCCAGGGGAGACCCCCAGGAGCACCCCCAGTTCCCCTGGATTGAGGGGAGACCCCCCAGGATCGCCCCAAATTCCCAGGGGACCCCCCCAGGCTCCTGAATCCCCTCCCCCACCGGGATTTGGGGTTTTTTTACGGTTTTGGTTTTATTTTTTTACTGTTTTGGGGTTTTTTTAAAGAACGGAAATAAAAGAATTTGGAAGGGAGCGGCTGCTGCGGTTCTGATGGGCTGGGGACACCTGGGGACACTTTGGGGACACTGGTGACATTCTGGGGACACTTTGGGGACACTTTGGGGACACTTTTGGGACACTTTGGGGACACTTTTGGGACACTTTGGGGACACTTGGGGACACTTTGGGGACACTTTTGGGACACTTTGGGGACACTGGTGACATTCTGGGGACACCTGGGGACACTTTGGGGACACCTGGGGACACCTGGGGACACTTTGGGGACACTTTGGGGACACCTGGGGACACCTGGGGACACTTTGGGGACACTTTGGGACACTCTGGGGACACCTGGAGACACTTTGGGGACATTCTGGGGACATTCTGGGGACACCTGGGGACACTCTGAGGACACTTTGGGGACACTTCTGGGACACTCTGGGGACACTTGGGGACACCTGGCAACACTCTGGGGACTCCTGGGGACACTCTGGGGACACCTGGGGACACTTGGGGACACTTTGGGACACCTTGGTGATGCTTTGGGATACTTGGGGACGCTTTGGGGACACTTGAGGATGCTTTGGGGTCACTTTGGGACACTCTGGGGACACTTTGGGGACACTTTGGGGACACTCTGGGGTCACTTGGGGACACTCTGGGGACACTGAGTGTCCCTGTCACCTCTGGGGTGGCACCTGCATGTCCACCTGGTGACACCTGAGTGTCCATGGTGACACCTGTGTGACCACAGTGACACCTGTTTGGTGACACCTGCGTGTCTCTGTCACCCCTGGGGTGGCACCTGAGTGTCCATGGTGACACCTGCGTGTCCCCGTCAGCCCTGTGGTGACACCTGCGTGTCCCTGTCACCCCTGTGGTGGCACCTGCGTGTCCCTGTCACCCCTGGGGTGGCACCTGAGTGTCCCTGTCACCCCTGGGGTGGCACCTGAACGTCTGTGGTGACACCTGCGTGTCCCTGTCACCCCTGTGGTGACACCTGTTTAACCATGGTGGCACCTGTTTGGTGACCCCTGTGTCCCCGTCACTCCTGTGGTGGCACCTGAGTGTCCCTGTCACCCCTGTGGTGACACCTGTCTAACCACGGTGGCACCTGTTTGGTGACCCCCCTGTGTCCCTGTCACCCTGGGGTGACACCTGTGTGTCCACGGTGTCCCCACTTCGGTGTCCCCAGTTCAGTGTCCCCAGGTTTTGGTGACCTTGGTGTGACCCCAGTTCAGTGTCCCCTGGGGTGTCCCCAGTTCGGTGTCCCCAGTTTTGGTGTCCCCGTGGTGACCCCAGGCTGACCCCGAGGTGTCCCCAGTTTGGTGACCCCAGTTTTGGTGGTCCCGGGGTGTCCCCAGTTTGGTGACCTTGGTGTGACCCCAGTTTGGTGTCCCCAGTTTGGTGACCTTGGTGTGACCCCAGTTTGGTGTCCCCAGTTTGGTGACCTTGGTGTGACCCCAGTTTGGTGTCCCCAGTTTTGGTGGTCCCGGGGTGTCCCCAGTTTTTGGTGTCCCCAGTTCGGTGTCCTCCCGGTGTCCCCAATTTGGTGACCTTGGTGTGACCCCAGTTTTTGGTGTCCCCAGTTTTTGGTGTCCCCACTTCGGTGACCTTGGTGTGACCCCAGTTCAGTGACCCCAGTTTGGTGTCCCCGGGGTGACCCCGGTGTGACCCCAGTTTTTGGTGTCCCCAGTTTGGTGACCTTGGTGTCACCCCAGTTTGGTGTCCCCAGTTTCTGGTGACCCCGAGGTGTCCCCTGGGGTGTCCCCAGTTTGGTGTCCCCAGTTTTGGTGGTCCCGGGGTGTCCCCAGTTTCTGGTGTCCCCAGTTCGGTGTCCTCCCAGTGTCCCCAGTTTGGTGACCTTGGTGTGACCCCAGTTTGGTGTCCCCAGGTTTCGGGTGACCCCGAGGTGTCCCCAGTTTGGTGTCCCCGTGGTGACCCCGGGGTGTCCCCTGGGGTGTCCCCAGTTTTTGGTGTCCCCAGTTTGGTGACCTTGGTGTGACCCCAGTTTTGGTGACCCCCGTGGTGACCCCAGTTTTGGTGTCCCCAGTTTTGGTGTCCCCAGTTTTTTTGGTGTCCCCAGTTTTGGTGACCTTGGTGTGACCCCAGTTTTTGGTGTCCCCAGTTTGGTGACCCCCGTGGTGTCCCCAGTTTTGGTGTCCCCAGTTTCTGGTGTCCCCAGTTTTGGTGACCCCCGTGGTGTCCCCACTTTGGTGTCCCCACTTTGGTGTCCCCGTGGTGACCCCACTTTGGTGTCCCCACTTTGGTGTCCCCGTGGTGACCCCACTTTGTCCCCGCTGCCACCGCACGAGGAAGTTGGAGGAGCTCTGGGTGTGGCCCGGGGGGCGGGGCCAGCCCAGGGCGTGGCACCTGCGTCACCTCTGTCCCCACATTTCTGCCCCTGCCGGGCACGGCGGCCACAGAGCCACCGCGGGCGGGGACTGGGAGCAACTGGGAGCAACTGGGAGCCACCGTGAGTGACTGGGACACGACTGGGAGTTACTGGGAGTGACTGGGAGCCACTGGGAGCCACCGTGAGTGACTGGGAGCTACTGGGAGCTACTGGGAGCCACTGGGAGCTACTGGGAGCCACTGGGAGCTACTGGGAGTTACTGGGAGTTACTGGGAGTTACTGGGAGTTACTGGGAGCCACTGGGAGTTACTGGGACCACTGGGAGTTACTGGGAGTTACTGGGAGCCACTGGGAGCCACTGGGAGTTACTGGGACACGACTGGGAGTTACTGGGAGTGACTGGGAGTTACTGGGAGCCACTGGGAGCCACTGGGAGCCACTGGGAGCTGCACCTGGGAGCCACTGGGAGCCACCGTGAGTGACTGGGACACAACTGGGAGCTACTGGGAGCCACTGAGAGTTACTGGGAGTTACTGGGAGCTGCACCTGGGAGGCACTGGGAGCCACTGGGAGGCACTGGGAGTTACTGGGAGGCACTGGGAGCTGCACCTGGGAGTCACTGGGAGCCACCGTGAGTGACTGGGACACAACTGGGAGCCACTGGGAGCCACTGGGAGCCACTGGGAGTTACTGGGAGCTGCACCTGGGAGGCACTGGGAGTGACTGGGACACAACTGGGAGCCACTGGGAGTGACTGGGAGCCACTGGGAGCCACTGGGAGCCACTGGGAGGCACTGGGAGCCACTGGGAGTTACTGGGAGTTACTGGGAGTTACTGGGAGTTACTGGGAGCTGCAGCTGGACACCACTGGGAGCTACTGGGAGTTACTGGGAGCCACTGGGAGTGACTGGGAGTGACTGGGACACGACTGGGAGTTACTGGGAGCACTGGGAAGTACCGGGACTGGCACTCAGAGGTAACTGGGAGTTACTGGGAGTTACTGGGAGCGACTGGGACACGACTGGGAGTTACTGGGAGCACTGGGAGCCACTGGGAGCACTGGGAGCTGCACCTGGAGCTAACTGGGAGTCACTGGGAGTCACTGGGAGGCACTGGGAGAGACTGGGACACAACTGGGAGTCACTGGGAGTTACTGGGACTGGCACTCGGAGGTAACTGGGAGTTACTGGGAGCACTGGGAGTTACTGGGACTGGCACTCGGAGGTAACTGGGAGTTACTGGGAGCACTGGGAGTCACTGGGAGTGACTGGGACACGACTGGGAGTTACTGGGAGCACTGGGAGTTACTGGGAGCACTGGGACACGCTGGGAGGGGCGGGGTGAGACCCCCGGGGGGGTCCTGGGGGTCAGCCAGGGACCAGTGAGGGACCCTGACCGCCCCCTCCCAGTACTGGGGGGACTGGGAGGGACTGGGAGGGACTGGGAGGGACTGGGAAGGGCCGGAAGCAGCGCCTGGAACAAACTGGGAGCCACTGGGAGGACTGGGAAGGGCTGAAGGCAAAGTGGGGGAACTGGGGTGAACTGGGGTGAACTGGGATGAACTGGGAGGGGCTGGACTCAGCCCCAGGACCCCCAGAGCTCCCCCGAGACCCCCAAACTGGTCTGACTGGTGGAACTGGTGGGCCCCTGGCGGCGCCTCCCGCTCTTATCGCGTCCGGAGCCTTATCAGGAACCGGGAATGGGGAGGGGGATCCGGGGGGGAACGGGGAGGGGGCTCGGGGAATGGGGAGGGGGCTCGGGGGGGAACGGGAATGGGGAGGGGGATCCGGGGGGAACGGGAATGGGGAGGGGGCTCAGGGAATGGGGAGGGGGCTCGGGGAATGGGGAGGGGGCTCAGGGAATGGGGAGGGGGCTCAGGGAATGGGGAGGGGGCTGGGGGAATGGGGAGGGGGCTCAGGGAATGGGGAGGGGGCTCAGGGAATAAGGAGGGGGCTCGGGGAATGGGGAGGGGGCTCAGGGAATGGGGAGGGGGATCCGGGGGGAACGGGAATGGGGAGGGGGCTCAGGGAATGGGGAGGGGGATCTGGGAATGGGGAGGGGGCTCGGGGAATGGGGAGGGGGATCCGGGAATGGGGAGGGGGATCCGGGAATGGGGAGGGGGCTCAGGGAATGGGGAGGGGGATCCGGGAAATGGGGAGGGGGATCCGGGAATGGGGAGGGGGCTCAGGGAATGGGGAGGGGGATCCGGGAAATGGGGAGGGGGATCCGGGAATGGGGAGGGGGCTCAGGGAATGGGGAGGGGGCTCGGGGAATGGGGAAGGGGGATGGGGGGACCCCAGGAATGGGGAGGGGGCTCGGGGAATGTGGGGGAGGGGGCTCAGGGGATCCGGGAATGGGGAGGGGGCTCAGGGAATGGGAAGGGGGATCCAGGGGGAAACGGGAATGGGGAGGGGGCTCTGGGAATGGGGAGGGGACTCAGGGAATGGGGAAGGGGGGACGGGGGGACCCCAGGAATGGGGAGGGGGCTCAGGGGACCCCAGGAATGGGGAGGGGGCTCAGGGGATCCGGGAATGGGGAGGGGGATCCGGGAATGGGGAGGGGGCTCGGGGAATGTGGGGGAGGGGGCTCAGGGGATCCGGGAATGGGGAGGGGGCTCAGGGGATCCGGGAATGGGGAGGGGGATCCGGGGGGATCCGGGAATGGGGAGGGGTCTCGGGGGGATCCGGGAATGGGGAGGGGTCTCGGGGGGATCCGGGAATGGGGAGGGGGATCCGGGGGGGAATGGGGAGGGGGGGACCCCAGGAATGGGGAGGGGGCTCAGGGGATCCGGGAATGGGGAGGGGGATCCGGGGGGAAACGGGAATGGGGAGGGGGCTCGGGTAATGGGGAGGGGGGATGGGGGGACCCCAGGAATGGGGAGGGGGCTCGGGGAATGTGGGGGAGGGGGCTCAGGGGATCCGGGAATGGGGAGGGGGCTCGGGGAATGTGGGGGAGGGGGCTCAGGGGATCCGGGAATGGGGAGGGGGCTCGGGGAATGTGGGGGAGGGGGCTCAGGGGGATCCGGGAATGGGGAGGGGGATGGGAGGATCCGGGAGTGTGGGGGAGGGGCAGGGGGGGGATCCGGGAGTGTGGGGGAGGGGCTCGGGGGGAGTGTCCCTTAAAGGGGGGGAGGGGCAGGGACACCCTGGGAGGGGGAGGGGCAGCCGGGGACTGTGGGGAGGGGTCGGCAAGGGGGGGGTGGGGCTCAGGTGGGTGCAGGGGGCGGGGTTTGGGGCTCAGGTGGGTGCAGGGGGCGGGGTTTGGGGCTCAGGTGGGTGCAGGGGGCGGGGTTTGGGGCTCAGGTGGGTGCAGGGGGTGGGGCTCAGGTGGGTGCAGGGGGCGGGGTTTGGGGCTCAGGTGGGTGCAGGGGGCGGGGTTTGGGGCTCAGGTGGGTGCAGGGGGCGGGGTTTGGGGCTCAGGTGGGTGCAGGGGGCGGGGTTTGGGGCTCAGGTGGGTGCAGGGGGCGGGGTTTGGGGCTCGGTCAGGATTTGGGTGTCACCGGGATTTGGCTGTCACCAGGATTTGGGTGTCAGGATTTGGGTGTCCCTGGGATTTGGGTGTCAATGGAATTTGGGGTGAGGATTTGGGTGCTGGGATTTGGGTGTCAGAAGGATTTGGGTGTCACTGGGGTTTGGGAACCCCCAGGATTGGGATTTGGGTGCCGGGATTTGGGTGCCAGGATTTGGGTGCTGGGATTTGGGTGTCACCAGGATTTGGGTGTCACCAGGATTTGGGTGTCAGTGGGATTTGGGTGTCAGGATTTGGGTGTCACTGGGGTTTGGGCACCCCCATGATTGGGATTTGGGTGTCAATGGAATTTGGGGTGAGGATTTGGGTGCTGGGATTTGGGTGTCAGAAGGATTTGGGTGTCACCGGGATTTGGGTGTCAAGATTTGGGTGCTGGTGGGATTTGGACACCCCCAGGATCCGGATGCTCAGGTCCCTGGGATTTGGGTGCTGGTGGGATTCGGGTGTCAGGTTTTGGGTGTCAGTGGGATTTGGGTGTCAGAAGGATTTGGGTGTCACTGGGGTTTGGGCACCCCGAGGATTGGGATTTGGGTGTCAGAGGGATTTGGGTGTCAGGATTTGGGTGTCAGAGGGATTTGGGTGTCAGGATTTGGGTGCCGGGATTTGGGTCTCAGAGGGATTTGGGTGTCAGGATTTGGGTGTCACCAGGATTTGGGTGTCCCTGGGATTTGGGTGTCAGGATTTGGCTGTCACCAGGTTTTGGCTGTCACCAGGATTTGGGTGTCCCTGGGATTTGGGTGTCAGGATTTGGGTGTCACCAGGATTTGGGTGTCAGGATTTGGCTGTCGCCAGGATTTGGGTGTCAGGATTTGGGTGTCACCAGGATTTGGCTGTCAGGATTTGGGTGTCAGGATTTGGGTGTCACCGGGATTTGGCTGTCAGGATTTGAGTGTCACCAGGATTTGGGTGTCAGGATTTGGCTGTCACCAGGATTTGGGCACCCCCAGGATCGGGATTTGGCTGATCCCTGACATTTCCCTGCCCTCCCGTTTCCGTCGTGACCCCATTTCCCTCTCCCACCCCACAGCTCCGCCATGAAGCTCCCCACCATCTCCCGCCTGCTGGCGCTGCCGGTGGCCGCAGCCCTGGCCCTGCTGGCCCTGCACTCCCGCCCCGAGCCGCGTCCCCCCGTCACCGCCACCACCCCCGGCGCGACCCCGCGCCCCAACAACGCCACGGCGCCCACCCGCCACCCCCTCCAACCCCCCTACCCCCACCCCTACCGCTTCCTCCTCAACCACCCCGAAAAGTGCCGGGGGCGGACGCCGTTCCTGGTGCTGCTGGTGGTCACGTCCCCGGCCGACCTGGCCGCCCGCGACGCCGTGCGCCGCACCTGGGGCAACGAGAGCGCGGTGCCGGGGCTGGACGTGCTGCGGCTCTTCCTGCTGGGCGTCCACCCGGCCTTCGGCGAGGAGCTGCGGCCGGTGCTGCTGGAGGAGGACGAGCTCCACCGCGACCTGCTCCAGCAGGATTTCCTCGACACCTACAACAACCTGACGCTCAAGACGCTGATGGGCTTGGAGTGGGTGAGCCGCTACTGTGCCAACGCCAGCTACGTGATGAAGGCCGACCACGACGTCTTCCTCAACCTGGAGTTCTTGGCGGGCTTGCTGAGGCCTCCCAGGAGCGATTTCCTCACGGGTTACGTCTACCGGCACACCGGGCCGCTCCGGAACCGCGCTTACAAGTGGTTCGTGCCGCGGGAGGTTTACCCCAACGACACCTACCCGCCCTACTGCGGCGGGCCCGGCTACGTCCTCTCGGGGGACCTGGCCCTGCGCGTCTTCGCCGCGGCGCAGACGCTGCCGCTCATCAACATGGAGGACGCCTTCGTGGGGATCTGCCTGCACGCGCTGGGCGTGGCGGTCACCGATCCGCCGCCGGGGACGTTCGCCATGTACCGGCTGGAGTACGAGCGCTGCCGGTTCCGCCGCCTGGTGATGGTTCATCACTACGGGCCCCGGGAGCTGCTGCGGCTCTGGCCGCACTTCACACAGGGCAGGGAGCAGTGTCCCTAGGCTGGGAGGGCCGGGATCTGCTGCTGGGATCCACTGACTGTCATTGGGATCCACTGACTGTCATTGGGATCTGCTGCTGGTGCTGGGATCCACTGTCTGTCACTGGGATCCACCGATTCTCACCGGGATCCACTGACTGTCACTGGGATCTGCTGCTGGCGCCGGGATCCACTGACTGTCATTGGGATCTGCTGCTGGGATCCGCTGACTGTCATTGGGATCTGCTGCTGGTGCTGGGATCCGCTGACTGTCACTGGGATCCGCTGTCACTGGGATCCACCGATTCTCACCGGGATCCACTGACTGTCATTGGGATCTGCTGCTGGTGCTGAGATCCACTGACTGGCACCGGGATCCACTGACTGTCATTGGGATCTGCTGCTGGTGCTGGGATCCACTGACTGGCACCGGGATCCACTGACTGTCATTGGGATCTGCTGGTGGTGGTACTGGGATCCACTGTCACTGGGATCTGCTGCTGGTGGTGCCGGGATCTGCTGCTGGTGCTGGAATCCACTGATTCTCACTGGGATCCACTGACTGTCACTGGGATCTGCTGCTGGTGCCGGGATCAACTGACTCTCACTGGGATCTGCTGGTGGCGCTGGGATCCACTGATTCTCACTGGGATCCACTGACTCACTGGGAACTGCTGCTGGTGCCGGGATCAACTGACTCTCACTGGGATCCACTGACTGGCACTGGGATCCACTGACTGTCACTGGGATCCACTGACTGTCACTGGGATCCACTGACTGTCACTGGGATCTGCTGGTGGCACTGGGATCCACTGACTGAGCCCTCCTGGTGTCCCTGACTGTGCCAGGATCCACCGGTGTCACCGGGATCTGTTGGTATCACCGGGATCCACTGGTATCACCGGGATCCCCTGGTATCACCGGGATCCCCGGGTGTCACTGGGATCCACTGACTGAGCCCTCCTGGTGTCCCTGGCCGTGGTCACTCCTGTCCCTCCGAGCCGTTCCTTGGTTATTCGGGATGGATCCGGGATCCGCTGGGATCCGCCGGGATCCGCTGGGATCCGCCGGGATCCGCCGGGATCCGGGATCCGCCGCCTGGCGTTAATTTATATCCGATGTTTTTAATAAAAGGGCTGGAGCCTGGCGGGTGTCGGTGCCGCCGTCCCGACGGACCCGGGTGGGGAAGGGGCCCCGGAGCTGGAATGTGCCTCGATCTGGGCAGCGATCCCGGGGTTTCCTGGGATCTGAGACATTCCAGGAACTGATCCCGGTGTTTGCTGGGATCTGAGACATTCCAAGCCCTGTTCCCGGTGTTTCCTGGGATCTGAGGCATTCCAGGAGCTGATCCCGGGGTTTCCTGGGATCTGAGACATTCCAGGAGCCGATCCCGGTGTTTGCCGGGATCTGACACATTCCAGGAGCTGATCCCGGGGTTTCCTGGGATCTGACACATTCCAGGAGCTGATCCCGGCGTTTCCCGGGATCTGAGACATTCCAGGAGCCGATCCCGGGATTTCCCGGGATCTGTCGTGTTCCAGGAGCCGATCCCGGGGTTTCCTGGGGTCTGACACATTCCAGGAGCCGATCCTGGGGTTTCCCGGGATCTGAGACATTCCAGGAGCTGATCCCGGGGTTTCCTGGGGTCTGACACATTCCAGGAGCCGATCCTGGGGTTTGCCGGGATCTGAGACATTCCAGGAACTGTTCCAGGTGTTTCCCGGGATCTGTCATGTTCCAGGAGCCGATCCCGGGGTTTGCTGGGATCTGACACATTCCAATCCCCATTCCCGGTGTTTCCCCGGTATCTGACACATTCCAAGCCCCGTTCCCGGTGTTTGCTGGGCCGTGCCCCACTCCAGATGCCATTCCCAGTTTTTGAGGGGCCGTTCCCGTTCCAGGAGCCGTTCCCGGTGTTTCCCGGGATCTGAGACATTCCAAGCCCCGATCCCGGTGTTTGCTGGGATCTGACACGTTCCAGGAGCCGATCCCGGGGTTTGCCGGGATCTGACACATTCCAATCCCCATTCCCGGTGTTTGCTGGGATCTGACACGTTCCAGGAGCCGATCCCGGTGTTTCCTGGGATCTGACACGTTCCAAGCCCCGATCCCGGTGTTTGAGAGGCCGTGCCCCACTCCAGATGTCATTCCCGGTGTTTGAGGGGCCGTGCCCCGCTCCAGGCCCCGTTCCCGGTGTTTCCCCGGTATCTGACACGTTCCAAGCCCCGATCCCGGTGTTTGAGAGGCCGTGCCCCACTCCAGATGCCATTCCCAGTTTTTGAGGGGCCGTGCCCCGTTCCAGGAGCCGATCCTGGGGTTTGCTGGGATCTGAGACATTCCAAGCCCCATTCCCGGTGTTTGCTGGGATCTGAGACATTCCAAGCCCCATTCCCGGTGTTTGCTGGGATCTGACACGTTCCAGGAGCTGATCCTGGGGTTTCCTGGGATCTGAGACATTCCAAGCCCCGATCCCGGTGTTTCCCGGGATCTGACACATTCCAGGAGCTGTTCCTGGTGTTTCCCGGGATCTGACACGTTCCAGGAGCCGTTCCCGGGGTTTGAGAGGCCGTGCCTTGTTCCAGGAGCCGTTCCCGGTATTTGCTGGGCTGTGCCTCGTTCCAGGAGCTGTTCCCGGTGTTTGCCGGGATCTGACACGTTCCAAGCCCCATTTCCGGGGTTTCCGGGAGCTGACACATTCCAATCCTCGTTCCCGATGTTTGCTGGGCCGTGCCTTGTTCCAGAAACTGTTCCGGGTGTTTCCCCGGAATCTGACACATTCCAGGAGCCGTTCCCGGTGTTTCCCCGGAATCTGACACATTCCAGGCCCCGTTCCCGGTGTTTGAGAGGCCGTGCCCCGCTCCAGGCCCCGTTCCTGGGGTTTGAGAGGCCGTGCCCCGCTCCAGGAGCCGATCCCGGTGTTTGAGAGGCCGTGCCCCGCTCCAGGCCCCGTTCCCGGTGTTTGAGAGGCCGTGCCCCGCTCCAGGAGCCGTTCCCGGTGTTTGAGAGGCCGTGCCCCGCTCCTGGAGCAATTCCCGGTGTTTGAGAGGCCGTGCCCCGCTCCAGGCCCTGTTCCCGGTGTTTGAGAGGCCGTGCCCCGCTCCAGGAGCCGTTCCCGGTGTTTGAGGGGCCGTGCCCCGCTCCAGGAGCCGTTCCCGGTGTTTGAGGGGCCGTGCCCCGCTCCAGGCCCCGTTCCCGGTGTTTCCCCGGTATCTGACACATTCCAGGCCCCGTTCCCGGTGTTTCCCCGGTATCTGACACATTCCAGGCCCCGTTCCCGGTGTTTCCCCGGTATCTGACACATTCCAGGCCCCGTTCCCGGTGTTTCCAGGATCCGGCTCCGGCACGGAGCGATCTGGAGCCAGCGGCACCAGGCTCATCCAAAGGAGCCACGAGACCCCAGTTCAGCCCCAGTTCTGCCCCAGTTCAGCTCCAGTTTGGCCCCAGTTCAGCTCCCGTTCTGCCCCAGTTTGGTCCCAGTTCAGCTCCAGTTCAGCTCCACTTTGGTCCCAGTTCAGCTCCAGTTCAGCCCCAGTTCTGCCCCAGTTCAGCTCCAGTTCAGCCCCAGTTCAGCCCCAGTTCTGCCCCAGTTCAGCCCCAGTTTGGTCCCAGTTCAGCTCCAGTTCAGTCCCAGTTCAGCCCCAGTTTAGCCCCAGTTCTGCCCCAGTTTGGTCCCAGTTCAGCTCCAGTTTTGCTCCAGTTCAGCTCCAGTTCAGCCCCAGTCCTGTCCCATTTCAGCCCCATTTTGGCCCCAGACCTGTCCCAGTTCAGCCCCAGTTCAGCCCCAGTTCGGCCCCATTTCAGCCCCAGTCCTGTCCCAGTTCGGCCCCAGTCCTGTCCCATTTCAGCCCCATTTTGGCCCCAGTGCTGCCCCAGTTCAGCCCCAGTCCTGTCCCAGTTCAGCCCCAGTCCTGTCCCAGTCCGGCCCCAGTTCAGCCCCAGTCCTGTCCCATTTCAGCCCCATTTTGGCCCCAATTCTGTCCCAGTTCAGCCCCAGTCCTGTCCCATTTCAGCCCCATTTTGGCCCCAGTCCTGTCCCATTTCAGCCCCATTTTGGCCCCAGTCCTGTCCCAGTCCGGCCCCAGTCCTGTCCCCATTTCAGCCCCAGTCCTGTCCCATTTCAGCCCCATTTTGGCCCCAGTCCTGTCCCAGTTCAGCCCCAGTCCTGTCCCAGTTCAGCCCCATTTTGGCCCCAGTCCTGTCCCAGTTCAGCCCCAGTCCTGTCCCAGTCCGGCCCCAGTTCTGCACCTAAGGATTTTCACGAACCAACACTCGGAATTTGGGGTTATTTTTATGAGACTCCTCCACACTTTGAACCTTTGGATTTGCACGACGACGCATCGGGAACCTGAACCATCCCAAATTTTGGGGTTTATTCATCTCCACCCCCCTCCCACAACCCCCTTCCCCAAAAAAACAAACTGAAACCACCAAAAAATACCGAAAAAAGCTCCTTTTTAACGCACTTCACAAAAGCAGAACAACGAGGGCCCCTCCCTTCGCCGGGGCCTGGGAAAAGGCTCCGGAATCGGATCGACTTCCCCAAAAAA
This sequence comes from Cyanistes caeruleus, assembly GCF_971803275.1. Taxonomy (NCBI): domain Eukaryota; kingdom Metazoa; phylum Chordata; class Aves; order Passeriformes; family Paridae; genus Cyanistes; species Cyanistes caeruleus. The sequence goes on from NC_141736.1 coordinate 1,132,694, forward strand.
ACCCCAAAACCTCAAAAAATAACCCCAAAAAAAAAAACAAAACCAAAAACCCCCCACAAAAAAAAAATAATAATAATAATCCTATTTAAACCAAGTCGTCGTGGCAACTACGACCCATTAAATAGAGGCCCGGAGGTGACGGGGGTCACACAGAGCAACGGGATTTTGGGGGGGAAAAAAGGGGGAAAAATGGGAAAAAGGGGATAAAATCCGGAGGATCCGGAGGGAAGGAGGAGGAGGAGGAGGAGGAGGAGGAGGAGGAGGAAGAACGGGGGTTTATCTGTACTGGTAACTCATGCTGTGCTCGTTCCTGCCGTATCCGCCCTGCGACGCCTGGTAGGAGCTGGGGGGGCCGCTGTAGTTCTGGGAGCCCGGGGAGTTGTAGTTGGACTGGGAGGAGTATCCGCCTGTGGGGGGAGGAGAGGAGGAGGAGGAGGAGGAGGAGGAAGGGGAAAAGGAGGAGGAGGAGGAAGGAGGAAGGGGAGGAGGAGGAAGGAGGAAGGAGGAAGAACAGGAGGAGGAGGAGGAAGGAGGAAGGAGGAAGGGGAAAAGGAGGAGGAGGAGGAAGGAGGAAGGGGAGGAGGAGGAAGGAGGAAGAACAGGAGGAGGAGGAAGAAGGAGGAAGGGGAAAAGGAGGAGGAGGAGGAGGAAGGAAGAGCAGGAGGAGGAGAAGGAGGAGGAGAAGGGGAAGGAGGAAGGAAGAGCAGGAGGAGAAGGAGGAGGATGAAGAGCAGGAGGAGGAGAAGGAGGAGGAGGAGGAGGAGGAGAAGGGGAAGGGGAAGGAGGAAGGAAGAGCAACAGGAGGAGGAGAAGGAGGATGAAGAGGAGGAGGACAAGGATTAGGAGGAGGAGAAGGGGGAGAAGGGGAAGGAAGAAGGAGTAAGGAAGAGGAGGAAGAAGGGGGACGAGGAGAAGGAAGAGGAGGAGGAGGAAGGAGAGGAGGAGGAGTAGGACGAGGAAGAGGAGGAGCAGCAGGAGGAGAAAGATGAAGGGGAGGAGGAGGAGGAGGAGAAGGAAGAGGAGGAGAAGGAGGAGGAAGGGGAGGAGGAAGAGGAGGAAAAGAGGAAGGAAGAAGGAGGAGGATGAGGAGGTGGAAGGAGGAAGAAGGGGGAGGAGGAAGGAGAAGGAAGAGGAAGAGGAGGGGGAGGAGGAGGAGGAGGAAGGAGAAGGACAAGGATGAGGACGAAGAAGAGGAGGTGGAAGAAGGAAGGAGGAAGGAGGAGGAGGATGAAAAGGAAGAGGAAGGAGGAGGATGAGGAGAAGGAAGAGGAGGAGGAGAAGGGGAAGGAGGAAGAGGAGAAGGAGAAACGAGTAATGAGGAAGGAAGAAGGAGGAAGAGGAGGAAGAAGAAGGAGGAAGATGAGGAAAAAGGAGGAAGGAGGAAGAAAAAAGGAGGAAGAGGAGGAAGAAGGAGGAAGAAAAAAGGAGGAAGAGGAGGAAGAAGGAGGAAGGAGGAAGAAAAAAGGAGGAAGAGGAGGAAGAAGGAGGAAGGAGGAAGAAAAAAGGAGGAAGAGGAGGAAGAAGGAGGAAGGAGGAAGAAAAAAGGAGGAAGAGGAGGAAGAAGGAGGAAGAAAAAAGGAGGAAGAGGAGGAAGAAGGAGGAAGAAAAAAGGAGGAAGAGGAGGAAGAAGGAGGAAGAAAAAAGGAGGAAGAGGAGGAAGAAGGAGGAAGAAAAAAGGAGGAAGAAGGAGGAAGAAAAAAGAAGGAAGAGGAGGAAGAAGGAGGAAGAAAAAAGGAGGAAGAGGAGGAGGAAGGAGGAAGAAAAAAGGAGGAAGAGGAGGAAGAAGGAGGAAGAAAAAAGGAGGAAGAGGAGGAAGAAGGAGGAAGAAAAAAGGAGGAAGAGGAGGAAGAAGGAGGAAGAAAAAAGGAGGAAGAGGAGGAAGAAGGAGGAAGAAAAAAGGAGGAAGAGGAGGAAGAAGAAGGAAGAAAAAAGGAGGAAGAGGAGGAAGAAGGAGGAAGAGAAAAGGAGGAAGAGGAGGAAGAAGGAGGAAGAAAAAAGGAGGAAGAGGAGGAAGAAGGAGGAAGAAAAAAGGAGGAAGAGGAGGAAGAAGGAGGAAGAAAAAAGGAGGAAGAGGAGGAAGAAGGAGGAAGGAGGAAGAAAAAAGGAGGAAGAGGAGGAAGAAGGAGGAAGAAAAAAGGAGGAAGAGGAGGAAGAAGGAGGAAGAAAAAAGGAGGAAGAGGAGGAAGAAGGAGGAAGGAAAAAGGAGGAAGAGGAGGAAGAAGGAAGCATTAGGATCACCGTGGAGCTGGGGCACGGCCCCACCCGGCAGCTCGGGGTGCCAATACTGACCTGCCTTACCTTGGTACGAGGAGCCCCCGCCCCCGGAGCCGCCGTAGCCCCCGTGGGAGCCCGAGTTGTAGGAGCCACCCCCGGAGTAGCTGTTGCCACCGCTGCCGCGGCCGCTGTTACCGCTGTAACCTGGCAACGGGGACACGGCCGGTGAGCAGCGGCGTGGGGATGGGGGGATGTGAGGATGAGGATGAGGGGATGGGGATGGGGATGGGGATGTGAGGATGGGGATGTGGGGATGGGGATGTGGGGATGGGGATGTGGGGATGGGGATGTGGGGATGAAGATGTGGGGATGAAGATGAGGATGTGAGAATGTGAGGATGGGGGGATGTGAGGATGAGGATGAGGATGTGAGGATGAGGATGAGGATGTGGGGATGGGGATGTGAGGATGGGGATGTGGGGATGGGGATGTGAGGATGAAGATGAGGATGTGAGGATGCGGATGTGAGGATGAGGATGGGGATGTGGGGATGGGGATGTGAGGATGCGGATGTGAGGATGAGGATGTGAGAATGAAGATGTGGGGATGGGGATGTGGGGATGAAGATGTGGGGATGAAGATGAGGATGTGAGAATGTGAGGATGGGGGGATGTGAGGATGAGGATGAAGATGTGGGGATGGGGATGTGAGGATGAGGATGAGGATGTGAGGATGAGGATGAGGATGTGGGGATGGGGATGTGGGGATGGGGATGTGGGGATGGGGGGATGTGAGGATGAGGATGGGGATGTGGGGATGGGGATGAGGGGATGGGGATGTGGGGATGGGGATGTGGGGATGGGGATGTGAGGATGAGGATGGGGATGTGGGGATGGGGATGAGGGGATGGGGATGTGGGGATGGGGATGTGGGGATGGGGATGTGGGGATGAAGATGAGGATGTGAGGATGAGGATGTGAGGATGAGGATGAAGATGTGGGGATGGGGATGTGGGGATGGGGATGTGAGGATGAGGATGTGAGGATGAGGATGAGGATGTGGGGATGGGGATGTGGGGATGGGGATGTGAGGATGGGGATGTGAGGATGAAGATGAGGATGTGAGGATGAGGATGAGGATGTGGGGATGGGGATGAGGGGATGGGGATGTGGGGATGGGGATGTGGGGATGGGGATGTGGGGATGGGGATGTGGGGATGGGGATGTGGGGATGGGGATGTGAGGATGAGGATGTGAGGATGAGGATGAGGATGTGGGGATGGGGATGTGGGGATGGGGATGTGGGGATGGGGATGTGAGGATGAGGATGGGGATGTGGGGATGGGGATGTGGGGATGGGGATGAGGGGATGGGGATGTGGGGATGGGGATGTGGGGATGGGGATGTGGGGATGGGGATGTGGGGATGGGGATGTGGGGATGAAGATGAGGATGAGGATGTGAGAATGTGAGGATGTGAGAATGTGAGGATGAGGATGAGGATGTGGGGATGGGGATGAGGATGTGGGGATGGGGATGAGGATGAAGATGAGGATGTGAGGATGAGGATGTGAGGATGAGGATGTGAGGATGAGGATGAAGATGTGCAATGACTTCCATCCAAAATTCGGGATCAAATCCAACCTCAACCCTTAACTCCAACCCTCAACTCCAACCCTCAACTCAATCCTCAACTCAATCCTTAACTCCAACCCTCAACTCAACCCTGAACTCAATCCTTAACTCCAACCCAACTCCAACCCTTAACTCAACTCTTAACTCCAACCCTGAACTCCAACCCACAACTCAATCCTTAACTCCAACCCAACCTCAACCAAACCTCAACTTTAACTCCAACCCACAACTCAACCCTTAACTCCAACCCACAACTCAACCCTTAACTCCAACCCACAACTCAATCCTTAACTCCAACCCAACCTCAACCCAACCTCAACTTTAACTCCAACCCACAACTCAACCCTGAACTCCAACCCACAACTCAACCCTTAACTCCAACCCACAACTCAATCCTTAACCCTTAACAGCAACTCTTAATTCCAACCCAACTCCAACCCTTAACTCCAACCCAAAACTCCAACCCAACTCCAAGCCTTAACTCCAACTCCAACCCTTAACTCCAACCCAACTCCAACCAAAAACTCAACTCTTAACTCCAACCCTGAACTCCAACCCTTAACTCAACCCTTAACTCAACCCTGAACTCCAACCCTGAACTCCAACCTTGAACTCAACCCTTAACTCCAACCCAACCTCAACCCAACCTCAACTTTAACTCCAACCCACAACTCAACCCTGAACTCCAACCCACAACTCAATCCTTAACTCAACCCTTAACTCCAACCCTGAACTCCAACCTTGAACTCAACCCTTAACAGCAACTCTTAATTCCAACCCAACTCCAACCCTTAACTCCAACCCAACTCCAACTCTTAATTCCAACCCAACTCCAACCCTTAACTCCAACCCTTAACTCAACCTTTAACTCCAACCCTGAACTCCAACCCTGAACTCCAACCTTGAACTCAACCCTTAACTCCAACCCTGAACTCCAACCCTGAACTCCAGCCTTGAACTCAACCCTTAACTCCAACCCAACCTCAACCAAACCTCAACCCTTAACTCCAACCCTTAACTCAACCCTTAACTCCAACCCAACCTCAACCAAACCTCAACCCTTAACTCCAACCCTTAACTCAACCCCTAACTCCACCCTTAACTCCAACCCTGAACTCCAATCTTGAACTCAACCCTTAACTCCAACCCAACCTCAACCAAACCTCAACCCTTAACTCCAACCCTTAACTCAACCCCTAACTCACTGTATTTACTCTCGTAGTTGTAATCGGAGCCTCCGCCGGGCGAGTTGTACGAGTTGGAGTAGGAGTAACCGCCCTGGCCGTGCCCGTAACCCTTCTGCTTGCCCTGCCCGGGCCCGTAGCCGCCGTACTGGCCCTGTCCGTAGGGCTGCTGGCCCTGGTGGCCGGCGTAGCCGGAGCCGTACGAGGCCTTCTGGCCGCCGCCGTGCTGCTGTTTCTTGCCGCCGTGTTTGGGGGGCGCGGGGGCCGTGTAGCCGTCGCCGCCCTGGTAGTAGGAGCCGTAGCCCGAGGAGCCGCCGCCGCCTCCGCCGCCGCCGCCGCCGCCGCCGCCGCCCGAGTTGGAGTGGCCACCGTTGCTGTAGAACTGGCCTGGGTGGAGAGAGGAGGGGGCAGAGGTCACCCGAGGGGGTTTTGGCGCTCTGGAGATGTGTGGGAGAAATGGGGAGGGGGTTGTGGAGTTGATGGAGACCCCCTGGATCTGTGGGATCTCCCCCCCACCCTGGTGTGGATCTGTTCTTGGGGTTCTGTTCCCATCCGGATCCCCCCATCCGGATCCATCCCTGAGATTCCAGCAGGATCCATCCAGATCCAGCAGGATCCATCCAGATCCAGCAGGATCCATCCAGATCCAGCAGGATCCATCCCTGAGATTCCAGCAGGATCCATCTCTGAGATTCCAGCAGGATCCATCCAGATCCAGCAGGATCCATCCCTGAGATTCCAGCAGGATCCATCCAGATCCAGCAGGATCCATCCCTGAGATTCCAGCAGGATCCATCCAGATCCAGCAGGATCCATCCCTGAGATTCCAGCAGGATCCATCCAGATCCAGCAGGATCCATCCAGATCCAGCAGGATCCATTCGGATTCATCCCTGAGATTCCAGCAGGATCCATCTGTATCCATCCCTGAGATTCCAGCAGGATCCACCCAAATCCAGCAGGACCCATCCAGATCCAGCAGGATCCATCCAAATCCAGCAGGATCCACCCAAATCCAGCAGGATCCAACCAAATCCAGCAGGATCCACCCAAATCCAGCAGGATCCATCTGGATCAATCCCTGAGATTCCAGCAGGATCCATCCAAATCCAGCAGGATCCATCCAAATCCAGCAGGATCCAACCCCTGTGATTCCAGCAGGATCAATTGGGATCCACCCCAATGTTTCCAGCAGGATCCATTGGGATCCACCCCCGTGATTCCAGCAGGATCCATTGGGATCCAATCCCTGAGATTCCAGCAGGATCCACTGGGCTCCACCCCCGTGATTCCAGCAGGATCCATCCTGGGATCCAATCCCTGAGATTCCAGCAGGATCCATTGGGATCCAATCCCTGTGATTCCAGCAGGATCCATTGGGATCCACCCCCGTGATTCCAGCAGGATCCATTGGGATCCACCCCCGTGGATGCAGGATCCATTGGGATCCACCCCCGTGATTCCAGCAGGATCCATTGGGATCCACCCCCGTGATTCCAGCAGGATCCATTGGGATCCACCCCCGTGATTCCAGCAGGATCCATTGGGATCCACCCCCGTGATTCCAGCAGGATCCATTGGGATCCACCCCCGTGGATGCAGGATCCATTGGGATCCAAGGATTCGCTTCAGCACACGCAATTCCACCGGGAAATAAATCCCAACATTCCAGCAAATCAGGGAATTTCACACCTTTAAAACAGCCTGGATCAGATCCCTGGGGGAAAAATATTCCCAAAAAAACCCCGATCCAATCCCTGGGATTTATTAAAAAACTTGGATTTTTTTAAAGATCAGATCCCTGTGGGAAAAATATTCCCAAAAAAAACCCGAACCAATCCCTGGGATGAAAAATATTCCCAAAAAAACCCCGATCCAATCCCTGGGATGAAAAATATTCCCAAAAAAACCCTGACAATCCCTGGGATGAAAAATATTCCCAAAAAAACCCGATCCAAATCCCTGGGATGAAAAATATTCCCAAAAAAACCCGATCCAATCCCTGGGATGAAAAATATTCCCAAAAAACCTGATGCAATGCCTGGGATTTATTAAAAAAATTGGATTTTTTAAAGATCAGATCCCCCTGGGAAAAATATTCCCAAAAAAAACCTGATCCAATCCCTGGGATGAAAAATATTCCCAAAAAAACCCTGACAATGCCTGGGATTTATTAAAAAACTTGGATTTTTTAAAGATCAGATCCCTGTGGGAAAAATATTCCCAAAAAAACCCTGACAATGCCTGGGATTTATTAAAAAAATTGGATTTTTTAAAGATCAGATCCCTGTGGGCAAAATATTCCCAAAAAAACCCTGACAATGCCTGGGATTTATTAAAAAAATTGGATTTTTTAAAGATCAGATCCCTGTGGGCAAAATATTCCCAAAAAAACCTCAACAATCCCTGGGATTTATTAAAAAACTTGGATTTTTTTAAAGATCAGATCCCTGTGGGAAAAATATTCCCAAAAAAACCTGATCCAATCCCAGGGATTTATTAAAAAAATTGGATTTTTTAAAAGATCAGATCCCTCTGGGAAAAATATTCCCAAAAAAACCTGATCCAATCCCTGGGATTTATTAAAAAACTTGGATTTTTTTAAAGATCAGATCCCCCTGGGAAAAATATTCCCAAAAAACCCCGATCCAATCCCTGGGATTTATTAAAAAAATTGGATTTTTTAAAAGATCAGATCCCTCTGGGAAAAATATTCCCCAAAAAACCCTGACAATGCCTGGGATTTATTAAAAAACTTGGATTTTTTAAAGATCAGATCCCTGTGGGAAAAATATTCCCAAAAAAACCCCATCCAATCCCTGGGATTTATTAAAAAACTTGGATTTTTTAAAGATCAGATCCCTGTGGGAAAAATATTCCCAAAGAAACCCCATCCAATCCCTGGGATTTATTAAAAAAATTGGATTTTTTTAAAGATCAGATCCTTGTGGGAAAAATATTCCCAAAAAAACCCTGATCCAATCCCTGGGATGAAAAATATTCCCAAAAAACCCCAATCCAAACCTTGAGATTTATTAAAAAAATTGGATTTTTTAAAGATCAGATCCCTCTGGGCAAAATATTCCCAAAAAAACCCTGACAATGCCTGGGATTTATTAAAAAACTTGGATTTTTTAAAGATCAGATCCCTGTGGGAAAAATATTCCCAAAAAAACCCTGACAATGCCTGGGATTTATTAAAAAAAATGGATTTTTTAAAGATCAGATCCCCCTGGGAAAAATATTCCCAAAAAAACCCTGACAATGCCTGGGATTTATTAAAAAAATTGGATTTTTTAAAGATCAGATCCCCCTGGGAAAAAAATTCCCAAAAAAACCTGATCCAATCCCTGGGATGAAAAATATTCCCAAAAAAACCCTGACAATGCCTGGGATTTATTAAAAAACTTGGAATGAAAAATATTCCCAAAAAAACCCCAATCCAATCCCTGGGATTTATTAAAAAACTTGGATTTTTTAAAGATCAGATCCCTGTGGGAAAAATATTCCCAAAAAAACCCTGACAATGCCTGGGATTTATTAAAAAATTGGATTTTTTAAAGATCAGATCCCTGTGGGAAAAATATTCCCAAAAAAACCTGATCCAATCCCTGGGATTTATTAAAAAAATTGGATTTTTTAAAGATCAGATCCCTGTGGGAAAAATATTCCCAAAAAAACCCGATCCAATCCCTGGGATGAAAAATATTCCCAAAAAACCCCAATCCAATCCTTGAGATTTATTAAAAAAATTGGATTTTTTAAAGATCAGATCCTTGTGGGAAAAATATTCCCAAAAAAACCCTGACAATGCCTGGGATTTATTAAAAAAATTGGATTTTTTAAAGAAAAAACCTCGCCGGGAGCTAAAATCGACCAAAACGCTTCCATTTCCTTAAAAACCAAGGATTGATTTACACAAAAAAACCCAAAATTAACCAAATTCCACCTCCTTTCAGCCACTTTGCTGGGAATTTTTAATCCTTTTTTGGGATTTCTGGGGGAAAAGGAGCACTCACTGTAGCCGGCGGTGGCGGAATTCCCTCCGTAGCCGTAGCTGCCGTAGCCGGCCCCTGGAGAGGAAGAAAATGTTGGAATCAACATTCCAAGGGTGAAATTCCCTGAATTTTGGGAAGTGGGAATCCATGGAGGGATTCTCTGGGGAATAAAAATTGTATGGATACGGTGGGAGAGGGGGATTTGATCCCTCGGATTTGGGGGTTCTGGAATTCCCAGAATTCATGGACACAATTCCAGAGGGGGATTTGATCCCTCACAGGAATTTTGGGGGGCTCTGGAACACCCAAACCCCACAGACACAATTCCAGAGGGGGATTTGATCCCTCAGAGGGATTTTGGGGGGCTCTGGAACACCCAAACCCCACAAACCCCACACCAGATTAGGGGGATTTGATCCCTCACAGGGATTTGGGGTCTCTGGAACACCCAAACCCCACAAACACCACACCAGATTAGGGGGATTTGATCCCTCACAGGAATTTTGGGGTCTCTGGAACACCCAGAATTCATGGACACAATTCCAGATTAGGGGGATTTGATCCCTCACAGTTATTTTGGGGAGCTCTGGAACACCCAGAATTCATGGACACAATTCCAGAGGGGGATTTGATCCCTCAGAGGAATTTGGGGGCTCTGGAATTCCCAGAATTCATGGACACAATGGGAGAGGGGGATTTGATCCCTCACAGGAATTTTGGGGTCTCTGGAACACCCAGAATTCATGGACACAATTCCAGATTAGGGGGATTTGATCCCTCAGAGGGATTTGGGGTCTCTGGAATTCCCAAAATTCATGGACACAATTCCAGATTAGGGGGATTTGATCCCTCACAGGGATTTGGGGGTTCTGGAATTCCCAGAATTCATGGACACAATTCCAGAGGGGGATTTGATCCCTCAGAGGGATTTGGGGAGCTCTGGAACACCCAAAATTCATGGACACAATTCCAGATTAGGGGGATTTGATCCCTCAGAGGGATTTGGGGAGCTCTGGAATTCCCAGAATTCATGGACACAATTCCAGAGGGGGATTTGATCCCTCACAGGAATTTTGGGGTCTCTGGAACACCCAAACCCCACAAACACCACACCAGATTAGGGGGATTTGATCCCTCACAGGGATTTGGGGGGCTCTGGAATACCCAGAATTCATGGACACAATTCCAGAGGGGGATTTGATCCCTCAGAGGGATTTTGGGGGGCTCTGGAATACCCAGAATTCATGGACACAATTCCAGATTAGGGGGATTTGATCCCTCTCAGGAATTTTGGGGGGCTCTGGAACACCCAAACCCCACAGACACAATTCCAGAGGGGGATTTGATCCCTCAGAGGGATTTGGGGGTTCTGGAATTCCCAGAATTCATGGACACAATTCCAGATTAGGGGGATTTGATCCCTCAGAGGGATTTGGGGGTTCTGGAATTCCCAGAATTCATGGACACGATGGGAGAGGGGGATTTGATCCCTGACAGGAATTTGGGGGGTCTGGAATTCCCAGAATTCATGGACACAATCCCAGAGGGGGATTTGATCCCTCACAGGGATCTGGGGAGCTCTGGAACACCCAAAACCCACAAACACCACACCAGATTAGGGGGATTTGATCCCTCAGAGGAATTTGGGGGTTCTGGAACACCCAGAATTCATGGACACAATTCCAGAGGGGGATTTGATCCCTCACAGGGATTTGGGGGGTCTGGAATTCCCAGAATTCATGGACACAATTCCAGATTAGGGGGATTTGATCCCACAGAGGGATTTGGGGGTTCTGGAATTCCCAGAATTCATGGACACAATCCCAGGGGGGGATTTGATCCCTCACAGGGATTTGGGGAGCTCTGGAATTCCCAGAACCCACGGACACAATTCCAGAGGGGGATTTGATCCCTCAGAGGGATTTGGGGAGCTCTGGAATTCCCAAAATTCATGGACACGATGGGAGAGGGGGATTTGATCCCTCAGAGGGATTTGGGGGGTTCTGGAATTCCCAGAATTCATGGACACAATTCCAGAGGGGGATTTGATCCCTCAGAGGGATTTGGGGGTTCTGGAATTCCCAGAATTCATGGACACAATTCCAGAGGGGGATTTGATCCCTCACAGGGATTTGGGGGGCTCTGGAATTCCCAGAATTCATGGACACAATTCCAGAGGGGGATTTGATCCCTCAGAGGGATTTGGGGGTTCTGGAATTCCCAAAATTCATGGACACAATTCCAGATTAGGGGGATTTGATCCCTCACAGGAATTTTGGGGTCTCTGGAATTCCCAGAACTCATGGACATGATGGGAGAGGGGGATTTGATCCCTCAGAGGGATTTGGGGAGTTCTGAATTCCCAGAATTCATGGACACAATCCCAGGGGGGGATTTGATCCCTCAGAGGGATTTGGGGGTTCTGGAATTCCCAGAATTCATGGACACAATTCCAGATTAGGGGGATTTGATCCCTCAGAGGAATTTTGGGGAGCTCTGGAATTCCCAGAATTCATGGACACAATTCCAGAGGGGGATTTGATCCCTCACAGGAATTTTGGGGTCTCTGGAACACCCAAACCCCACAAACCCCACACCAGATTAGGGGGATTTGATCCCTCAGAGGGATTTGGGGAGTTCTGAATTCCCAGAATTCATGGACACAATTCCAGATTAGGGGGATTTGATCCCTCAGAGGGATTTGGGGGTTCTGGAATTCCCAGAATTCATGGACACAATCCCAGAGGGGGATTTGATCCCTCACAGGAATTTGGGGGGCTCTGGAATTCCCAAAATTCATGGACACGATGGGAGAGGGGGATTTGATCCCTCAGAGGGATTTGGGGGTTCTGAATTCCCAGAATTCATGGACACAATTCCAGAGGGGGATTTGATCCCTCACAGGGATTTGGGGGTTCTGGAATTCCCAGAATTCATGGACATGATGGGAGAGGGGGATTTGATCCCTCAGAGGGATTTGGGGGGCTCTGGAACACCCAGAATTCATGGGCACAATTCCAGAGGGGGATTTGATCCCTCACAGGGATTTGGGGAGCTCTGGAATTCCCAGAATTCATGGACACAATTCCAGAGGGGGATTTGATCCCTCAGAGGGATTTGGGGGGTTCTGGAATTCCCAGAATTCATGGACACAATTCCAGAGGGGGATTTGATCCCTCAGAGGGATTTGGGGTCTCTGTAATTCCCAGAATTCATGGACACAATTCCAGATTAGGGGGATTTGATCCCTCAGAGGAATTTGGGGGCTCTGGAACACTCAGAATTCATGGACACAATTCCAGATTAGGGGGATTCATTCCATCACAGGAATTTTGGGGTCTCTGGAACACCCAAACCCCACAAACACCACACCAGATTAGGGGGATTTGATCCCTCACAGGAATTTTGGGGTATCTGAAACACCCAAACCCCACAACCACCACACCAGCTTACGGGTTCATCTCCCCCACAGAAAATTCTGGAATCTCCACGTGTCCAGGATCCCATCCCAGCAGGGAACACCCCAAAATGCCAGGGGGGGCTCTGCTCACCCTCACCTGTGTTCATGTAGCCGCCGTGGTTGCCCCCGAAGCCGCCCCGGCCTCTCCCGCGGCCCCGGATGTTTCCACCCCGGCCTCGACCCCTCATGTTGGGGGGCGGGGGGGCCTCGTTGTGCATGGGGCCTCCCCCCATCCCAAATCCTGGGTTGTGCTGCTGAGGGGACAAGGAAAAAAGGAGGGAGGTGTCACTTGGAGCTGGAATCAAGGATTTTCCTCCCCAAAAAAATAATCCCCAAAACGCGGGACGCCGCTTTCCCCCCCCGGGGTGGAGTCCAAACTCGGGAACCTCCAAATCCAGAGGATTTTTCCTGGAAAAAACTTGTGGGTTTTGTGTTTCCAAGATGTTTGCTCTGCTCCCAGGAAAGGATTTCTGCTCCCAGGAAAGGATCGTAGCCCAGAGCCAGTGGCCAGTGAGTGACACCCCAGAGTGAGACCCCAGGGCTTTTCCCACTCCAGACCAGTTCAAATCACTCTTTTCCCATTCCAGACCAGTTCCCATTGATCTTTCCCCATTCCAAACCAGTTCCAATCACTCTTTTCCCATTCCAGACCAGTTCCCATTGATCTTTTCCCATTCCAGACCAGTTCCAATCACTCTTTCCCCATTCCAGACCAGTTCCCATTGATCTTTTCCCACTCCAGACCAGTTCAAATCACTCTTTCCCCATTCCAGACCAGTTCCCATTGGTCTTTTCCAGCTCCAGACCAGTTCCCATTGGCCTTTTCCCATTCCAGACCAATTCCCATTGATCTTTCCCCATTCCAGACCAGTCCCCATTGATCTTTCCCCATTCCAGACCAGTTCAAATCACTCTCTTCCCATTCCAGACCAATTCCCATTGGCCTTTTCCCATTCCAGACCAGTCCCCATTGACCTTTTCCCAATCCAGACCAATTCCCATTGATCTTTTCCAGCTCCAGACCAATTCCCATTGATCTTTTCCCATTCCAAACCAGTTCCAATCACTCTTTTCCCACTCCAGACCAGTTCAAATCACTCTTTTCTCCCACTCCAGACCAGTTCAAATCACTCTTTTCTCCCACTCCAGACCAGTTCCCATTGGCCTTTTCCCATTCCAGACCAGTTCAAATCACTCTTTTCCCATTCCAGACCAATTCCCATTGACCTTTTCCATTCCAGACGAGTTCCCATTGACGTTTTCCACTCCAGACCAATTCCCATTGACCTTTTCCCACTCCAGACCATTTCCCATTCATCTTTTCCCATTCCAGACCAGTTCAAATCACTCTTTTCCCATTCCAGACCAATTCCCATTGACCTTTTCCATTCCAGACCAGTTCCCATTGATATTTTCCCACTCCACACCACTTCCAATCACTCTTTTCCCACTCCACACCGTTTCCAATCACTCTTTTCCCACTCCACACCGTTTCCAATCACTCTTTTCCCACTCCACACCACTTCCAATCACTTTCCCCACCCCAGAGCTGTGGGATTGGGGAATTTCACTCACTTTTACTGGGAATTTGGGGCCACCCCTGGCTGCAACGGGGGCTCTTTTCTTCTTGTTCTGCTCGATGGCAACGGGAGCATCAGGGAACAGCTTCTCCAGCGCGGCCAGCGCCGCGTAGGCTTTGGCCACCTTCTTGTTCGAGCCGGCGCCTTGGAACTTCTGCCCGTCCACCTCCACCTTGGGAAGGGATGGAAAAAATCGTTGGAAGTGGATAAAAGTCAGGAAAAGGTTGGAGAGCTCCAGGGAATCCCAGAGCTGGAATTCTGTCCCAGCCCATTAATGAGATTTAATTTGGGTTTCTCCCAACCCAAAAGTCAGGAAAAGATTGGAGAGCTCCAGGGAATCCCGGAGCTGGAAGGTTGTCCCTGCCCTTTAATGAGATTTAATTGTTTCTCCCAACCCAAAACTCTTGGATTTGATGATTTAAACTCTTGGGAAGGGATGGAACCCCACGTTGGAAGTGGATAAAAGTCAGGAAAAGGTTGGAGAGCTCCAGGGAATCCCAGAGCTGGAATTCTGTCCCTGCCCATTAATGAGATTTAATTGTTTCTTTCAACCCAAAACTCTTGGATTTGATGATTTAAACTCTTGGGAAGGGATGGAAAAACATGTTGGAAGTGGATAAAAGTCAGGAAAAGGTTGGAGAGCTCCAGGGAATCCCGGAGCTGGAATTGTCACAGCCCATTAATGAGATTTAATTGTTTCTTTCAACCCAAATCACTTGGATTTGATGATTTAAACTCTCGGGAAGGGATGGAAAAACACGTTGGAAGTGGATAAAAATCAGGAAAAGATTGGAGAGCTCCAGGGAATCCCGGAGCTGGAATTGTCACAGGTTGTCCTTGGCAATTAATGAGATTTAATTTGGGTTTTTCCCAACCCAAAACTCTTGGATTTGATTTAAACTCTTGGGAAGGGATGGAACCACACATTGGAAGTGGATAAAAGTCAGGAAAAGGTTGGAGAGCTCCAGGGAATCCCAGAGCTGGAATTCTGTCCCTGCCCATTAATGAGATTTAATTGTTTCTCCCAACCCAAATCACTTGGATTTGATTTAAACTCTTGGGAAGGGATGGAAAAACACGTTGGAAGTGGATAAAAATCAGGAAAAGGTTGGAGAGCTCCAGGGAATCCCAGAGCTGGAATTCTCACAGGCTGTCCTGGGCAATTAATGAGATTTAATTTGGGTTTTTCCCAACCAAATCACTTGGATTTGATTTAAACTCTTGGGAAGGGATGGAAAAAATCGTCGGAAGTGGATAAAAGTCAGGAAAAGGTTGGAGAGCTCCAGGGAATCCCAGAGCTGGAATTCTGTCCCTGCCCATTAATGAGATTTAATTGTTTCTCCCAACCCAAATCACTTGGATTTGATTTAAACTCTTGGGAAGGGATGGAACCCCACGTTGGAAGTGGATAAAAATCAGGAAAAGGTTGGAGAGCTCCAGGGAATCCCAGAGCTGGAATTGTCTCAGTCTATCCCTGCCCATTAATGAGATTTAATTTGGGTTTTTCCCAACCCAAAACTCTTGGATTTGATTTAAACTCTTGGGAAGGGATGGAAAAACACGTTGGAAGTGGATAAAAGTCAGGAAAAGGTTGGAGAGCTCCAGGGAATCCCAGAGCTGGAATTCTGTCCCAGCCCATTAATGAGATTTAATTTGGGTTTCTCCCAACCCAAAAGTCAGGAAAAGATTGGAGAGCTCCAGGGAATCCCGGAGCTGGAAGGTTGTCCCTGCCCTTTAATGAGATTTAATTGTTTCTCCCAACCCAAAACTCTTGGATTTGATGATTTAAACTCTTGGGAAGGGATGGAAAAACACGTTGGAAGTGGATAAAAATCAGGAAAAGATTGGAGAGCTCCAGGGAATCCCAGAGCTGGAATTGTCTCAGTCTATCCCTGCCCATTAATGAGATTTAATTTGGGTTTCTCCCAACCCAAACCACTTGGATTTGATGATTTAAACTCTTGGGAAGGGATGGAAAAACATGTTGGAAGTGGATAAAAGTCAGGAGAAGGTTGGAGAGCTCCAGGGAATCCCAGAGCTGGAATTCTGTCCCAGCCCATTAATGAGATTTAATTGTTTCTATCAACCCAAATCACTTGGATTTGATTTAAACTCTTAGGAAGGGATGGAAAAACATGTTGGAAGTGGATAAAAGTCAGGAAAAGGTTGCAGAGCTCCAGGGAATCCCAGAGCTGGAATTGTCACAGGCTGACCCTGCCCATTAATGAGATTTAATTTGGGTTTCTCCCAACCCAAAAGTCAGGAAAAGATTGGAGAGCTCCAGGGAATCCCGGAGCTGGAATTCTGTCCCAGTCCATTAATGAGATTTAATTGTTTCTCCCAACCCAAATCACTTGGATTTGATGATTTAAACTCTTGGGAATGGATGGAAAAAATCATTGGAAGTGGATAAAAATCAGTAAAAGATTGGAGAGCTCCAGGGAATCCCAGAGCTGGAATTCTGTCCCAGCCCATTAATGAGATTTAATTTGGGTTTTTCCCAACCCAAATCACTTGGATTTGATTTAAACTCTTGGGAAGGGATGGAAAAACACGTTGGAAGTGGATAAAAGTCAGGAAAAGATTGGAGAGCTCCAGGGAATCCCAGAGCTGGAATTGTCTCAGTCTATCCCTGCCCATTAATGAGATTTAATTTGGGTTTCTCCCAACCCAAAAGTCAGGAGAAGGTTGGAGAGCTCCAGGGAATCCCGGAGCTGGAATTCTGTCCCAGTCCATTAATGAGATTTAATTTGGGTTTCTCCCAACCCAAATCACTTGGATTTGATGATTTAAACTCTTGGGAAGGGATGGAAAAACATGTTGGAAGTGGATAAAAGTCAGGAGAAGATTGGAGAGCTCCAGGGAATCCCAGAGCTGGAATTGTCACAGCCCATTAATGAGATTTAATTTGGGTTTCTCCCAATCCAAAACTCTTGGATTTGATGATTTAAACTCTTGGGAAGGGATGGAAAAACACGTTGGAAGTGGATAAAAGTCAGGAAAAGGTTGGAGAGCTCCAGGGAATCCCGGAGCTGGAAGGTTGTCCCTGCCCTTTAATGAGATTTAAGTGTTTCTTTCAACCCAAACCATTTGGATTTGATGATTTAAACTCTTGGGAAGGGATGGAAAAACACGTTGGAAGTGGACAAAAGCCAGGAAAAGGTTGGAGAGCTCCAGGGAATCCCAGAGCTGGAATTGTCACAGGCTGTCCTGGGCAATTAATGAGATTTAATTTGGGTTTCTCCCAACCCAAATCACTTGGATTTGATGATTTAAACTCTTGGGAAGGGATGGAACCCCACGTTGGAAGTGGATAAAAGTCAGGAAAAGGTTGGAGAGCTCCAGGGAATCCCAGAGCTGGAATTCTATCCCAGCCCATTAATGAGATTTAATTTGGGTTTCTCCCAACCCAAATCACTTGGATTTGATGATTTAAACTCCCGGGAAGGGGTTGAGGTGATTTTCCAAGCTCTGGGATAGGGTTTGGACTGGGATCTGGAGCTCTGGGAAGCTCCGTGTCCCCTCACCTCCATGACAAATCTCTTGTCGTGGCTCCCGCCCGTCTCCGAGATCAGCTCGTACTTGAGGCCGCGCCGCTTCTCGTTCAGCTCCATCACCGGGTTCTTGCCGTGCTTCGTCAGGATTGGTCCCTGCTGCTTCACGTTCTGCGGGCACACGAGGGCTGCCTGAATCCCAAAAATCCCCCACGCCACACCCAGCCCCTTCCCAAACTTTCTGGGAGAGATCCACACCCAGCCCCTTCCCAAACCTTCTGGGAGAGAGCCACAAGGAGCCCCTTCCCAAACTTTCTGGGAGAGATCCACAAGGAGCCGCTTCCCAAACCTTCTGGGAGAGATCCACACCCAGCCCCTTCCCAAACTTTTCAAGGAGTTGCTTCCCAAACTTTTCAAGGAGCCACTTCCCAAACTTTTTGGGAGAGATCCACAAGGAGCCACTTTTTGGGAAGAGACCCTCAAGGAGGCACTTCCCAAACTTTTTGGGAGAACCTCAAGGAGTTGCTTCCCAAACTTTTAGGAGTGACCTTCAAGGAGCCGCTTCCCAAACTTTGGGAGAGACCCTCAAGGAGCCGCTTCCCAAAATTTTTGGTAAGAAACCCTCAAGGAGCCACTTCCCAGACTTCCCTCAAGGAGCCGCTTCCAAAACTTTTAGGGAGAGACCCTTGAGGAGCCACTTTTTGGGAGAGATCCTCAAGGAGCCGCTTCCCAAACTTTTCAAGGAGTCGCTTCCCAAACTTCTTGGGAAAAAATCCTCAAGGAGCCGCTTCCCAAACTTTTTGGGAGAGACCCTTGAGGAGCCACTTTCTGGGAGAGACCCCCAAGGAGGCACTTCCCAAAATTTTCAAGGAGCCGCTTCCCAAAATTTTTTGGAGAACCTCAAGGAGCTGCTTCCCAAAATTTTGGGAGAGACCCTTGAGGAGCCACTTTTTGGGAGAGACCCTCAAGGAGCCGCTTCCCAAATTTTTTGGGAGAGATCCACAAGGAGCCACTTTTTGGGAGAGACCCTCAAGGAGCCGCTTCCCAAAATTTTCAAGGAGCCGCTTCCCAAACTTTTTTGGAGAACCTCAAGGAGTTGCTTCCCAGACTTTGGAAGAGACCCCCAAGGAGCCGCTTCCCAAACTTTTTGGAAGAGACCCTCAAGGAGCCATTTCCAAAACTTTTTGGGAGAGACCCTTGAGGAGCCACTTTTTGGGAGAGACCCTCAAGGAGCCGCTTCCCAAACTTTTTGGTAAGAAACCCTCAAGGAGCCGCTTCCCAGATTTCCCTCAAGGAGCCGCTTCCCAAACTTTTTGGAAGAGACCCTCAAGGAGCTGCTTCCCAAAATTTTGGGAGAGACCCTTGAGGATCCACTTTTTGGGAGAGACCCTCAAGGAGTTGCTTCCCAAACTTTTAGGAGTGACCTTTAAGGAGCCGCTTCCCAAAATTTTTGGGAAGAAACCCTCAAGGAGCCACTTTTTGGGTGAGACCCCCAAGGAGCCGCTTCCCAAATATTTTGGGAAGAGACCCCCAAGGAGGCACTTCCCAAAATTTTAGGGAGAAACCCTCAAGGAGCCGCTTCCCAAACTTTTTGGGAAAAAACCCTAAAGGAGGCACCTCCCAAACTTTTTGGGAGAGACCCTCAAGGAGGCACTTCCCAAAATTTTTGGGGAGAGACCCTCAAGGAGGCACTTCCAAAACTTTTTGGGGAGAGACCCTCAAGGAGCCAATTTTTGGGGAGAGACCCTCAAGGAGCCCATTTTTGGGAGAGACCCTCAAGGAGGCACTTCCAAAACTTTTTTGGAAGAGACCCTCAAGGAGCCAATTTTTAGGTGACACCCTCAAGGAGCCGCTTCCTAAACTTTCTGTGGGATCCTCAAGGAGCCACTTCCCAAACTTTTGGGAGAGACCCCCAAGGAGCCACTTCCCAAATTTCCCTCAAGGAGCCACTTCCCAAAATTTTTGGGAAGAAACCCTCAAGGAGCCACTTCCAAAACTTTTTGGGAGAGACCCTCAAGGAGGCACTTCCAAAACTTCCCTCAAGGAGCCACTTTTTGGAAGAGACCCTCAAGGAGCCAATTTTTGGGAGAGACCCTCAAGGAGCCAATTTTTTGGGAGAGACCCTCAAGGAGCCAATTTTTGGGGAGAGACCCTCAAGGAGCCAATTTTTAGGTGACACCCTCAAGGAGCCGCTTCCCAAACTTTTTGGGAGAGACCCTCAAGGAGCCAATTTTTGGGAGAGACCCTCAAGGAGCTGCTTCCAAAACTTTTTGGGAGAGACTCTCAAGGAGGCACTTCCAAAACTTTTCGGGGAGAGACCCTCAAGGAGCCAATTTTTTGGGAGAGACCCTCGAGGAGCCAATTTTTGGGAGAGATTCTCAAGGAGCCGCTTCCCAAATTTTTTGGGAGAGACTCTCAAGGAGCAAATTTTTAGGTGACACCCTCAAGGAGCCGCTTCCCAAACTTTCTGTGGGATCCTCAAGGAGCCACTTCCCAAACTTTTTGGGAGAGACCCTCAAGGAGCCAATTTTTGGGAGAGACCCTCAAGGAGGCACTTCCAAAACTTTTTGGGAGAGACCCTCAAGGAGCCACTTCCAAAACTTCCCTCAAGGAGCCGCTTCCCAAAGTTTTTGGAAGAGACCCTTGAGGAGCCACTTTTTGGGAGAGACCCTTGAGGAGCCAATTTTTAGGTGACACCCTCAAGGAGCCGCTTCCTAAACTTTTTGGGAGAGACCCTCAAGGAGCCACTTCCCAAATTTCCCTCAAGGAGCCACTTCCCAAACTTTTTGGGAGAGACCCTCAAGGAGGCACCTCCCAAACTTTTTGGGGAGAGACCCTCAAGGAGCCAATTTTTTGGGAGAGACCCTCAAGGAGCCAATTTTTGGGAGAGATTCTCAAGGAGCCGCTTCCCAAATTTTTTGGGAGAGACCCTCAAGGAGCCAATTTTTAGGTGACACCCTCAAGGAGCCGCTTCCAAAACTTTTTGGGAGAGACCCTCAAGGAGCCAATTTTTTGGGAGAGACCCTCAAGGAGCCAATTTTTGGGAGAGACCCTCAAGGAGCCAATTTTTGGGAGAGACCATTGAGGAGCCGCTTCCCAAACTTTTTGGGAGAGACCCTCAAGGAGGCACCTCCCAAACTTTTTGGGAGAGACCCTCAAGGAGCCACTTCCACCTCCTGCTCCAGCCAGGAGCGATCCCACCACCAGCACCACCAGTGTCCCCTGCCCCGTGTCCCCTCCCCGTGTCCCCCCACCCACCTCGGGGGTCTGATCCGCCGTGGGCGAGGCCGCCGTGGGCGTCGACACCGTTTCCACCACGGGCGGAGGCGCCACCACCACCGGCTTCGTCTCCGTCTCCTCCGCCGACTCCTCGCCCTTCCCGGAGTCCTTTCCTTCCACTCCCGTGGGCAAACCCATGTCCTGCAGCACCTGGAGGGCAGCAGAGCCGCTTTCATTCCGGGAAAACCCCCCAGGAAAGCTGCGGCTCTCCCCGGCGCTCGGCGTCCCCGAATCCCCGGTGCTGCTCCCACCCCGTCTCGGTTAAAGGATTTTTGGGTTTGGGTTTTTTCTCCCTTTTGAAATGAAGATTGACCAGAGGGAGTTTTCTCTCCTTGGGTCGCAGTTGTTTATTTTGATCAGCGTTATGAGGTACAAGGAGCTGGGGGCACTGTGATGGAAATGGGTTAGAAATGGCTAAAATGGGTAAAAAAGATCTTTTTCAAGGTTTTTATGTGTGCACTATGATAGAAATGGGTAAAAAAGATCTTTTTCAAGGTTTTTATGTGTCTGTTTACCCAATTAACAGCTGCCAATTAAATGATTTTTATTATGAATAGAATGATCTCTGTGCTGCACTGTGGCATTTTTTACCCAATCACTTAAAACCCTAAATCTTCATCTTCTCTCCTGTTCTCTAAACTTTTTCACCCAAAGATTTAAAAAACTTCCTGATTTGCACATTTCCACTTTTCCTATCGAGCTCTGATGTTTGTTCTCAGGCATCGCCGTGAAAACGCGCTCGGGAATTTGGTGTTGGATGAAATTCAGGGTTTCCTTGAATCCTGGAACTAAATATTGAAATTCTCAAGAAATTGAATGATTATTAAATTATTAAATTTATTAATTAAATTGTTATTTTAAATTAAATTTAATTAAATTAATTAAATTATTTGCATTAATTACATTATTAATTAATTTATTAATTAAATTATTATTTTAAATTAAATAAATTAAATTATTTCAATTAATTACATTATTAATTTACCAATTAAATTATTAATTTAAACTAAATTCATTTAATAAACTTATTTAATTACATTATTAATTATATAAATTTATTAATTTATGAATTTAAATTAATTAATTGATTAACTATCAATTAATTAAATTTATTAATTAAATTATTGAATTAACTTAACTTAATTAATTACATTATTAATTAATTAAATTTATTAATTAATTATTAATTTAAATTAACTTAATTAATTTAATTACATTATTAAGTAATTAAATTCATTAATTAAATTATTAATTTAAATTAAATTAATTTAATTCATTTAATCATTTACATTATTAAGCAATTAAATTTATTAATTAAATTATTAATTTAAATTAAATCAATTTAATTCATTTATTTAATTACATTATTAAGTAATTAAATTTATTAAATTATTTAATTTCATTAATTTAATAAATTTATTTAATTACATTAAGTAATGAAATTTATTAATGAAATTATTAATTTAAATTAAATTAATTTAATTAATTAAATTTCTTAATTAATTAAATTTCTTAATTAAATTATTCCATTAATCAATAAATTTAATCAATCCTAGGAACAAGGGCACACACTCTGTATCTCAGCCCAGAGCTGCCGGAGCCATTTCTTAATTAAATTAATCAATAAATTTAATCAATCCTAGGAACAAGGGCACGCACTCTGTATCCCAGCCCGGAGCTCCTGGAGCTCCCGACGCTCCCGGAGCCGTTTCCCCGTTTTTAATTAAATTAATCAATAAATTTAATCAATCCTAGGAACAAGGGCACGCACTCTGTATCCCAGCCCGGAGCTCCCGGAGCCGTTTCTTAATTAAATTAATCAATAAATTTAATCAATCCTAGGAACAAGGGCACACACTGTGTATCCCAGCCCGGAGCTCCCGGAGCTCCCGGCGCTCCCGGAGCCGTTTCCCCGTTTTTAATTAAATTAATCAATAAATTTAATCAATAAATTAATTAATCAATAAATTTAATCAATCCTAGGAACAAGGGCACGCAGTGTGTATCCCAGCCCGGAGCTCCCGGAGCCGTTTCTTAATTAAATTAATCAATAAATTTAATCAATCCTAGGAACAAGGGCACACACTCTGTATCCCAGCCCGGAGCTCCTGGAGCCGTTTCCCCATTTCTTAATTAAATTAATCAATAAATTTAATCAATCCTAGGAACAAGGGCACGCACTCTGTATCTCAGCCCGGAGCTCCCGGAGCCGTTTCCCCGTTTCTTAATTAAATTAATCAATAAATTTAATCAATCCTAGGAACAAGGGCACGCAGTGTGTATCTCAGCCACCGACACCAGCCTGGATTAATTAATCAATAAATTTAATCAATCCTAGAAACAAGGGCACGCACTCTGTATCTCAGCCCGGAGCTCCCGGAGCTCCCGGAGCCGTTTTTAATTAAATTAATCAATAAATTTAATCAATCCTAGGAACAAGGGCACGCAGTGTGTATCCCAGCCCGGAGCTCCCGGAGCCGTTTCTTAATTAAATTAATCAATAAATTTAATCAATCCTAGGAACAAGGGCACACACTCTGTATCCCAGCCCGGAGCTCCTGGAGCCGTTTCCCCATTTCTTAATTAAATTAATCAATAAATTTAATCAATCCTAGGAACAAGGGCACGCACTCTGTATCTCAGCCCGGAGCTCCCGGAGCCGTTTCCCCGTTTCTTAATTAAATTAATCAATAAATTTAATCAATCCTAGGAACAAGGGCACGCAGTGTGTATCTCAGCCACCGACACCAGCCTGGATTAATTAATCAATAAATTTAATCAATCCTAGAAACAAGGGCACGCACTCTGTATCTCAGCCCGGAGCTCCCGGAGCTCCCGGAGCCGTTTCCCCGTTTTTAATTAAATTAATCAATAAATTTAATCAATCCTAGGAACAAGGGCACGCACTCTGTATCTCAGCCCGGAGCTCCCGGAGCCGTTTCTTAATTAAATTAATCAATAAATTTAATCAATCCTAGGAACAAGGGCACGCACTCTGTATCCCAGCCCGGAGCTCCCGGAGCTCCCGGAGCCGTTTCCCCATTTCTTAATTAAATTAATCAATAAATTTAATCAATCCTAGGAACAAGGGCACGCACTCTGTATCTCAGCCCGGAGCTCCCGGAGCCGTTTCCCCGTTTCTAATTAAATTAATCAATAAATTTAATCAATCCTAGGAACAAGGGCATACACTCTGTATCCCAGCCCGGAGCTCCCGGAGCTCCCGGCGCTCCCGGAGCCGTTTCCCCGTTTTTAATTAAATTAATCAATAAATTTAATCAATAAATTAATTAATCAATAAATTTAATCAATCCTAGGAACAAGGGCACGCACTCTGTACCTGAGCCCGGAGCTCCCGGCGCTCCCGGAGCTCCCGGAGCCGTTTCCCCATTTCTTAATTAAATTAATCAATAAATTTAATCAATCCTAGGAACAAGGGCACGCACTGTGTATCCCAGCCCGGAGCTCCCGGAGCCGTTTCTTAATTAAATTAATCAATAAATTTAATCAATCCTAGGAACAAGGGCACGCACTCTGTATCCCAGCCTGGAGCTCCCGGCGCTCCCGGCGCTCCCGGAGCCGTTTCTTAATTAAATTAATCAATAAATTTAATCAATCCTAGAAACAAGGGCACGCACTGTATATCTCAGCCCGGAGCTCCTGGAGCTCCCGGAGCTCCCGGAGCCGTTTCCCCGTTTTTAATTAAATTAATCAATAAATTTAATCAATAAATTAATTAATCAATAAATTTAATCAATCCTAGGAACAAGGGCACGCACTCTGCATCTCAGCCCGGAGCTCCCGGAGCTCCCGGAGCTCCCGGAGCCGTTTCCCCGTTTTTAATTAAATTAATCAATAAATTTAATCAATCCTAGGAACAAGGGCATGCACTGTGTATCTCAGCCCGGAGCTCCCGGCGCTCCCGGAGCCGTTTCCCCGTTTTTAATTATTCAATTAATCAATAAATTTAATCAATCCTAGAAAAAAGGGCACGCACTCTGTATCTCAGCCCGGAGCTCCCGGAGCCGTTTCCCCATTTCTTAATTAAATTAATCAATAAATTTAATCAATCCTAGGAACAAGGGCACGCACTGTGTATCTCAGCCCGGAGCTCCCGGCGCTCCCGGCGCTCCCGGAGCCGTTTCCCCATTTCTTAATTAAATTAATCAATAAATTTAATCAATCCTAGAAACAAGGGCACGCACTGTGTATCTCAGCCCGGAGCTCCCAGAGCTCCTGGAGCTCCCGGAGCCGTTTCTTAATTAAATTAATCAATAAATTTAATCAATCCTAGAAACAAGGGCACGCACTCTGTATATCTGAGCCCGGCGCTCCCGGAGCTCCCGGAGCTCCCGGAGCCGTTTCCCCGTGCTCACCTTCACGGCCACGTGGAGCTTCGCCGTTTTCTTGGAGGGCCCCGAGGCCTCGAAGGTGCTGCCGTCGATCTCCACGGCCATGGTGAAGATGGGAGCGTGCACGGGCCCGGTCTGGGACACCAGCTTGTACTGGAGCCCCGGTTTCAGCTGGTTCAGCTTCATCAGCGCGTTCATGGCCTGAGGAGGCTCCAGCTTCTCCTCTGCACAGGAAAAAACAACACCCGCACTTGGAGGGTGGCAGCTCCTTCCAAGGAGTAAAAGCGATTCCAGAGCGGTGTTTTCTACTTTGGGGTCAGTTCCAATTGGTGTTTTGGGAATTTGCTCGTTCCACAGCAGCTCCCACGGCTCTGTTCCCATTCCACACCAGTTCCCACCAGTATTTTCCAACTGTAGATCAGTTGTGACCAGTCTTTTTCCATTTTAGACCGGTCCTGACCGGTATTTTCTCATTGCAGACAAGTTCCAACTGGTCTTTTCTCTTTTTAGACCATTTCCCATTGGCCTTTTCCCATTCCAGACCAATTCCCATTGGCCTTTCCCATTCCAGACCAGTTCCCATTGACCTTTTCCCATTCCAGACCAATTCCCATTGACCTTTTCCCATTCCAGACCAGTTCCCATTGGTCTTTTCCCTTTCCAGACCAATTCCCATTGGCCTTTTCCCACTCCAGACCATTTCCAATCACTCTTTTCCCATTCCAAACCAATTCTGACCGATCATTTCCCATTTCAATCCATCTCCCATCAGTTTTTTCCCATTCCAGACCAATTCCAGACCAGTTCCCACTGACCTTTTCCCATTCCAGACCAATTCCCATTGACCTTTCCCATTCCAGACCAGTTCCAATCACTCTTTACCCATTCCAGACCAGTTCCAATCACTCTTTACCCATTCCAGACCCATTCCAGACCAATTCCCATTGACCTTTTTCCATTCCAGACCATTTCCAATCAGTCTTTTCCCTTTCCAGACCAATTCCCATTAATCTTTTCCCATTCCAGACCAATTCCCATTGACCTTTTCCATTCCAGACCAGTTCCCATTGACCTTTTCCCTTTCCAGACCAATTCCCACTGATCTTTTCCCTTTCCAGACCAATTCCCACTGATCTTTTCCCATTCCAGACCATTTCCAATCACTCTTTTCCCTTTCCAGACCAATTCCCATTGGCCTTTTCCATTCCAGACCAATTCCCATTGGTCTTTTCCCACTCCAGACCATTTCCAATCACTCTTTTCCCATTCCAAACCAATTCTGACCGATCATTTCCCATTTCATTCCATCTCCCATCAGTTTTTTTTCCCATTCCAGACCAATTCCAGACCAGTTCCCACTGACCTTTCCCATTCCAGACCAATTCCCATTGACCTTTCCCATTCCAGACCAGTTCCCATTGACCTTTCCCATTCCAGACCAATTCCCATTGACCTTTCCCATTCCAGACCAGTTCCCATTGACCTTTCCCATTCCAGACCAGTTCCAATCACTCTTTACCCATTCCAGACCAATTCCCATTGACCTTTTTCCATTCCAGACCATTTCCAATCAGTCTTTTCCCTTTCCAGACCAATTCCCATTAATCTTTTCCCATTCCAGACCAATTCCCATTGACCTTTTCCATTCCAGACCAGTTCCCACTGATCTTTTCCCTTTCCAGACCAATTCCCACTGATCTTTTCCCATTCCAGACCATTTCCAATCACTCTTTTCCCTTTCCAGACCATTTCCCATTGGCCTTTTCCATTCCAGACCAATTCCCATTGGTCTTTTCCCACTCCAGACCATTTCCAATCACTCTTTTCCCATTCCAAACCAATTCTGACCGATCATTTCCCATTTCATTCCATCTCCCATCAGTTTTTTTTCCCATTCCAGACCAATTCCAGACCAGTTCCCATTGACCTTTTCCCATTCCAGACCAGTTCCCATTGACCTTTCCCATTCCAGACCAGTTCCCATTGACCTTTCCCATTCCAGACCAGTTCCAATCACTCTTTACCCATTCCAGACCCATTCCAGACCAATTCCCATTGACCTTTTTCCATTCCAGACCATTTCCAATCAGTCTTTTCCCTTTCCAGACCAATTCCCATTCATCTTTTCCCATTCCAGACCAATTCCCACTGACCTTTTCCCATTCCAGACCAGTTCCCATTCATCTTTTCCCTTTCCAGACCGATTCCAGACCAATTCCCATTGACCTTTTCCCACTCCAGACCAGTTCCAATCACTCTTTTCCCACTCCAGACCAGTTCCAATCACTCTTTACCCATTCCAGACCCATTCCAGACCAATTCCCATTGACCTTTTTCCATTCCAGACCATTTCCAATCACTCTTTTCCCTTTCCAGACCAGTTCCCATTCATCTTTTCCCATTCCAGACCATTTCCCACTGACCTTTTCCCACTCCAGACCAGTTCCAATCACTCTTTTCCCATTCCAGACCCATTCCAGACCAATTTCCATTGATCTTTTCCCATTCCAGACCAATTCCCATTCATCTTTTCCCACTCCAGACCAATTCTGACCGATCATTTCCCATTTCAATCCATCTCCCATCAATTTTTTTCCCATTCCAGACCAATTCCCATTGATCTTTTCCCACTCCAGACCAGTTCCCATTGACCTTTTCCCATTCCAGACCAATTCCCATTCATCTTTTCCCACTCCAAACCAGTTCTAACCCATCATTTCCCATTTCAATCCATCTCCCATCAGTTTTTTCCCATTCCAGACAAACCCTGATCTTTTTCCTCCTTCCTTCCAGCTCTGCCCACCACAAATCTCCCAACTTTAAGTTATTTTCACCATCCCCAAAACCCCCCAAAACCCCCCAAAACCTTCACCTGACCCCCCCCAAACTCCCACCCCCGTTTCCCCCCTCCCCAGGGGGCCGTACCTACCTCTCGTTAACTCAATACCTTTTTTCTGAATCTTCTTTTTCTTCTTGCTGGGCGATTTCTCCTCCCCGTCCTCCTCCATCGGCCGCTTCATGGGGGTGACGGCGTAGGTGGTGCTGGGCGGGATCTGAACTGCAGCAACGAGCAGGGGGCGCTCCCTAAATCCCCCGATTTCCACCCAAATCCTCGCTGGGGAGGGGGGCCGAGGGGGCCGTTACGTACCGGTGTAATCCACTGGGTTCTCGTTCTTTGGTTTTTTGGGCATTTTGGAGGGCAGGGGATCCATGCCCAGGACTTTGTGGAGCTGGCCGAAGGCGGCGAGCCGGAGCGCGTGCTGGGGACGGGAGCGGGGGGCGGTCACCGGGCGCTGCCGGAGCCCCCCCAAAACGCTCAGAGCCCCCCACAATCCCCCCCCCCTGCACCCCTGATCCATCCTCAGAGGGGCTCTGGGGAACTGGGGGGTTTGGGGGGTTTGCACCCAAAAAAAAGGGGGAGGAGGGACAATTCGCTGTTCGACACCTGATTCTTTGTTCTGGTGGTTAAACTATGGGGGACACGGGGGTGGTGTGGTGGAGTGACCACGGCACCGAGTGACCACGGCACTGTGTGACTGTGGCACTGAGTGACCACGGTGCTAAGTGACTGTGGCACTGAGTGACCACGGTGCTGAGTGACCACGGTGCTGAGTGACCACAGTGCTGAGTGACCACGGCACCAAGTGACTATGGCACTGAGTGACCACGGTGCTGAGTGACTGTGGTGCTGAGTGACCACGGCACTGAGTGACCACGGCACTGAGTGACCACGGCACTGAGTGACCACGGTGCTGAGTGACCACGGTGCTGAGTGACCACGGTGCTGAGTGATTGTGGCATCGAGTGACCATGGTGCCAAGCTACCATGGTACTGAGTGACCGTGGCACTGAGTGACCACAGCACTGAGTGACCACAGCACCGAGTGACCGTGGCACCAAGTGACCGTGGCACCGAGTGACCACAGCACCAAGTGAACGTGGCACCGAGTGACCATGGCACCGAGTGACCACAGCACCAAGTGACCATGGCACCGAGTGACCACAGCACTGAATGACCACAGCACTAAGTGACCGTGGCACCGAGTGACCATGGCACCGAGTGACCGTGCCACTAAGTGACCACAGCACCGGGTGACCACAGCACCGAGTGACCGTGGCACTGGGTGACCATGGCACCGAGTGACCGTGCCACTAAGTGACTACAGCACCGTGTGACTGTGGCACTGAGTGACCACGGTGCTGAGTGACCATGGCACCGAGTGACCATGCCACTAAGTGACCACAGCACCGAGTGACCACAGCACCGAGTGACCGTGGCACCAAGTGACCATGCCACTAAGTGACCACAGCACCGGGTGACCACAGCACCGAGTGACCACAGCACCGAGTGACCGTGGCACCGAGTGACCGTGCCACTAAGTGACCACAGCACCAAGTGACCGTGGCACCGAGTGACCGTGGCACCGAGTGACCGTGCCACTAAGTGACCACAGCACCGGGTGACCACAGCACCGAGTGACCGTGGCACCGAGTGACCGTGCCACTAAGTGACCACAGCACCAAGTGACCGTGGCACCGGGTGACCGTGGCACCGAGTGACCGTGGCACCGGGTGACCGTGCCACTAAGTGACCACAGCACCAAGTGACCGTGGCACCGAGTGACCGTGGCACCGGGTGACCGTGGCACCGAGTGACCGTGGCACCGGGTGACCGTGGCACCGAGTGACCGCGGGTCTGATCTGCGCTGGCCAAGGGAGCCGGGAGCGGAGCGAGCCGGGGATTGGGAAGGGCCGGATGGAGGTCACACTATACCTGAGCACTCTGTGTGATATCTTCCCTTTGTTGTCTGTCTAGATGCCCAATAGCATCAGTGGCTTCTTTTTCACAAGGGTCATAAATACCAGAACCATCTGAAGGCAGGAAACAAGGAAGATATGCAGAGAATTATCCCGGGTCTCTACCCTAAATTCCCTGGGGCGGCTCGGAGGGCGCGGATTTTGCCGGGATTTCTGCGGGATCGGGGAATCGCGCTCCCGCGGGCGGCCAGACTCCGCCTCTCTCTAGGGGGGCAGAGGATGGGGAAGGGCCGGGAATCTCCCGTGGGAATGGAGGGGCTCCCAAGACCGCCGGCATCCCCCCGCGCTCCTCCCGGCTCCGCTGCCGCGGGAAGGCCGTGGGTGAGCTCAGCTGGCCGGAGCTCACCTGGCCAGAGGAGCTCACCTGGCCAGAGGAGCTCATCCACCTGGAGCTCACCTGGCCGGAGCTCACCTGGCCGGAGCTCACCTGGCCAGAGGAGCTCACCCACCTGGAGCTCACCCGGCCAGAGGAGCTCACCTGGCCGGAGCTCACCTGGCCAGAGGAGCTCACCCACCTGGAGCTCACCTGGCCGGAGCTCACCTGGCCAGAGGAGCTCACCTGGCCAGAGGAGCTCATCCACCTGGAGCTCACCTGGCCGGAGCTCACCTGGCCGGAGCTCACCTGGCCAGAGGAGCTCACCCACCTGGAGCTCACCCGGCTAGAGGAGCTCACCTGGCTGGAGCTCACCTGGCCAGAGGAGCTCACCTGGCTGGAGCTCACCTGGCCAGAGGAGCTCACCTGGCCAGAGGAGCTCAGCCAGTCAGAGCTCAGCTCTCCGGAGCTCACCTGGCCAGAGCTCACCCGAGCAGAGCTCACCTGGCTGGAGCTCACCTGGCCAGAGCTCACCCGAGCAGAGCTCACCTGGCTGGAGGAGCTCACCCGAGCAGAGCTCACCTGTCTGGAGCTCACCTGGCCAGAGCTCACCCAGCTGGAGCTCACCTGTCTGGAGCTCACCTGTGCGGAGCTCACCTGGCCAGAGGAGCTCACCCGGCCAGAGCTCACCCGAGTAGAGCTCACCTGGCTGGAGCTCACCCCAGCAGAGCTCACCTGTGTGGAGCTCACCTGTGTGGAGCTCACCTGTGTGGAGCTCACCTGAGCAGAGCTCACCTGGCCAGAGCTCACCCGGCCAGAGCTCACCTGTGCGGAGCTCACCTGTGCGGAGCTCACCCGAGCAGAGCTCACCCGAGCAGAGCTCAGCTGTGTGGAGCTCACCTGTGCGGAGCTCACCTGTCTGGAGCTCACCTGGCCAGAGCTCACCTGGCTGGAGCTCACCCGGCCAGAGCTCACCTGGCCAGAGCTCACCTGGCTGGAGCTCACCCGGCCAGAGCTCACCTGGCCAGAGCTCACCTGGCTGGAGCTCACCCGGCCAGAGCTCACCTGGCCAGAGCTCACCTGTCTGGAGCTCACCCGGCCAGAGCTCACCTGGCCAGAGCTCACCTGTCTGGAGCTCACCCGCGCGGAGCTCACCTGGCATGACGATGCCCGAGGCCAGGCACTCCAGCACGCGGCGCAGAGCCTCGCCCGCGCCCATCGGCCGGTTCGCCGTCCCGATGGATTTCTCACACAGCAGCTCCAGAGGCTGCAAGGGAAGGAGGGAAGTGAGGGAGGGGAGAGGGGAGATGGAGCCCGGAGAGGCTGGAAGGGATCTCGGGAATGGGATCTGGGAATGGATCCTGGAAATGGATCCTGGGGAAGGGATCCTGGGAATGGGATCCTGGAAATGGATCCTGGGGAAGGGATCCTGGGGAAGGGATCCTGGAAATGGATCCTGGGGAAGGGATCCTGGGAATGGGATCCTGGAAATGGATCCTGGGGAAGGGATCCTGGGAATGGGATCCTTGGGAAAGGGATCCTGGGAATGGGATCCTGGCGAAGGGATTTTGGGAAAGGGATCCTGGACATGGATCCTGGGAAAGGGATCCTGGGGAAGGGATCTCGGGAAAGGGATCTGGGGAAGGGATCCTGGGAAAGGGATCCTGGGGAAGGGATCCTGGAGAAGGGATCTGGGGAAGGGATCCTGGAAAGGGATCCTGGGAAATGGAACCTGGGGAAGGGATCCTGGGGAAGGGATCCTGGGGAAGGGATCCTGGGAAAGGGATCCTGGAAATGGATCCTGGGAAAGGGATCCCGGGAAATGGATCCTGGGGAAGGGATTTTGGGAAAGGGATTTTGGGAAAGGGATCCCTGGGGAAGGGATCTCGGGAAATGGAACTTGGGGAAGGGATCCCAGGAAATGGATCCTTGGGAAAGGGATCCTGGGAAATGGATCTCAGGAAATGGATTCCTGGAAATGGAACTTGGGAAAGGGATCCTGGGAAAGGGATCTTGGGAAATGGAACTTGGGGAAAGGATCCTTGAGAAATGGATCCTGGGAAATGGATCCCTGGGAAATGGATCCCAGGAAATGGAACCTGGGAATGGGATCCTTGAGGAAGGGATCCCGGGAAATGGATCCCTGGGAAAGGGATCCTGGGGAAGGGAACTTGGGAAAGGGATCCCTGGAAATGGATCCTGGGAAATGGATCCTTAAGAAATGGATCCCGGGAAATGGAACTTGGGGAATGGGATCCTTGGGAAATGGATCCTTAGGAAAGGGATCCCAGGAAATGGACACCTGGGAAAGGGATCCCTGGAAAAGGATCCTTGGGGAAGGGATCCCAGGAAATGGAACTTGGGAAAGGGATCCCTGGAAAATGGATCCTTGGGGAAGAGATCCCAGGAAATGGAACTTGGGAAAGGGATCCTGGGAAATGGATCCTTGGGGAAGGGATGCCGGGAAATGGATCCTTGGGGAAGGGATCCCGGGAAATGGATCCTTGGGAAAGGGATCCTTGGGAAAGGGATCCTTACGAAAGGGATCCCAGGAAATGGATCCTTGGGGAAGAGATCCCAGGAAATGGAACTTGGGAAAGGGATCCCAGGAAATGGATCCTTGGGGAAGGGATGCCGGGAAATGGATCCCCGGGAAATGGATCCTTAGGAAAGGGATCCCAGGAAAAGGGATCCTTGGGGAAGAGATCCCAGGAAATGGATCCTTAGGAAAGGGATCCCTGGAAAAGGGATCCTTGGGGAAGAGATCCCAGGAAAAGGAATCCCAAATAAAGAGATCCTGGCAAAGGGAGCCTCCGGAACGAGACTCCTGGAAGGGGATCCTGGCAGAGGGAGCCCGGGAAAAAGGGATCCACTAAAGGATTCCAGGGCAGGGATCTGTCTGCGAGCTTCTGGATCCCAGAGGAGGAGAGGAGCCAGAGGAAGCCGGGAGTGGATAAAACAGATTGATAACAACGGGATCTGGTAATTAACAAAACGAGCTGATGATGTGATTGGATAAAATAAATTAATAACTGATAAATAAATGTTTGTGTGATTGGATAAAATAAATTGATAACTGATAAATGTTTGTGTGGTTGGATAAAATAAATTGATAATTGATAAATGTTTGTGTGATTGGATAAAATAAATTGATAATTGATAAATAAATGTTTGTGTGATTGGATAAAATAAATTGATAATTGATAAATGTTTGTGTGATTGGATAAAATAAATTGATAACTGAGAAATGTTTGTGTGATTGGATAAAATAAAGTTAAATAAATGTTTGTGTGATTGGATAAAATAAATTAATAACTGATAAATAAATGTTTGTGGGATTGGATAAAATAAATTGATAATTGATAAATAAATGTTTGTGGGATTGGATAAAATAAATTGATAATTGATAAATAAATGTTTGTGTGATTGGATAAAATAAATTGATAATTGATAAATGTCTGTGTGATTGGATAAAATAAATTGATAATTGATAAATGTTTGTGTGATTGGATAAAATAAATTGATAACTGATAAATGTTTGTGTGATTGGATAAAATAAATTGATAATTGATAAATAAATGTTTGTGTGATTGGATAAAATAAATTGATAACTGATAAATAAATGTTTGTGTGATTGGATAAAATAAATTGATAATTGATAAATAAATGTTTGTGTGATTGGATAAAATAAATTGATAATTGATAAATAAATGTTTGTGTGATTGGATAAAATAAATTGATAACTGATAAATGTTTGTGTGATT
The DNA here is from genome assembly GCF_971803275.1 of Cyanistes caeruleus. Taxonomy (NCBI): domain Eukaryota; kingdom Metazoa; phylum Chordata; class Aves; order Passeriformes; family Paridae; genus Cyanistes; species Cyanistes caeruleus. Next base: position 1,166,781 of record NC_141736.1, read on the forward strand.
GGATAAAATAAATTGATAACTGATAAATGTTTGTGTGATTGGATAAAATAAATTAATAACTGAGAAATAAATGTTTGTGTGATTGGATAAAATAAATTGATAACTGATAAATGTTTGTGTGATTGGATAAAATGTTTAATAATTGATAAATGTTTGTGTGATTGAATAAAATAAATTGATAACTGATAAATGTGTGTGTGATTGGATAAAATGTTTAATAATTGATAAATGTTTGTGTGATTGGATAAAATAAATTGATAACTGATAAATAAATGTTTGTGTGATTGGATAAAATAAATTGATAACTGATAAATGTTTGTGTGATTGGATAAAATAAATTGATAACTGATAAATAAATGTTTGTGTGATTGGATAAAATAAAGTTATTTGATAATTGATAAATGTTTGTGTGATTGGATAAAATAAATTGATAAATGATAAATAAATGTTTGTGTGATTTGATATAATAAATTGATAACTGAGAAATGTTTGTGTGATTGGATAAAATAAATTGATAATTGATAAATGTTTGTGTGATTGGATAAAATAAATTGATAACTGATAAATGTTTGTGTAATTGGATAAAATAAATTGAAAACTGATAAATAAATGTTTGTGTGATTGGATAAAATAAATTGATAATTGATAAATAAATGTTTGGGTGATTGGATAAAATAAATTGATAATTGATAAATAAATGTCTGTGTGATTGGATAAAATAAATTAATAACTGAGAAATAAATGTCTGTGTGATTGGATAAAATAAATTAATAACTGAGAAATAAATGTTTGTGTGATTGGATAAAATAAATTGATAACTGATAAATAAATGTTTGTGTGATTGGATAAAATAAATTGATAACTGATAAATAAATGTTTGTGTGATTGGATAAAATAAATTGATAATTGATAAATGTTTGTGTGATTGGATAAAATAAATTAATAACTGAGAAATAAATGTTTGTGTGATTGGATAAAATAAAGTTATTTGATAATTGATAAATGTTTGTGTGATTGGATAAAATAAATTGATAAATGATAAATAAATGTTTGTGTGATTTGATATAATAAATTGATAACTGAGAAATGTTTGTGTGATTGGATAAAATAAATTGATAACTGAGAAATGTTTGTGTGATTGGATAAAATAAAGTTAAATAAATGTTTGTGTGATTGGATAAAATAAATTAATAACTGATAAATGTTTGTGTGATTGGATAAAATAAATTAATAACTGATAAATGTTTGTGTGATTGGATAAAATAAATTAATAACTGATAAATGTTTGTGTGATTGGATAAAATAAATTAATAACTGAGAAATAAATGTTTGTGTGATTGGATAAAATAAATTGATAACTGATAAATGTTTGTGTGATTGGATAAATTGTTTAATAATTGATAAATGTTTGTGTGATTGGATAAAATAAATTGATAATTGATAAATGTGTGTGTGATTGGATAAAATAAATTGATAACTGATAAATAAATGTTTGTGGGATTGGATAAAATAAATTGATAATTGATAAATAAATGTTTGTGTGATTGGATAAAATAAATTGATAACTGATAAATAAATGTTTGTGTGATTGGATAAAATAAATTGATAATTGATAAATGTTTGTGTGATTGGATAAAATAAAGTGGTTTTATAACTGATAAATAAATTTTTGTGTGATTGGATAAAATAAATTGTTTTAAAACTGATAAATAAATGTGTGATTGGATAAAATAAAGTTATTTGATAACTGATAAATGTTTGTGTGGTTGGATAAAATAAATTGATAATTGATAAATGTTTGTGTGGTTGGATAAAATAAATTGATAATTGATAAATAAATGTTTGTGTGATTGGATAAAATAAATTGATAAATGATAAATAAATGTTTGTGTGATTGGATAAAATAAATTGTTTTATAACTGATAAATAAATTTTTGTGTGATTAGATAAAATGAAGTTATTTGATAACTTATAAATAAATGTTTGTGTGATTGGATAAAATAAATTGTTTGATAACTGATAAATAAATGTTTGTGTGACTGGATAAAATAAATTGATAACTGATAAATGTTTATGTGATTGGATAAAATAAAGTGATAACAGATAAATGTTTGTGTGATTGGATAAAATAAATTGTTTGATAACTGATAAATGTTTGTGTGATTGGATAAAATAAATTGTTTGATAACTGATAAATGTTTATGTGATTGGATAAAATAAAGTGATAACTGATAAATGTTTGCGTGATTGGATAAAATAAAGTTATTTGATAACTTATAAATAAATGTTTGTGTGACTGGATAAAATTAATTGTTTGATAACTGATGTTTGTGTGATTGGATAAAATAAATTGATAATTGATAAATGTTTGTGTGATTGGATAAAATAAAGTTATTTGATAACTAATAAATGATTGCGTGATTGGATAAAATAAAGTTATTTGATAACTGATAAATGTTTGTGTGATTGGATAAAATAAAGTTATTTGATAACTGATAAATGTTTGTTAATTGATAAAGAAAACCAGTGATGGGATTGGAGGACATCTGGTAAATGATAAAGTGATTTGATAATTGATAAAACTGTTTGATAACAAGACTTGAACATTAATAAAAATATTCTAAAAATAACGTGATTTTTTTATATGTCATGGTAACATGACTTGATAATTAATAAAACAATTTGATGATAACGATGTGGTTTGATAACTGATAAAACAATTTGATAGCAGCAAGAGTGGAGAGCTGATAGCTATAAATAGCTGATAAAAAGTTTTGATAATGATATGTAATATAATGTAGTATAATATAATAGAATAGAATAGAATAGAACACAATTAAAATAATATTGTAATGTAATGTAATTAATATAATGTAATATAATGTAACGTGATGTAATGTAATGTAATGTAATGTAATGTAATAATATAATATAATATAATATAATATAATATAATATAATATAATATAATATAGAATAATATAATATAATTAACGTAATTAAAATAATATTGCAATGTAATGTAATGTAATGTAATGTAAGGTATTAATATAATATAATATAATATAATATAATATAATATAATAAATACAATTAAAATAATATTGTAATGTAATGTAATTAATATAATGTACTATAATGTAACATGATGTAATGTAATGTAATGTAATGTAATGTAATATAATATAATATAATATAATATAATTAACACAATTAAAATAATACTGTAATGTAATGTAATTAATATAATGTAATATAATATAACGTGATGTAATGTAATGTAATGTAATGATATAATATAATATAATATAATATAATATAATATAATATAATATGATATAATTAACATAATTAAAATAATATCGCAACATAATGTAATGTAATGTAATGTAAGGTACTAATATAATATAATATAATATAATATAATATAATATAATATGATATAATTAACATAATTAAAATAATATCGCAACATAATGTAATGTAATGTAATGTAATGTAATGTAATGTAATAATATAATATAATATAATATAATATAATATAATATAATAAACACAATTAAAATAATATTGTAATGTAATGTAATTAATATAATGTAATATAATGTAACGTGATGTAATGTAATGTAATGTAATGTAATGTAATGTAATAATATAATATAATATAATATAATATAATATAATATAATATGATATAATTAACATAATTAAAATAATATCGCAACATAATGTAATGTAATGTAATGTAAGGTATTAATATAATATAATATAATATAATATAATATATTATAATATAATAAACACAATTAAAATAATATTGTAATGTAATTAATATAATGTAATATAATGTAACATGATGTAATGTAATGTAATGTAATAATATAATATAATATAATATAATATAATATAATTATTATATTATATAATATAATGAACACAATTAAAATAATATTGTAATGTAATGTAATTAATATAATGTAATATAATGTAACATGATGTAATGTAATGTAATGCAATGTAATGGAATAATATAATATAATATAATATAATATAATATAATATAATATAATATAATTAAAATAATATCGTAATGTAATTTAATTAATATAATGTAATATAATGTAATGTGATGTAATATAATGGAATAATATAATATAATATAATATAATATAATATAATATAATATAATGTAATATAATGTAATGTAATGTAATGTAATGAAACGTAATGTAATAATATAATATAATATAATATAATATAATATAATATAATATAATATAATATAATTAAAATAATACCGTAATGTAATTTAATTAATATAATGTAACGTGATGTAATGTAACGTAACGGAATAATATAATACAATATAACGTAATATAATATAATATAATATAATGTAATGTAATGTAATGTAATGTAATATAATATAATACAGTGTAGTGTAATGCAATGCAATGTAATGTAGTGTATTGTATTATAATATAATATAACATATTAAATAATTGAATAATTGATTAAACAACTTGATAGCAAGGCGAGTTGGTAATTAATAAAATAATTCAGCAATCACCTGAGCTGATAATTAATAAAACAATTCAGCATTGAGGTGAGCTGATAATTAATAAAGAAATTCAGCAATCACCTGAGCTGATAATTAATAAAGAAATTCAGCAATGACCTGAGCTCATAGTTAATAAAACAATTCAGCAATCACCTGAGCTGATAATTAATAGAGAAATTCAGCATCGAGGTGAGCTGATAATTAATTAAAAAATTCAGCGATCACCTGAGCTGATAATTAATAAAGCAATTCAGCAATCACCTGAGCTGATAATTGATAAAACAATTCAGCATCGAGGTGAGCTGATAATAAAGAAATTCAGCAATGACCTGAGCTGATAATTGATAAAATAATTCAGCAATGACCTGAGCTGATAATTAATAAAGAAATTCAGCATCAAGGTGAGCTGATAATTAATTAAACAATTCAGCGATCACCTGAGCTGATAATTAATAATGCAATTCAGCATCGAGGTGAGCTGATAATTAATAAAGAAATTCAGCGATCACCTGAGCTGATAATTAATAAAGCAATTCAGCATCGAGGTGAGCTGATAATTAATAAAGCAATTCAGCAATGACCTGAGCTGATAATTAATAAAGCAATTCAGCAATGACCCGAGCTGATAATTACTGTTAATTAGGTAACAACACGAGTTCATTTAGCAAGGCAAGGCCAGGTAACGACCAATAAACCCATTTGCACCGCGGACTTTTGGGTTGCGTCTCCGAGAGCAGAGAAATCGCTCATCCACAGAAATGCCCAAGCTGGGAATGCCGGAACCTTGGGAAAGAGCAGAGCTGGACTGGGAGAAACGCTGCCAACCCTCCCCGGAACACCAAAAGGGGCAATTACCCATCCTCGCAGCGGGGCCCAGGTGGGAACGCGAGTGCAGAGGTCCCGCAGCACCCGGATGACGATGACGCACGACTTCAGCCCGTTGGCCCTGGCCTGGAAGCGGAACCAAACCAGACAGGGGTTCACCGAGCGCCCGCCCGCGCCGCCGACGCTCCCTCCGGGTGTTGCTTGCCGAGGGTAAAGCCGGAGCCTGGCCCCGCGCCCGGAGCTCGGAGCCGCGACAGATGAGGGGTGGCCAGAGTCTTAGCAGAGGTCCTAGCCAAGAGCTTGGCCAAGGCCTTAGCCAAGGGTTGGCCAAGGTCTCAGCCAAGAGCTTGGCCAAGGCCTTAGCCAAGGTCTTAGCCAAGAGCTTGGCCAAGGCCTTAGCCAAGGTCTTAGCCAAGAGCTTGGCCAAGGTCTTAGCCAAGGGTTGGCCACGGTCTTAGCCAAGGTCTTAGCCAAAGGTTGACCAAGGGGTTGGCCAAAGTCTTAGCCAAGGGTTGGTCAAGGTCTTAGCCAATGAGTTGGCCAAAGGTTGGCCAAGGTCTTAGCCAAGAGTTAGCCACGGTCTTAGCCAAGTTCTTAGCCAAGGGTTGGCCAAGGGTTGGCCAAGGTCTTAGCCAAGGTCTTAGCCAAGGGTTGGCCAAGGGTTGGCCAAGGTCTTAACCAAGGGGTTGGCCAAGGGTTGGCCAAGGGTTGGCCAAGGTCTTAACCAAGGGGTTGGCCACAGTCTTAGCCAAGGGTTGGCCAAGGTCTTAGCCAAAGGGTTGGCCAAAGGTTGGCCACGGTCTTAGCCAAGTTCTTAGCCAAGGGTTGGCCAAGGTCTTGGCCAAGGTCTTAGCCAAGGTCTTAGCCAAGGGTTGGCCAATGTCTTAGCCAAGGGTTGGCCAAGGGGTTGGCCACGGTCTTAGCCAAGGGCTGGCCAAGGTCTTAGCTAAGGGGTTGGCCAAGGGGCTGGCCAAGGTCTCAGCCAAGGCCCTGGCCAAGGGGACGTTACTCCTCACACCAAGCAGCAGCTCCGCGGCTGCTCCGTACAAAGGCTCCGAGGTCGCTCCAGCGCCCACAGTCCGGCACCTCCGAGCGGCCGGCGGCCACTTGGAACTCCGAAAAGAAAAACACTCAGCCCCTTAAAAAAGAGTTTACCAATCTTTCTACTTAAAGATAAATATAAGAACAAAATGCAAACCTGGAACCACTTGGCGTGGCGCAGAGACGCCAAGGCAGCAAGGCATTTCTGCCTGTCCAGAACGTCCGGGGAGTCGGTGACTGAGAGCGTTTCTAGTCGTGGATGGAATAAGAAGACAAGGCACGGTTTGACCAAGGGGCTTCTGTCGGGCCGAGGGGGATGAGGCAGCATCCTAACGGGCAGCTGAGGCTCCCAAAAAATCCTGCTGGGATGCTGGGAGCGGGAGGGGAAGGGGCTGCCGCGGCGCTGCCGCCGCCGCGCGGCCTCGCCTGGACACGGGGGGAAGCTCAGCTCCCAGGGAGGGACGGGCTGGAATGTGCGCTGGAAGGAGGAGGAGGAGGAGGAGGAAGAGGAGGAGGAAACCGGGCGTGAGGCTCGGTGGAGGGCACAGAAATAAATCCTGGATGGATGGAGAGGCGGCGGCGAGGCCGGCGATGGGGAAATTTGAGGGGGTGAGAGCCCGGCTCCGCAGCCGGAGCTCAGGGGGTTGGGGAGGAGGGAAGGGCTGGGCTCGGAGAGGATCCAGGGAACCCTCCGCCCGGAAGGATGGCTGCCCCGGCCCCGGCCCGCGACAGAGAACGTCCTGTTGGTCAAAGGTCCAGCGTCCCTAAAATCGACAAACTAGAAGGCTCGGAGACGAGGTCAGAGATCAACACCAGAGATCAACAATCAAGAGCACAAAGAGGTCCCGGTTTGTGCTGCAGCAAAACTGAGGAAAGGCCTGAAATCGCCCAAAATTGCTCGAGATCAGGGTTTTAGATAAGGCTAGTGCGGAGCGGGGGAACCGCCGGCCCTACGGAGCCCATCGGAATTGGAGAGGACAACCAGCAGCCGCTGGAATTCTGATTCCAAAGGGAATTTTGGAGAAGCTAACTTTATCCAAAACTCTGCATCGCTTTCCGGAATTCTGAAGCTGAGGCGCTGGAAGAGCCCACAGGAGGAGCCCCGAGCACCCGGCGTTCTGCTGCAACACACACCGGGGGAACATCCCGGAACATCCCGGTTCATGGACATGCAACTCCTCGGACAAGAAGCCTTCGAGAGGGGATTTTTTTGGTTCTTTTTTTGGGTTTCTTAAACAAATCTGGTTTCTATTTTCATGTCACTGCACTGACATGGCCGGGGACAAACCACGAGTAATACAACGAGATGATGAATTAGTGAACTAAAGGCCCAAGTGGAACCAAAAGAAAGGATAAAATAATAATAATAATAATACTTTAAAAAAATAAAATCAAATAAATTAAAGAAAGGAAATAAATAGAGCAAAAAAAAAAAAAAATCCCGTGTGAAAGGTGCTCCTCAGCTTCAGCAGCTCGGTCCGGATAAACCACAACCGGGATCTCGGCGAGGGATTTGGTTTGGATTTTGGCCAGGAAGAGCCGCGGCGGCTCCGGCTGAAGCTGAAGAGCACTTTCCCCGCTGGTTAGCCGCGGGACGCCGGGCGCCGGCCGGCCGTACCTCCGGCCAGCTGCTTCTCCAGCTCCTCCCTGACCACGGGGGACGTCAGGTGGATGGTCAGCGTCAGCGGCGGCTCCTTGGTGTTCTTGATGACGATGGCGGCGTCTCCCACCGACTGGATGATCTCGTACTTGTCCTCGGTGATGGCCTGCGGAGCCGGGGTGGAGATGGGTGTAAGGTGGTGCCTGGCAATCCGGAACATTCCATGGGTTTGGATTCCCAGAGCACCTCTGGGGATGGGAATGTTCTGCTGGAGCAGGGAAGGCTCTGGGGAGAGCTGAGCTCCTTCCAGTGCCTAAAGGAGCTCCGGGAGAGCTGGAGAGGGACTGGGGACAAGGGATGGAAGGGCAGGACACAGGGAATGGCTTCACCCTGGAAAAGAAAGGATTTAGATGGATTTTGGGAAGAAATTCCTCCCTGTGAGAGCAGGGAGGGGCTGGGATGGAATCCCCAGAGCAGCTGTGACTGCTTCTGGATCCCTGCAAGTGCCCAAGGCCAGGCTGGACAGGGCTTGGAGCACCCTGGGCTAGTGGAAGGTGTCCCTGGCCAGCTCCAAGGTCCCTTCCAACCCAAACCATCCCACAATTAACGAGAAGTTCGTTTGGCAATCCCAAAGAACGCCACCGGAAACGACTTTCCCAGGCCAGAAGGAGGGGAGCGGAAGCATCCCGAAGGGAATTCGCTCACCGCGAGCTGCACTCCCAGGTTATCGGCGACTTTTTCCAGGAGCTTGGCCGTGGGTTTGTCTTTGCACAGCAGCACCAGCTCCAGGTCCAGGTCCCCCTTCAGCAGGAGGCCTTTGGCCACCAGCCCCACGCGCATCACCCCCCGCAGGGTCCTCGTCAGCTGCTCCGTGGCCTTCTGATCCCTGGGGAAACACGGGGAGGGGTCAGCGTTTCGCTGGGATTCACAGCTGAGATGGGATTCACAATTTCACTGGGATTCACAGCTGAGCTGGGATTCACAGCTGAGCTGGGATTCACAGCTGAGCTGGGATTCACAGCTGAGATGGAATTCAGAATTGAATTGGAATTCACAGCTGAGCTGGGATTCACAGCTGAGATGGGATTCAGAATTGAATTGGAATTCACAGCTGAGATGGGATTCAAAGCTGAGATGGAATTCACAATTTCACTGGAATTCACAATTGAATTGGAACTCACAATTGAGCTGGAATTCACAATTTCACTGGAATTCACAACTGAATTGGAATTCACCATTTCATTGGAATTCACAATTGAATTGGAATTCACCATTTCATTGGAATTTACAATTGAATTGGAATTCACAGTTGAGCTGGAATTCACAATTGAGTTGGAATTCACAATTGAATTGTAATTCACAATTGAGTTGAAATTCACAGTTGAGCTGGAATTCAAAATTGAATTGGAATTCACCATTTCATTGGAATTTACAATTGAATTGGAATTCACAGTTGAGCTGGAATTCACAACTGAGTTGGAATTCACAATTGAATTGTAATTCACAATTGAGTTGAAATTCACAGTTGAGCTGGAATTCAAAATTGAATTGGAATTCACCATTTCATTGGAATTTACAATTGAATTGGAATTCACAGTTGAGTTGGAATCCACAATTGAATTGGAATTCACAATTTCACTGGAATTCACCGTTTCATTGGAATTCACAATTGATTTGGAACTCACAATTTCACTGGAATTCACAACTGAATTGGAACTCACAATTGAATTTGAATCCACAATTTCATTGGAATTCACAAGTGAATTGGAACTCACAACTGAATTGGAATTCACCACTTCATTGTAATTCATAATTGAGTTGGAACTCACAATTGATTTGGAATTCACAATTTCACTGGAATTCACCGTTTCATTGGAATTCACAATTGATTTGGAACTCACAATTTCACTGGAATCCACAACTGAATTGGAATTCACAAGTGAATTGGAACTCACAACTGAATTGGAATTCACCACTTCACTGTAATTCACAATTGAGTTGGAACTCACAATTGAATTGGAATTCACAATTGAATTGGAATTCACCACTTCACTGTAATTCACAATTGAATTAGAACTCACAATTGAATTGGAATTCAATTCCATTTCACTGGAATTCACAATTCAATTGGAATTCTCTGCCAGGCCCACCCAAGGGCTGGATCCATGAGGAGCACCTGGAGCAATCAACCCTGCCCTGGTGAACTCCCCATCCAGGAAAGACAACCTCTCCACCACCAGCGAGCCCAGTTTTTAGCCAATCTAACCAAATTTCATGGATTTAAAGCTCAGTGATGCCACCAGCTCTCCTCACCCTCCTTCCTTGCTCTCCTCCTCGGCCGCCGTCTCCATGGACTCCGTCTCCGGCTGCTCCCCGCTGACTTTCTCCTGCTCGTCGATCCAGTCGGAGACGGCTTTGAGGGCCCGCTCCGTGTGGGAAACCATGTTCTGCACGGCCTCCAGCTCCTCCTGCGTGGGGTACACGGCCGAGTGCTTGGCCATCACGTGCCGGTCGTCGTTCACAAAGATCCGCATCGGGCGCTGCAAGGGGAGGCCGGGGGATGATTAGGGAGGGTCGGGATGGGGATGTTCACCCGGGAATCTCGTCCCTCCCACCTTTACCATTTTTGTTTTCTGCTGCCTGCCTGAAGGTTGTAAAGGTGTTTATTTGGATTTTTCGGGTGAGCAGAGTGTTGCAGCGCCGCGGCGTTCTGGGATCTGGAAGAGACAGAGGGTGGGTGAGCCGGAGCTGGGAGAGGGAAAACTCTTGAATTAAAAAATTAGATCCAAACTCGTTAGCCAGAGGTCAGCTTTCTGCCCCCCAGGATATCCCTGAGAGCTGGAGACTGGCAATGGAGGACCACAGAGCATCCAATCCTTATTCACTTTTATTCCCAAAAGGTTTTTCCAATGGAATGGGATTTTTCCGAAGCTCCTGCTCCTGTAACTGAAGCAGACAGAACTCCCCTCTCCACACTGGAGACAATTAATTAATTAATGACACAAATTAATGCCAGGTGGGCCCTTCTTCCCTCTGCTCGCATGGGCAGCTCCTGGTGGATCCCTCTGGGATCCTAACGGGAATCTCCCTGCACAGATCCCTCTGCCAGATCCCTGCTTTTACCCCAGAGCCCCGCTGCCTTTCCATTAGGATTCCACAGGATGCTTTTCCCTGAGTTTATCAGGAGGAAACGGGATAAACCCAGCAAACCCAGCGCTCAGAAGTCCTGGAATTGGATAAATTCAGCCCAAGTGACACCAAATTCCTGCCTTTTTTGTGGGAACCGCCCCCAGCTGGAGCGGGGGAGCCTTTTGTTCCAACTCCAGTGCTTTGTTCCCCGGAACAGAGGAACGGGACCCTCTGGATGCTCCCTCGCCGTTCCCACACGGACACCGGAAAGATCAGCACCTGCTCCAGCCAGGGTCATTAACCATACCCAATTAAACTAATTAATTCAAATCCCCACTTTCCCCCACTGCCCCTGACCGGTTCAATCCCAGCCCTGAGATGCCCAACAGTAACTCCAAGGAAAACTCCATGGAAAAGCTTTGGAAAAGGCAGCGGAGGATGAGGAAGATCCACCAGCACCTCCCCACTTCTGGCCTCGCGTCCATCAGCTCACCCCGAGAGCCAGGACTCACGATTTTAAGATAAAAACCACATTTTTAAGATAAAAACCAAGAAAACTCATTCCCTCAAGCCGCTGCAAGGACACACAATCCCATCCAAGGAAACCCCTCTGGTCCCAATCCTGCCAGTTTGTTCATTGTTGATTTTATTCATTAATAGTGTCATAAATTTGGATTTAATTGTTATTAAACCCCGACCGACGCTGGCTGAGCAGGGAGATTCATTCCCAAGGAGCCACATGGCATCTCCTGGTGCTTCCTGCTCTGGGCTGGGCCCTGAAGGCCCCGTTATTTTCCTTAAAATTCCCTCAATTTCCAGGCTAGATAAGGAAAGGATTGAAATCCCACCCAGCCCTTCCTACAGTCAGAATCACAACAACAGCCAGAGAATCTCCCATTATCCCTCTCCTGGGATTTTTGGAGGGAGAAATCTGGGATCTGATGCTGCAGCACCAGCAGATTTCTGTCTCTCGAGGAGAAGAACCACAGATTCAGTGAAACCGGGAGCTCAATCCTCACTCAGCCCTTGGAAACGGGACAAACTCTGGAATTTCACCAGGTTTCGGCCTCACCCCTTCCACCCCCAGCAGGAATTCACCAAACTTCCCGCGCTCCGATGGAGCCTCCCGAGGGAAGGAGTGACTCTCCCAAAAACCCTTTTGGGAAGGACGCTGGGGAAAAACAAGCAAAGGACGTAAAAGGTTGGAATTTCTGCCCTAAACGTGGGAAAGTGTGAGCCAGGCAAAGCCGTGCTCGGGTTCAAGGCCACGTTTTAAGAAAGAATTGGTTGCTTTTATCCATGTATTGGCACCTGCCCGGGATGGATGAGAGATGAAGCCTCCCAGGAACCCCGGAATCCAGCGGGAACCCCGGATTCCAACAGGAACCCCGGAATCCAGAGGGAACCCCGGAATCCAGCGGGAACCCCGGATTCCAGCGGGAACCCCAGAATCCAGCGGGAACCCCGGATTCCAACAGGAACCCCGGAATCCAGCGGGAACCCCGGAATCCAGCGGGAACCCCGGATTCCAGCGGGAACCCCGGAATCCAGCGGGAACCCCGGAATCCAGCGGGAACCCCGGATTCCAGCGGGAACCCCGGAATCCAGCGGGAACCCCGGAATCCAGCGGGAATCCCGGAGTGAGGGGGCACAAAGCCGGCGGTCCCTGCGGAGCAGACGAGGCGGGAAGGGGGTGCTGCATCTCTGTTCCTCTAAACCCTCCAGAAACGGAGGATAACGGGGTTGGACCAGCGGGATCCGTGAGGGAGCAGGGACAGAGGCCGCGAAAAGCTGAGGAGAGTAAGATCCTGATCCTGAAGGGGGCAGAGGGGCTAAAATCCCCCCCAAAGGGGATGATCCCAATGTAATTCCCAGTCTGGGATGAGGTGGGATGGGGAGGGAAGAGGGGCTTTGAGGCCCTCCAAGGGGGGCGATCCCACCTCCTCCACGATGCCCCCCCGAACATCCCATCAGGGGCGGCTGAGGGGGTCGGGAAGGGACCAGCCCCCCTCAGGCCCCCCATCCCCGTCCCCACTCGAGTGCGGGGCCGCGGGGCGAAAACGAGGAGGGGGCGCGGAGGGTGAGGAGGGGGCGCGGGGGCCGCCGGGCGCTGCCGCCATTTGCAAACGCGGCGCGAACAAAGCGGCGCCGGCCAGGAATGAGGGGAATCGGGGGGAGCCCCGTGTGGCACCCGCGCTCCCGGACCGGCCGCTCGATCCCCCCCGTCCCTCGGGCCGCTGCTGAGGGGGGTCCGTGAGGGGGCCCGGCCGCCCCCCCCCCCACCCTCCCCTCACTCACCGCCGCCATTTTGTCTGCACACAATGGGCAGGGCGGGAGGGAGGGGACACAGGGGGGGCCGGGTCACCGCGTCCCGCCGCCCCCCCCCCCGCCTCACCGCCACCGCCACCCCCCCACACCCCACCTCACACCGGCTCCTCCCGCCCCAGCACCGCCCCCGCCCGGCCCGGCCCGGCGCGGCCCGGCCGGCTCGGCGCGGCTCCCCCCACGAGGCGCGGCGCGGGCACGGCTCCTACCGGGACGCTGCCAGCGGTGCCTCGCGGGAGCGGCCCGGCCCGGCCGGGCCGGCGGGGCCCGGGAAGGGCCGGAGCGGGGCCGGAGCGGCCGCGGCGGGGCCGGAGCGGGGCCGGAGCGGGGGCCGGAGCGGCGGCGCCGGGACTGCGGCGGGGGCGGGGCCGCCGCCGGCGGGGGGCGCGCGCGCGGCGGGGTGGGCGGGGCCACAGAGAGCGCGGCGGGAACGGACCAATAGGAGGGCGCGGAGGGAGCGTGACGGACAGGGGACAAAGCGAATCAGGGAGGGTGACGGGCTGAGGGCGGGGAGGCGAGAGGGGCGGGCCCGGAGGGCGGGGATAAGCAGCGCGGGGGCGGGAGCGGACCAATGGGGTGGCGCGGAGCGATGTGATAGACACAGGGTAGGGCCAATGGGAGAAGGAAGAGGGAGGGTGGTGCAGAGGGGGCGGGGCCCAGAGCGGTGGCGGGAACGGGCCGGGGGGGGGCGCGGGCTGAGGGGACCCCGTGAGGGGAGCGGAGGCCGCAGAGGATCCCCGTGAGGGGACGCGCCCGCGGAGCACCTGAACCCAGCCAGGCCTCCACCGACAACATCCTCCTCTGACAAGGAACCAAAAAGGTTTGACCTCAAAGTGCCTTTTTTGGAGGGGTTTGATGTGAAAATCGCCTTTTTTGCGAGGGCAACGACCTCAACGTCACATTTATTTTAGAGGGGCTGACCTCAAAACCGCCTTGTTTCGAGGGGGTTTGGCCTCAAAACCACCTTTTTTGAAGGGGTTTGACCTCGAAAATGCAGATTTTTTTTTTTCAGTGGCTTGACCTAAAAACCATTGGATTTTTGAGGGGAACAACCTCAGAGATGTCTTTTTTGGAGGCATCTGACCTCAAAAACACCTTCTGCTTTTGAATGCTATTAAATAAATTTCACTCCTTAACATCCCCTCTTGGAGACTCTGGGGCTGAGGGAAAATTGGAAAATTATTCAAGAATCATCCAAAACTCCCTAAAATCAGTGACCCCCCTGACTTTGGAAACAGCTGAACAAATGCTGAAATGGCAATTTTAGGGTGAAAAGCGGTGGAATTGGTGATTTCACAGGGAAGGACACAACAGAACGAGGTCCAAACAGGCACTTTTTTATTGTTGGTGGCAACGCTGACGGAACCGCGCGGAGACTCCGGAGCATCACAGCACCGTTAATGCCTCAAAAACACGTGAAAAACGAGAATTTCTGTGTAAAACATCAGCCCCTGCGGGTTTTAGCACTTTTTTTTGTTTAGGATTTGGGCTTGGTTTTTTTGCACGCAGAACAATCTGGTTTGCAGGGACAGAAGCAACGTTTCTAGACAGGGAAAAAAGCACTGTTAATCCTAAATTCTGTAATTTAACGCCTTGAACACGGAGTTTTGCTTGAGAGAAGGAAACCAGTCATGGGGTGAAGCTGTTCCAGACACCAAATTCTGCCCTCACTCTGGGTTTTCCAAAAAAAACCCCAAATTTACAGGAATATTTCCCTCACCGCTCCCCATCACCGTCACTTTTCACCTCTAAAAAGCCACTCGGGCCTTATTGGGAATAAAAATCTTTAATTCTCCTCAAATCCTGCGTTGCTGGGAGGTAGCCGAGCCAGCCTGGCTTCCCCAGGAACACATCTTCCCAAATTTCTCCTCTCCCTCACCGCTTTTCCTTCCAGATTTCCCAATTCCTGCCATTTTTTTGCCTTTTTTAAGCAAATAAACCCAGTTCCCGCTGCTCCTCGGTTGTTTCCCACACCCAAAGGCTCAGGATTTAGGTGGAAAACAGCTGAAAATCGAGGAGTGAGAGGGAATTTGCCCCCAACACGAACATTCTGAGCAGAAATAAAACCAAAACCGCCCTGAAACCTGCACAGGGAGGGGAAGAAATGAATCCAGAACCAGCATCAGGAGCTGCAGGACACAAGACTGGAGGTGCTGGAATGGCTGTAAGTTGGAAAAATTATTCCCTGAATTATTCCCACTTCTCCCAAACAGGGAGGATTTTCCTCTTTTTAGCTCCATTTGACATTTTTCTGTTGAGCTTTACTGTTGCTTTTTTAGCTTTTTTTTTCACCTTTTCTGTCTTTCCCTTCACCTTTCCGGTTTTACCTTTTCCTTCATTTTTTTTTTTTGGCTTCAATTTTCCCTTCCACTCCTCTGTCAGCTGAAAAATGAGGCGGGAAAAGGGAAAATACAGGGAAATTTTTTTTAAAAAAATAAAAATAAATCAGGGAAATTTCAGTGTTTGATTCCAGCACGGGAATCTCTGCCCGGCGGCGTCAGAGAAACCAAAGCTCGCCCCCAAAAATTCACTGGAAAAGCTCCAAATAACCCCAACCAAAAAAAAAACATCCTGGAAAAGCAAAATATACAAAAGCTTCCCCAAAGCATTGGATAATTCCATAGAAATGCCCCCTGGATGATACAAAACAAAGGAATTGGGATAAAAAGCAGCCAAAGGGATCCCTCAGCACCAATTCCTGGAGCCCTGACGGGGGGGGAAGGTGGGACTGGTCCCCCCAAATCCTCAGAGCGTTTCTTTAAATCCTTTTTGAACAAACGAGCCCCCAAAAAAATCCCAATTGCTGACGGTGGCTCTGCTCCCCTGGCTCAACCAGGTCTGAGGGTTAATTCTGTTATATTTTAAGCTCGAGTTAATTATGTTTTAGAGTTAATTGACCCCTTTTCAGCTCAAAAAATAACTCCCTTTTTTCCCCTCCTGGCAAGAGCCACGAGGTGTCGGCTGCCACTGGCTTTGCTAAAATCACCCGGAATTAAACCAAAACCCCCCCCCAAGGTCCATCCACGCCACCTCCCCACGCTTTGGGCGGGGGTCCCAAAACCCCTCACCCCGGTGAAGGGAGCTGGGGGAGGCCGTGCCCTAAAGCGACAAATTTTGGGACCGGGCGCAGATTTTTGGGGAGGAATCTGTGGAAATCTGTGCCTCGAGAGGCGCCAGAACCGGACAGAGCCAAATTCTGCCCCCTCTCCTTCACCTTCGCTCCCTGCAGCGGCTACAAGAGCATTAATTAGCTTATTCCTAAAAGAATTAATTAATTAGGGCCCAGAACGGGTCTCAAAAGGGCAGCAAAGGATGGGAAGTGATCCCAGCCCGTCCTGGCTTGAATGAACAACCGTAATTAAATATTTTTGGGGGGGTCACAAGGAAAACACCCCACGAGGAGCTGCCTGAACCTCCCAGTTCCTTCAACCATCACCTCCGCGCCCAAATCCCCGGCGATGAGGAAAAGCCGATCCCAGAAGGCTTCACCGGGATCAAAACGGGATCAAAACGGGATCAAAATGGGATCAAAACGGGATCAAAATGGGATCAAACACACCTAAACTCGCTCCGGAGTCGCCGAACCCCGGGAATTGGGATTTCTCCCGTTTTTATCACGGGGCCCTGCGGCTCGTTAGCGGCGACAAGCTCGTCATCGTCACCGGCGCAAGGATTTAAGGCCGAGTCGTGAAAAATCCGCGTTTTTACCGATCCCCGGCGCTGCCGGGGAGGGGAGGAGTGGGTGGTCCAAGGTCCATGGAGGTGAATTCCACGTGGGACGGGCGGCTCTAGGCCTCGGGCTGGCCTTTGTTGGTCTTCTTGAGAAGTTTCCTCAGGTTCTGGGACATGAAATAAGGTTTTTCCGCCGAGCCGTCGTTGCGCTCCAGGTCTTCCACTGCAAAGAGAAAGCCCCGGCCCCACGGCGGGGTTGGTGCGATGTGGAGGCTCCTGGGATCCTCCCAACAACGATTCCCGGATTAAATAAAGCCTGGTCGTGGAATGGGGAATTTCTCGTCGCAGCAAAGCCAGGAATGGCCAACGGGGATTAAGAAAGAGGAAATTTGGGGGTTTTGTTTCTCGGGGTGAAGTTGGACAGCACCGAGAGCAGGAGGGACCCCTCGGCTCTTCACAACACCTCTGGAGCCGACGCAAAGCGATTCCCCTCGTTCCCGACGCGCCAACGAGGTCGGAAAAATCCCAACCGTGTCAAAAACAACACCCCAAAACCAAACAAAGCCACAAAACCACAAAGCCCCAGGCTCACAACAGCCAGGGGGTGTTTTGAGAGGGATTTGGATCCTTTCCGGGATGGAAACGGGAACGTCGACACTGCGGCTTTGTCCTGGGAGGGTCTGGCCGGGAGCTGTGGCTGAGCCACGAGAGCTGTTTTTATAAATCTCGATCGTTTCTGGGCTGTCTGGAGGAGAAATTCCCAACCCCTCCCGTGCCTGGAGTGAAATCCTCTGAGTGCCAGTGGCCACCGAGTCCCTGTGGCCAGCGGGGACGGCTCCTGGCCCGCTCAGGGCACGGGGCTGAAGCAGCGGGTGTGAAGCCAAAGGTCTGCAGCCTCGCCTGGAGTCCTTGGGAGTTTTGTGGTTTGCATAGAGACGGGGTGAGGAGAAGGGGGAGGAAAGGGCAGGAAAAAGGTGAGGAAAAGGCAGGGAAAGGGTGAGGAAAAGGCAGGGAAAGAGGTGAGGAAAAGGCAGGGAAAGGGTGAGGAAAGGGCAGGAAAAAGGTGAGGAAAGGGCAAGGAAAAGGGTGAGGAAAGGGCAAGGAAAAGGGTGAGGAAAGGGCAGGGAAAGGGTGAGGAAAGGGCAGGAAATGGGGAGGAAAGGGCAGGAAAAGGGGGAGGAAAGGGCAAGGAAAAGGGTGAGGAAACTACAAGGAAAAGGGTGAGGAAATTGTAAGGAAAAGGGTGAGGAAAGGGCAGGAAAAGGGTGAGGAAAGGGCAGGAAAAGGGGGAGGAAAGGGCAGGAAATGGGGAGGAAAGAGGTGAGGAAATTACAAGGAAAGAAGTGAGGAAAGGGCAAGGGAAGGGGTGAGGAAAGGGCAGGAAAAGGGTGAGGAAACTACAAGGAAAAGGGGGAGGAAAGGGCAAGGAAAGGGGTGAGGAAAGGGCAAGGAAGGAGGTGGGGAAAGGGCAGGAAAAGGGTGAGGAAGTTGCAAGGAAAGGGGTGAGGAAAGGGCAAGGAAGGAGGTGGGGAAAGGGCAGGAAAAGGGTGAGGAAAGAGGTGAGGAAATTGCAAGGAAAGAGGTGAGGAAAGGGCAGGAAAAGGGTGAGGAAATCACAAGGAAAGAGGTGAGGAAATTGCAAGGAAAGAGGTGAGGAAATTGCAAGGAAGGAGGTGAGGAAATCGCAAGGAAGGAGGTGAGGAAATTGCAAGGAAGGAGGTGAGGAAATTGCAAGGAAGGAGGTGAGGAAATTGCAAGGAGAGGGATGAGGAAATTGCAAGGAAAGTTTCACTGCTCTTGGCTGAAGCAGACACGGAGGAAACGCCCAGGGACCAGTTTGGGACGGCAGAACCCTCTCGGCCCATCCCACAAACCCCTGTCCCTCCACGCTGGATTCCGCCACGCCGGCCCACCCTCGGGAACAAAAATCTCTGTGCCAAAACCACGACCTCAGGCACCGCACCCCTCGCCGGGCGCTACCGGGACCCCCCAACCGACTCCGGCCGGGCTCTCTCCATGCAGGAACACGGATTTTTGGGGCAGGAAGGAAGACTGGACACCATCGGGCGTTGAGTGTCCACCACCCACGAAGGAATTCCAGGGGGACAGAGCAGCACCGCGGGAGTCGGGGCCGGGAGGGTCCTGCGGCCTCCAGCCAGCGCTGGGCCCTAGCCTTGGCTATCGGCGCTTTTGGAAGGTTCTAGATGCCCCTTCAGCAGGATCTCGCTGAGCTCGGGGGACATGTAGTAAGGCCTCTCCAGAGATCCATCGTTTCTCTCCAGATCTTCACCTTTTCCAGCCCCGGGAAGAAGCAGCCGTGAAGGGGAAGAGCGAAAAGCAGCGGAAGAGCCGGGGAGAGAGACAGGGCGGAGGTGGAGGATGGAGAAGGCGTGACCGGACGCGCACGGGAGAGGTGGAAAAAGGAGGAAAACAAGGAGGGAAAAAAAGGGAAACTGAGGTTAGTTGTGGTTAATTCCACCGAGCCCAAAGCACCAAAACAGGAAGAGATGCCCACGGACAGGCCTGGGGCCTCAGCTGGAGCGAGCGAGGGGAGAGCAGGTGAGGAGTGAGGAAAAAAGGAAAAAGCGAGAGAAAACCACACGGAGGAACCCCGGGATCGGGAGCAAAACCCCAAACCGGACAATCTGGGAGCGAACCCGATGGGAGAGGGGGTTTTTGTTGATACTCACAGAAGCAGAGGAAGAGAGTGTCCACGCACATGCCGTACACGCTGAAGAACCCGTGGGCGATGAGGTAGGAGCCCACGATCACCGTCTGGAAGAGACGCCGCGCGCCGATGAGAGCCCGGAGCCAGCGGGAGGAGGAGGAAAACGCTGAATCCCGCATTCCCCAGGGGAAGGAGGGGAAGGGGAAACAGGGCAGGACTGTTGGGAGCAGCCCGAGTGGGGACAAAAGGCCTCAGCCACCGCTGGATGGAGGCCAAAGTGGGCAGCGCAGGCGGGCACGGCGCCAGCAGCCACCGACAAAGGGCCCATTGCGCCGGCGGCTGGGAAAACACCTCCAACAAAGGAGGTCCTTGAAGAGTGGGGAGGGGGTGGTGTGGGGCATCTCTGGCCTTCTAAAGCCACCCCAAAGAAGAGAGGGCAGCTCACCAGAATCGGGACCCAGTAGTAATTCAGCGGCGGCGCCGTGTCCTGGACCAGCTTGATGCGCTGGGTGAAGAAGAAGAAGGCGAGGATTCCTGGGGAAGCAAGGGATGGACAAGAAGAGGATGGAAAGGAGCGGCTTTTCCAGGGGTGGACAGCACAACCGGTGACGGTTGGCAGCTGGATGCCCTGAGGAGAAACTTCCAGAAGCCAGCACTCACCCACGCTTCCCACAATGAGGAGCTTCCCGAGGAAGAAGAGGAAATCCGTGACTTTATCTAACACGGCCACCCTGGAGACGAGAGATGAGCCTCAGCGTCTGCTCCCCGCCCCGAGTTCCGACAGAAGCAGCCAAGGCACGCGCGGAAAACGTTCCCGTCCCGCCGGGATCTCACCTGATGATGTTCCTCATCAGCAGGAAGAACGCGTTCCGGGCCGAGGTGCAGAAGTTGGTGCCGTAGATGGCGATCTGGGCCGGAAAACGAGGACAGAGAAACGGGGCTGCACTGAGTCCACCGCCATAGGGAGGGTGCAAATCCCACCCTGGAAGTGCTTCCTCATCCACCAGGAAAACCCAGAGCTGAACCACCCCCACCCGTGGCGGGTCCTCCCCAAAACCAACAGCTTATGGCTGAGCTCGAGGTTTTCCAGCCAAACAGCCGGAAAACGCCTCAAAACTCCGTTTTCCCGCAGCATCGGGAGCCAAAATTCCCAGGAAAACCTCGGAGCTGCCCCCAGGGCAGCCCCAGCCCTTCGAGGGCGGTGGATTTGGGCGACGCTCACCATGATGTAGGCGTTCCTGTTGAGGAACTTGATGAATTTTTCCAGGCACCAGAAGCAGCACTTGAGGCAGCTCAGGAGGAACTTGGCAAACTTGTTCTCAGCAGCTGGAGGGCGCAGGGAAGAGGGGTCAGCACCAAAGCCAGAGGGGCTGGATCTTCCAGCAGGCACTTTAAGGTCGGTGGTGAGACCTTGTTGCCACAATTCCCCCACCCAAGCCTCGTTCTGGGCACCCAGAGCGCTCTTCCCACTGGCTGTTGACATTTCCCGATGAATGGGAATGCGCGGAATTCCCTGCCGTGGAATTCCCTGGTGCGGAATTCCCTGGCGCGGAATTCCCTGGCGCGGAATTCCCTGGCGTGGAATTCCCTGGCGCGGAATTCCCTGGCGCGGAATTCCCTGGCGCGGAATTCCCTGGCGTGGAATTCCCTGGCGCGGAATTCCCTGGCGTGGAATTCCCTGGCGTGGAATTCCCTGGCGCGGAATTCCCTGGCGCGGAATTCCCTGGCGCGGAATTCCCTGGCGTGGAATTCCCTGCCGTGGAATTCCCTGGCGCGGAATTCCCTGGTGTGGAATTCCCTGGTGTGGAATTCCCTGGCATGGAATTCCCTGGCGCGGAATTCCCTGGCGCGGAATTCCCTGCCGTGGAATTCCCTGGCGCGGAATTCCCTGCCGTGGAATTCCCTGCCGTGGGATTCCCTGGTGTGGAATTCCCTGCCGTGGGATTCCCTGCCGTGGAATTCCCTGGTGTGGAATTCCCTGGTGTGGAATTCCCTGCCGTGGGATTCCCTGCCGTGGGATTCCCTGGCGCGGAATTCCCTGGCGCGGAATTCCCTGCCGTGGAATTCCCTGGTGTGGAATTCCCTGGCGCGGAATTCCCTGGTGCGGAATTCCCTGGTGTGGAATTCCCTGGTGTGGAATTCCCTGCCGTGGAATTCCCTGCCGTGGAATTCCCTGGTGTGGAATTCCCTGCCGTGGAATTCCCTGCCGTGGAATTCCCTGCCGTGGAATTCCCTGGCGCAGAATTCCCTGGCGTGGAATTCCCTGCCGTGGAATTCCCTGGTGCGGAATTCCCTGGTGTGGAATTCCCTGGCGTGGAATTCCCTGCCGTGGAATTCCCTGCCGTGGAATTCCCTGGTGTGGAATTCCCTGCCGTGGAATTCCCTGGTGCGGAATTCCCTGGTGTGGAATTCCCTGGCACGGAATTCCCTGCCGTGGAATTCCCTGCCGTGGAATTCCCTGGTGTGGAATTCCCTGCCGTGGAATTCCCTGGTGCGGAATTCCCTGGTGTGGAATTCCCTGCCGCGGAATTCCCTGGCGTGGAATTCCCTGCCGTGGAATTCCCTGCCGTGGAATTCCCTGGTGTGGAATTCCCTGCCGTGGAATTCCCTGCCGTGGAATTCCCTGGTGTGGAATTCCCTGCCGCGGAATTCCCTGCCGTGGAATTCCCTGGTGTGGAATTCCCTGGCGCAGAATTCCCTGGCGTGGAATTCCCTGGCGCGGAATTCCCTGGCGTGGAATTCCCTGGTGTGGAATTCCCTGGCGCGGAATTCCCTGGCGCAGAATTCCCTGGCGCGGAATTCCCTGCCGTGGAATTCCCTGGCGTGGAATTCCCTGCCGTGGAATTCCCTGGTGCGGAATTCCCTGGCGCGGAATTCCCTGCCGTGGAATTCCCTGCCATGGAATTCCCTGGTGTGGAATTCCCTGGCGTGGAATTCCCTGGCGCAGAATTCCCTGGCGCGGAATTCCCTGGTGTGGAATTCCCTGCCGTGGAATTCCCTGCCGTGGAATTCCCTGGCACGGAATTCCCTGGTGTGGAATTCCCTGGTGTGGAATTCCCTGGCACGGAATTCCCTGCCGTGGAATTCCCTGGCGTGGAATTCCCTGGTGCGGAATTCCCTGGTGTGGAATTCCCTGGCGCGGAATTCCCTGGTGTGGAATTCCCTGGTGCGGAATTCCCTGGCGCGGAATTCCCTGGCGCCGGGGCGGGCTGGCCGAGCCTGCGGCCGCGGCACATCGCTCCCACCCTGGGGAACTCGGGAATTCCACGGTTTCACAGAACCATGGAATGGTTTGGGTTGGAAGGAACCCTTCAGCTTGATCCCATCCCAACCCCGCTCACCTCCCCATCCCCATCCCCATCCCCGCTACCTTTCAACCGGTGGTCCAGGTACTCCAGGGTGACCCTGATGACCTGGACGATGGCCAGGACCAGCGAGCCGAAGGCCAGCGAGCCGGTGTGGTACCTAGAGACGGAGACACGGTCACAACGGCGCGACCTCCCCGAGCTCCCGGCCGCCCTCGCGGCGACGGACGCACCGGAGCGCGCGGCCGAAGGCGGAGAAGAGCGGGAAGGCCGGCATGTCGTCGGGTTTCTTGAAGGCCCAGTAGTAGGAGGCGAAGGCGCCGGCCAGCGTCACCTGGCCCAGCGCGATGACGAAGTTGGCGAGCCAGAAGAACATGAAGACGTTGAAGAACTGGAGCACGATGAGGTACTTGTGGTAGGCGGTCTCGCCGCCGTAGAACGCGAAGAGGCACTGGGCGTCGGGGCACAGCTTGGTGACGTTGCTGGTGTTGAAGGTCTGGAGAGGACACGCGACACGCGCCGGTCAACCCAGAGGAACCTCCGTGGTCTCATCTCTGAGAGGTTCTGAGTTTCCCTGAGGTCCTCACCTCGGGCTTGCAGGTCTGCCCGGAGAACGGGCACGCGGACTCGTTGAACACCTTGTAAACGGCCTCGTTGGAGGTGGACAGGAAGCTGCGGGTCACCGTTAAGGAGAGGACGTTCTCCAAACCCAGCCCTAAACCCAACCCGCTCTCCCCGAGCTCCTGTTGCTGCTCTTCCACCACCCCAAGGTCTGTTTGGGGTTAAACCTCAGAGATTTAAGGCTCTGCGCCTGGGAAAACCATGACGGGAGACGTTGGACTTCTGGAGAACAGGGATGCAGGGAAGAGGAAGAGGAGGAAGACCAGGAAATGGAAGAGGAAGAGGAAGAGGAAGAGGAAGAGGAAGAGGAAAGGATACACGGCGGTGCTGGCCCAGTAGGCGATGCAGAGGCACAGCAGGAAGAAGGTGCACAAGGGGAACAGCAGTGATGACATGACGTGACCGATGGCCCTGCGAGAAGATGGTTAAACCCCAGTTAAACCCTGGTAAAACCCCGCTTAAACCCCAGTTAAATCCTGGTTAAACCCCAGTTAAACTCCAATTAAACCCCGCTTAAATCCCGGTTAAACCCTGGTAAAACCCTGGTTAAACCCCAGTTAAACTCCAATTAAACTCCAGTTAAACCCCAGTTAAACCCCGGTTAAACCCTGGTAAAACCCCGCTTAAGCCCCAGTAAAACCCTGATTAAACCCCAATTAAACCTCGGTTAAACCCCAATTATACCCCAGTTAAACCCCAATTAAACTCCAATTAAACCCCAGTTAAACCAAGTCAAACCCCAGTTAAACCAATTCAAACCCCAGTTAAACTCCAATTAAGCTCCAGTTAAACCCCGGTTAAACCCCAATTAAACTCCAATTAAGCTCCAGTTAAACCCAAGTGAAACCTTAGTTAAACCTCGGTTAAACCCCAATTATACCCCAGTTAAACCCCAATTAAACTCCAATTAAACCCCACTTAAACCCCAATTAAACCCCAATTAAACCCTGGAGCGACGCGCGGCCGCGGTCACATCCAGACCTGCTGGCCTCCTTGATGAGCGCGATGGCGATGAGGATCCTCTTGCGCAGGAAGATGAGCAGCAGGACGATCACCAGCTCCAGCACGCACAGGATGATCACTGGGAGAGGAAAATAAACCCCGGTGGGGTCAGGACCATCTTCACCTTCCCCAGTTTAACCCAGTTTAACCCCAGTTAAACTCCAACTAATCCCCAGTTAAACCAAATTAAACCCCAGTTAAACTCCAATTAAACTCCAATTAAGCTCCAGTTAAACCCAAGTTAAACCCTAGTTAAACCCCAATTATACCCAAGTTAAACCCCAGTTAAACCCCAGTTTAACCCCAATTTAACCCCAGTTAAACTCCAACTAATCCCCAGTTAAACCAAATTAAACCCCAATTAAACTCCAATTAAGCTCCAGTTAAACCCAAGTTAAACCCCAGTTTAACCCCAGTTTAACCCAAATTTAACCCCAGTTAAACCCCAATTATACCCAAGTTAAACCCCAGTTTAACCCCAGTTTAACCCCAGTTAAACCCAAGTTAAACCCCAGTTTAACCCCAGTTTAACCCAAATTTAACCCCAGTTAAACCCCAATTATACCCAAGTTAAACCCCAGTTTAACCCCAGTTAAACCCCAGTTAAACCAAATTAAACCCCAATTAAACTCCAATTAAGCTCCAGTTAAACCCAAGTTAAACCCGAGTTAAACCCGAGTTAAACCCCAATTATACCAAAGTTAAACCCCAGTTTAACCCCAGTTAAACCCCAGTTTAACCCCAATTTAACCCCAGTTAAACTCCAACTAATCCCCAGTTAAACCAAATTAAACCCCAGTTAAACTCCAATTAAGCTCCAGTTAAACCCTGGTTAAACCCCAGTTAAACCCCAATTATACTCCAATTATACCCCAGTTTAACCCCAGTTTAACCCCAATTTAACCCCAGTTAAACTCCAACTAATCCCCAGTTAAACCAAATTAAACCCCAGTTAAACTCCAATTAAACTCCAATTAAGCTCCAGTTAAACCCAAGTTAAACCCTAGTTAAACCCCAGTTTAACCTCAGTTAAACCCCAGTTTAACCCAAGTTTAACCCCAGTTTAACCCCAACTAATCCCCAGTTAAACCAAATTAAACCCCAATTAAACTCCAATTAAGCTCCAGTTAAACCCAAGTTAAACCCTAGTTAAACCCTGGTTAAACCCCAGTTAAACCCCAATTATACTCCAATTATACCCCAGTTTAACCCCAGTTAAACCCCAATTATACCCAAGTTAAACCCCAGTTTAACCCCAGTTAAATCCCAGTTTAACCCCAGTTTAACCCCAACTAATCCCCAGTTAAACCAAATTAAACCCCAATTAAACTCCAATTAAGCTCCAGTTAAACCCAAGTTAAACTCTAGTTAAACCCCAGTTAAACCCCAGTTTAACCCCAGTTTAACCCAAATTTAACCCCAGTTAAACCCCAATTATACCCAAGTTAAACCCCAGTTTAACCCAAATTTAACCCCAGTTAAACCCCGATTATACCCAAGTTAAACCCCAGTTTAACCCAAATTTAACCCCAGTTAAACCCCAATTATACCCAAGTTAAACCCCAGTTTAACCCCAGTTTAACCCAAATTTAACCCCAGTTAAACCCCAATTATACCCAAGTTAAACCCCAGTTTAACCCCAGTTTAACCCAAATTTAACCCCAGTTAAACCCCAATTATACCCAAGTTAAACCCCAGTTTAACCCCAGTTTAACCCCAAATTCCCCCCAGGCACCCAACGCTCCTCCCAGGAACATCCAGCACCCACCAAAGCCCCTCCTTCAGGTGGAAACACCCCAAAAATCTCGCTGTCACCCCATTCCCATTCCCATCAAACCATCCACGGCTCCCATCCCGGTTCCGGAGGAGCACGTACGGAACGCCAGCCACGTCTGCCGCAGGTGGAGGTAGACACGGAGATCGGTCTGGAAGCCCAGATCCGTCAGGGACATGTCCGACCCCGCTTCCCCTTTTAATTTGGCGTATTCCATGTAACAGTGGAAGATTCCTGAAAAAAAAAAAAAAAATAAAAAAGCAGGAATTAAATTAATAAAAAAAATAATAAAAATTTTATTTACAAAATCGGAGCACGATGGGGAGGAAAAACCCGGAAGGACGCGGCGCGGGAATTCCCGCGGCGCAAATCCCGCCGGAAAACGGGGGGGAAAAAAAACCGGGGGGAAAATTCAAGGAGAAAGAGAACCTCACCGTATCCCAACACCAGGATCACCATGACGATCATCACCCACACCATGATCCCGGCCAGGAATCGCAGCAGGACGATGAAGATCAAGCTGGCCACCATGGCGATGACCAGTCCTCTGCGGGAGGAAGGCGGCCGCGTTCTCACCGCGATCCCGCGCGGAAAAGAACCGCGGAATCCCCGGGGAATTTTTGCCCCCCTCACTGTGCTCACATGATGATCCAGTACCAGGACACGGTGTAATCCTCGAAGATCTTCATGGCCAGCTGACGGGTCTCCAGCACCACGTTGGCTTTTCTGCAAGGAAACCGAGGAACGCCGACGGAGAACCCCAAAACCGAGAAAAATTCCGCGTTTCTCCGCGGCAAATTCCCCTCGCCGCCCGCGCCGCGTCTCCTTCCCCACCCTCCGCTCCCAATCCCAACGTTTTGGTGGGAATGTCGGGATTTCGGTGGGGTTTGCGACGCCTCAAACCAAGCAGCGCTAACGAAGCGGCTCTTAACGAGGTGGAGTCAACCCAGGACTCACTTGGCGCCTTCCAGCAGCTCGGTGACGTTCCTGCGGCCCCCGTGGCCGTCGTCGTAGGTGGTCTCGTTGCCCACCATGATGACGCCTTTCTTGGCCTGGATGGCTGGGAAACATCTCCGTGCCACTGGTGAGACCGAGGAAGGGAAAAACGGGAGCTCAGCTGGGAAAACTGGGGGTCCCAAACCCCCAAAAACCCCCCAGAAACCCCCAAACCGCCTCTGAAAAAATCCCAACGGTCCCAAATCCCCCCCAGGACCCCCAGAACCCCCCAAAAAACCTCTGAAAAAAATCCCAATGGTCCCAAATCCCCCACAGGACCCCCAGAACCCCCCAGACCGCCTCTGAAAAAAATCCCAACGGTCCCAAACCCCCAGAAACCCCCAAACCACCTCTGAAAAAAGTCCCAACGATCCCAAATCCCCCACAGGACCCCCAGAACCCCCCAGACCGCCTCTGAAAAAAATCCCAACGGTCCCAAATCCCCCAAAACCCCCCAGAACTCCCCAAAAAACCTCTGAAAAGAATCCCAATGGGTCCCAAACCCCCCAAAACCCCCGAAAAACCTCTGAAAAAAATCCCAACGGTCCCAAACCCCCAAAAACCCCCAAACCCCTCTGAAAAAAATCCCAGCGGTCCCAAACCCCCCACAGGACCCCCAGAACCCCCCAAACCCCCTCTGAAAAAATCCCAACGGTCCCAAACCCCCCAAAAACCCCGAAAAACCTCTGAAAAAAATCCCAATGGTCCCAAAAATCCCCAAACCCCCTCTGAAAAGAATCCCAACGCTCCCAAACCCCCCAAACCCCCTCTGAAAAAAATCCTGATGGTCCCAAACCCCCCAAACCCCCTCTGGAAAAAAATCCCAATGGTCCCAAACCCCCAAACCCCCTCTGGAAAAAAATCCCAATGCTCCCAAACCCCCCAAACCCCCTCTGAAAAAAATCCCAATGGTCCCAAACCCCCCAAAACCCTTCTGAAAAAAATCCCAACGCTCCCAAACCCCCTCTGAAAAAAATCCCAATGCTCCCAAACCCCCCTGAAAAAAATCCCAATGGTCCCAAACCCCCTCTGAAAAAAATCCCAATGCTCCCAAACCCCCAAAATGTGGCTCTGAAAAAAATCCAAATGGTCCCAAAAGCCCCCAAAACCCCTCTGAAAAGAATCCCAATGATCCCAAACCCCCCAAAAAGCCTCTGAAAAAAATCCCAACGCTCCCAAACCCCCC
Source organism: Cyanistes caeruleus (assembly GCF_971803275.1). Classification (NCBI taxonomy): domain Eukaryota; kingdom Metazoa; phylum Chordata; class Aves; order Passeriformes; family Paridae; genus Cyanistes; species Cyanistes caeruleus. Next base: position 1,195,486 of record NC_141736.1, read on the forward strand.
TGAAAAAAATCCAAACGCTCCCAAACCCCCCAAACCCCCTCTGAAAAAAATCCCAATGGTCCCAAACCCCCCAAAAACCCCCCAGAACCCCCCAAACCGCCTCTGAAAAAAATCCCAATGGTCCCAAACCCCCCAAAACCCCTCTGAAAAAAATCCCAATGATCCCAAACCCCCCAAAAAACCTCTGAAAAAAATCCCAACGTTCCCAAACCCCCTCTGAAAAAAATCCCAATGCTCCCAAACCCCCCTGAAAAAAATCCCAACGCTCCCAAACCCCCTCTGAAAAAAATCCCAATGCTCCCAAACCCCCTCTGAAAAAAATCCCAATGGTCCCAAACCCCCTCTGAAAAAAATCCCAATGGTCCCAAACCCCCTCTGGAAAAAATCCCAATGGTCCCAAACCCCCAAACCCCCTCTGAAAAAAATCCCAACGCTCCCAAACCCCCTCTGAAAAAAATCCCAACCGTCCCAAACCCCCCAAAAAGCCTCTGAAAAAAATCCCAGTGGTCCCAAACCCCCTCTGAAAAAAATCCCAATGCTCCCAAACCCCCTTTCAAAAAAAATCCCAATGATCCCAAAAACCCCCAAACCCCCTCTGAAAAAAATCCCAATGGTCCCAAACCCCCCAAACCCCCTCTGAAAAAAATCCCAACGCTCCCAAACCCCCTCTGAAAAAAATCCCAATGCTCCCAAACCCCCCTGAAAAAAATCCCAATGGTCCCAAACCCCCTCTGAATAAAATCCCAATGCTTCCAAACCCCCAGACCCCCTCTGGAAAACACCCCCAACGGCAGCCGAGCCGCTAACGAGCTCCTCGTTAACCGCCGACGTACGCGGCGTGCTGGGAATGAGCATGGCCGGACACTCCTTGTCCTTCAGCACCTCCAGGGGAGCCTGGGTGAGGGACAAGAGCCGGACATCAACGCTGGGGACGGGAAGCGCGGCACGGGAACGCCGACCCCGAGAATCCCCCACCGAACCTTCGGCGAGCCCTTGAACTCCGGGACGCAGAAATTGCGGTAATACTCCAGCGCCGCGGCGTTGCCGTCAGACGTCAGGAAGGTCGCGTAGCGATCCGGGCATTTGCTGACGCAGATCTAGGCGGGATGGGGAGACTCGGATCGGGATGCAGGCTTGGGAATCCATCGGGAATCCATCGGGAATTCCGGGAAGGGGTCGCGGGTGGGTTACCTGCGTGGTCGGGCATTGGAATTCCAGCAGCACCAAGGGGCTGGCGCACTTGACGATGTCGAAGTAGAAAAGGAAAGGTTTTTTCCTGCCAAACCAAGGGAAAACGCGGGGTTTTGGGAAGGTTCTCCCAAGGAATTCGGGGCGTTTACGGCGGCGCATCCGGTACTCACTCGTTGGGGGTCCCCTGCTGCCCGCAGAACTGCCCGCGGCTGTCCGTGGGGTGGATCACCTTCCGGGGGTCTCCGTGGGTCCAGGCTGGGGGGTTGAGGATGGTGAGACCCCCACGGTGAAGCCCCCAGACCCACCCTCAGGTCACCCCGAGCCCACCGGACGTACCCACCACGCCGACCACCACGTAGCCCACGATGGCCAGCAGCAGCAGGACGCAGCAGACGATGTCCGTGCAGCCCCTGGCAGCGGGGACAGGAGGGGATTTGGGGACCCTGAATTTGGGGACCCCGGATTTGGGGATCCCAGATTTGGGGACCCCAGATTTAGGGAACCATGGATTTCAGGACCACGGATTTGGGGACCCTGGATTTGGGACTGTGGATTTGGGAACCCCGGATTTGGGGACCCCAGATTTGGAGGCCCCGGATTTGGGGACCCCAGATTTGGGGAACCATGGATTTCGGGATCCCGGATTTGGGGACCCTGGATTTGGGACTGTGGATTTGAGGACCCCGGATTTGGGGACGCAGATTTGGGGACCCCAGATTTGGGGAACCATGGATTTCGGGACCACGGATTTGGGGACCGAGGATTTGGGACTGTGGATTTGGGGACTCTGGATTTGGGGACGCAGATTTGGGGACCCCAGATTTGGGGAACCATGGATCTGGGGACCGTGGATTTGGGGACCCCGGATTTGGGGACCCCAGATTTGGGGACCCCGGATTTGGGGAACCATGGATTTCGGGATCCCGGATTTGGGGACTCTGGATTTGGGGACCCCAGATTTGGGTCCCGACCACCACGTAGCCCACGATGGCCAGCAGCAGCAGGACGCAGCAGACGATGTCCGTGCAGCCCCTGGCAGCGGGGACAGGAGGGGATTTGGGGACCCCGGATTTGGGGAACCATGGATTTGGGGAACCATGGATTTGGGGATCACAGACTTGGGGACCCCGGATTTGGGGATCACAGACTTGGGGACCCCGGATTTGGGACTGTGGATTTGGGGAACCATGGATTTGGGGATCCCGAATTTGGGGACCCCAGATTTGGAGACCCCGGATTTGGGGACTTTGGATTTGGGGACCCCGGATTTGGAGACCGAGGATTTGGGGACCCCGGATTTGGGGACCCTGGATTTGGGGGAACGCAGATTTGGGGACCGCAGATTTGGGGACCCCGGATTTGGGGACTCCAGATTTAGGGAACCATGGATTTCGGGACCACGGATTTGGGGACCCTGGATTTGGGGACCCCGGATTTGGAGACCGAGGATTTGGGGACCGTGGATTTGGGGACCCCAGATTTGGAGACTGAGGATTTGGGGACCGTGGATTTGGGAACCCCAGATTTGGGGACCCCGGATTTGGACACCCCGGATCTGGGGACCGTGGATTTGGGAACCCCAGATTTGGGGACCCCGGATTTGGGGACGCAGATTTGGGGACCCCAGATTTAGGGAACCATGGATTTCGGGACCACGGATTTGGGGACCCCGGATTTGGGGAACCCAGATTTGGGGACCCTGGATTTGGGACCGTGGATTTCCGGACTGTGGATTTGGGACCGTGGATTTGGGGGAACGCGGATTTGGGGATGCCGGATTTGGGGATGCCGGATTTGGGGAACCATGGATTTCGGGACCGAGGATTTGGGACTGTGGATTTGGGGACTCCAGATTTAGGAACCAGGGATTTGGGAACCCCGGATTTGGGGACCCCAGATTTGGAAACTGTGGATTTGGGGGACCCTGGATTTGGGGACCCCAGATTTGGAAACTGTGGATTTGGGGGACCCTGGATTTGGGGACCCTGGATTTGGAGACCCCGGATTTGGAGACCCCGGATTTGGAGACCCCGGATTTGGGGACCCCGGATTTGGGGACGCTGGGTTTACCTGTCATAGATGGGGCCTTTGAAAGTCGGGTCATACTTCTGTGGGGTTCCTGTGGAGAGGAACGGGAATGGGAACGGAACGGGAATGGGAACGGGAACGGAACGGGAATGGGGACGGGAATGGGAACGGGAATGGGGACGGGAATGGGGACAGGAATGGGGATGGGAATGGGGACGGAACGGGAATGGGGATGGGAATGGGAACGGAACGGGAATGGGAACGGGAATGGGAACGGGAATGGGAACGGGAATGGGAGTGGGGACGGGAATGGGAACAGGGAATGGGAACGGAACGGGAATGGGAACGGGAACGGAACGGGAATGGGAACGGGAGTGGGGACGGGAATGGGGACGGGAATGGGAACGGGAACGGGAATGGGAACGGGAATGGGAACGGGAACGGGAATGGGGACGGGAATGGGGACGGGAATGGGGACGGGAATGGGAACGGGAACGGGAATGGGGACGGGAATGGGGACGGGAATGGGGACGGGAATGGGAACGGGAACGGGAATGGGAACGGGAATGGGGACGGGAATGGGGACGGGAACAGGAATGGGGATGGGAACGGGAATGGGAACGGGAATGGGGACGGGAATGGGGACGGGAATGGGGACGGGAATGGGGACGGGAATGGGAATGGGAACGGGAATGGGAACGGGAATGGGGACGGGAATGGGGACGGGAACAGGAATGGGGATGGGAACGGGAATGGGAACGGGAATGGGAACGGGAATGGGAACGGGAATGGGGACGGGAATGGGGACGGGAATGGGGACGGGAATGGGAACGGGAATGGGGACGGGAATGGGGACGGGAATGGGAATGGGGATGGGAATGGGGATGGGGACGGGAATGGGAACGGGAATGGGGACGGGAATGGGGACGGGAATGGGAATGGGGACGGGAATGGGGATGGGAATGGGGACGGGAACGGGAATGGGAACGGGAATGGGGACGGGAATGGCGATGGGAATGGGGATGGGGACGGGAATGGGAATAGGGATGGGAATGGGAACAGGAATGGGAATGGAAACGGGAACAGGAACAGGAATAGGAATGGGAATGGGAACGGGAATGGGGACAGGGATGGGAACAGGGATGGGAATGGGAACAGAAACGGGAATGGGATCGGAAAAGGAACAGGAATGGGGATGGGGAGGGGAACGGGAATGGAGACAGGAATGGGAGCCGGAACAGGGAATGGGAACGGGGACAGGAATGGGAACGGGAACGGGAACAGGGACGGGAAACGGGAATGGGAACAGGGAATGGGAACCGGGAATGGGAACCGGGAATGGGAACGGGAACAGGGACGGGAACCGGGAATGGGAACCAGGAATGGGAACAGGGAATGGGAACAGGGAATGGGAACAGGGAATGGGAACGGGAATGGGAACAGGGAATGGGAATAGGAACGGGAATGGGAACAGGGACGGGAACAGGGAATGGGAACAGGGAATGGGAACCGGGAATGGGAACAGGGAATGGGATCCGGGAATGGGAACCGGGAAAGGGAACGGGAATGGGAACAGGGAATGGGAACCGGGAATGGGAACGGGAATGGGAACAGGGAATGGGAATAGGAACGGGAATGGGAACAGGGAATGGGAACAGGGAATGGGAACAGGGAATGGGAACCGGGAATGGGAACAGGGAATGGGAACCGGGAATGGGAACGGGAATGGGAACAGGGAATGGGAACCGGGAATGGGAACCGGGAATGGGAACAGGGACAGGAACCGGGAATGGGAACCGGGAATGGGAACCGGGAATGGGAACCGGGAATGGGAACCGGGAATGGGAACAGGGACAGGAACCGGGAATGGGAACCGGGAATGGGAACAGGGAATGGGAACGGGGAATGGGAACGGGGAATGGGAACCGGGAATGGGAACCGGGAATGGGAACAGGGAATGGGAACCGGGAATGGGAACGGGAATGGGAACCAGGAATGGGAACAGGGACGGGAACCGGGAATGGGAACCGGGAATGGGAACAGGGAATGGGAACCGGGAATGGGAACGGGGACGGGAACAGGGACGGGAACCGGGAATGGGAACAGGGAATGGGAACCGGGAATGGGAACGGGAACGGCGCTCCTCATGCTCCCGTCCCCCCAGCACGCAGCGAGCAGAGCAGAGGAAGCCAAACGCTTCCGAAAGAAACCCTCGGGACAAGCGGGGCCAGGAATAAAAACAGCTCCCGTTCCCTGCTGCACATCCCGAGCTGGGAAACGACTCCCTGCGAAAAAACTCATTCCCAAAAAACCCCCAAAATCCCACGGGAAAACCCCAAATCCCGCGGAAACACCAAAAAGCCGCGGCTCGGGGGGGTCACTGGGGGGTCCCACGGACCCCCCGAGCACCCCCAGCCCCCTCGGGGCCTCCCCGGCGCCGTCCCCGCTGCTCGGCTTTATTTTTAGGGTGGGAACGGAGCCAGCGTGGGAGCGGCTCGGGACGGGGGGGTTGGGAATTTAGGGGGGATTTTGGGGGGGTGACGGCGGCCTGGAGGCGGGGATGGGTTTGTTTTGGGGTGTTTTTGGGGGGGTTGTGGAGCTCAATCCCTTTTTTGGGGGGGTTTCCCCTCTCTGAAGCCCCCCCGGGGTGGGTGGGGGGGTCGGAATTGGGGGGCCCCCCCAGGGCTGGCGGTGCTGGCGTGGCGGTGACGCCCCAGAAGCGCCGGAGCCGGTTTGTGGCGGCGCCGGCTCCGACCGGGCCGGTTCTGTGGCTGCCGGGGAGGGCGGCCCCAAAACCGCGACCCCAAAACTGCGACCCCAAAACAGGGCACCCCCCAAAACTGCATCCTCCCCCCAAAACAGGGCACCCCCCAAAACAGGGCACCCCCCAAAACCGCGACCCCAAAACCGCGACATCCCCCCAAAACAGGGCACCCCCCCAAAACCGGGCACCCCCCAAAACCGCGACCCCAAAACTGCGACCCCAAAACTGCGACCTCCCCCCAAAACCGGGCACCCCCCAAAACCGGGCACCCCCCAAAACCGCGACCCCAAAACCGCGACCCCAAAACTGCGACCTCCCCCCAAAACCGGGCACCCCCCAAAACCGCGACCCCAAAACTGCGACATCCCCCCAAAACAGGGCACCCCCCAAAACCGGGCAACCCCCAAAACCCAGCCCCCCCAAAACCGCGACCCCAAAACTGCGACCCCAAAACAGGGCAACCCCCAAAACTGCGACCCCAAAACTGCATCCTCCCCCCAAAACCGGGCACCCCCCAAAACAGGGCAACCCCCCAAACAAGGCAACCCCCAAAACCCAGCCCCCCCAAAACCGCGACCCCAAAACTGCGACCTCCCCCCAAAACAGGGCAACCCCCAAACCGGGCACCCCCCAAAACCGCGACCCCAAAACTGCGACCTCCCCCCAAAACCGGGCAACCTCCCAAAACCGGGTACCCCTTCCCCAGCCCCCCAAAAACCGCGACCCCCCCCCCCAAAAACCGCGACCCCCCCACAAAAACCGCGACCCCCCCCAAAACCGGGCACCCCCCCAAACCGGGCACCCCTTCCCCAGCCCCCCAAAACCTCGACCCCCCCCAAAACCTCGACCCCCCCCAAAAAAACCACGACCCCCCCCAAAAAACCGTTACCCCTCCCAAAACCGAGCACCCCCCCAAAACCGGGCACCCCTTCCCCAGCCCCCCAAAACCGCGACCCCCCCCCAAAACCGAGCACCCCCCCAAAACCGGGCACCCCTTCCCCAGCCCCCCAAAACCGGGCACCCCTTCCCCAGCCCCCCAAAAACCGCGACCCCCGCCCAAAAACCGCGACCCCTCCCCCCAAAAACCGCGACCCCCTCCCAAAAACCGCGACCCCCCCCCCCAAAAACCGCGACCCCCCCCAAAAACCGCGACCCCTCCCCCCAAAAACCGCGACCCCCTCCCAAAAACCGCGACCCCCCCCCCCAAAAACCGCGACCCCCCCCCAAAAACCGCGACCCCCCCCAAAAACCGCGACCCCCCCCCAAAAACCGCGACCCCTCCCCCCAAAAACCGCGACCCCCTCCCAAAAACCGCGACCCCCCCCCCCAAAAACCGCGACCCCCCCCAAAACCGGGCACCCCCCCCAAACCGAGCACCCCTTCCCCAGCCCCCCAAAACCGGGCACCCCTTCCCCAGCCCCCCAAAAACCACGACCCCCGCCCAAAAACCGCGACCCCTCCCCCCAAAAACCGCGACCCCCCCCCCAAAACCGCGACCCCCCCCAATTGGGGGCGCGGCCGCTTTTGCTTTCGCTTTCCGCCGCCGTTCCCCGCCCGGTTTTCCGCCCGTTTCGGGTTTGTTTTTCCGCCTTCTCCCGCCGCCCTTCCGCCCCCCGACCCCCGGCAACGCCCCAGGGGCGCCCCCAAACCGCGGGGACCCCCAAAAGTGTCCCCGGAAGTGTCCCCGGACCCCCGAAGTGCCGCCCTCCCCCCCCCCGGAGACCCCCGCCGCCGTTACCGTGTTTGCCGTAGTAGCTGTCCCCGTGTCCCCCCATCCCGCTGGGCACCGGAGCCGCCGCCGATCCCGTCGGTACCGGGCCGGACCGGGCCGGACCGGGCTGGGCTGGGCTGGGCCGGGCTGGGCTGGGCCGGGCTGGGCTGGGCCGGGCCGGGCTGGGCCGGGCTGGGAGCGGCTCCGCCCCCGTTTGGGCCCCCCCCGCCCCAAAATCCGCCCCAAAATCCGCCCCGGAATCCGCCCCGGAACCCGCCCTTCGGGTCAAACCCCGCCCTGGAGAGCGGCGGGGAACCGGGGGGAACCGGGGGGAACCGGGGGGATCGGCACCGGAACCGGGGGGAACCGGGGGGAACCGGGGGGAACCGGGGGGAACCGGGGGGAACGGCACCGGAACCGGGGGGAACCGGGGGGAACCGGGGGGAACGGCACCGGAACCGGGGGGAACGGCACCGGAACCGGGGGGAACCGGGGGGAACCGGGGGGAGCGGCACCGGAACCGGGGGGAACCGGGGGGAACGGCACCGGGGGGGAACGAGGGGAACGGCACCGGAACCGGGGGAAACCGGGGGGAGCGGCACCGGAACCGGGGGGGACTGAGGAGAACCGGGGGGAACCGGGGGGGAACCGGGGGGAACGGCACCGGAACCGGGGGGAACCGGGGGGACGGCACCGGCACCGGGGGGAACGGAGGACAACCGTGGGGAGCAGAACCGGAACCAGGGGGACCGGGGGGAGCGGCACCGGCACCGGGGGGAATCGGGGGGAAAGTGGGGAACGGCACCGGAACCGGGGGGAACTGAGGAGAACCGGGGGGGAGCGGCACCGGAACCGGGGGGAACCGGGGAGATCAGAACCGGCACCGGGGGGACCGGGGAGAACGGCACCGGGGGGAGCGGAACCGGCACCGGGGGAAACTGAGGAGAACCGTGGGGAGCAGAACCGGGACCGGGGGGGAGCGGGGGGAGAGGAACCGGCACCGGGGGAACCGGGGAGATCAGAACCGGCCCCGGGGAGAACGGCACCGACACCGGGGAGAACCGGGGGGAGCGGAACCGGCACCGGGGGGAACCGGGGAGAACCGGGAGGAACAGAACCGGCACCAGCACCGGGGGGAACCGGGGGGAGCGGAACCGGCACCGGGGGGCTCCGAGAGGAACCGGGGGGAGCAGAACCAACACCGGGGAGAACCGGGGGGAGCAGAACCGGCACCGGGGAGAACCGGGGGGAGCAGAACCGGCACCAGCACCGGTGGGAGCGGAACCGGCACCGGGGGGCTCCGGGAGGGACCAGGGAGAGCAGAACCGGGACCGGGGGGCTCCGCTGTGAACCAGGGAGAACCGGGGACAGCAGAACCGGTACCGGGGAGAACCGGGGACAGCAGAACCGGTACCGGGGAGAACCGGGGACAGCAGAACCGGGACCGGTACCGGGGAGCTCCGTGGGGAACCGGCACCGGGGAGCAGAACCAGAACCGGGGACAGCAGAACCGGGACCGGCACCGGGGGGCTCCGCGGGGCACCGGAGGGACAGAACCGGCACCGGGGAGAACCGGGGACAGCAGAACCGGGACCGGGGAGAACCGGGGAGAGCAGAACCGGGACCGGGGAGAACCGGGGACAGCAGAACCGGCACCGGGGAGAACCGGGGACAGCAGAACCGGCACCGGGGAGAACCGGGGACAGCAGAACCGGGACCGGTACCGGCACCGGGGGGCTCCGCGGGGCACCGGGGGGAGCAGAACCGGCACCGGGGGAGCTCCGTGGGGAACCGGGGACAGCAGAACCGGTACTGGCACCGGGGGGCTCCGCGGGGCACCGGGACCAACGGGCTCGGTGCAGCAGCGGGGAGAACGGGCTCTGGCACCGGAGGAACTCCGCTCCCGGGGTTACCGGGGGGTCCCGGCCCAAGCCCAGGAGCTCCGGTGCCGGGCAGACCCCGGAGAGGCCGCCGGTGATGTCAGGGCTGCGGGGACCCCCCCTCCGCCCACCGGCACCAAAGGAGGGCCCGGGGGAGCCCCCGCCCGCCGAAAACCGGGGGGACACCGAGCCTCGGGCTCCGTGGGGAGGGGTCCGGACACCCCCGGCGGCTCTCGGGACCCCCCCGGAGGGGTCCGGACACCCCCGGCGGCTCTCGGGACCCCCCCGGTGGGGTCTGGACACCCCCCGGACACCCCCGGCGGCTCTCGGGACCCCCCCGGAGGGATCTGGACACCCCCCGGAGGATCTCGGGACCCCCCCGGTGGGGTCCGGACACCCCCCGGACACCCCCGGAGGCTCTCGGGACCCCCCGAAGCGCCCCCAAAACACGCGACCCCCCCTCCCGCAGCCTCCTTGGGGAAGGACGGGGGGGTCCCCAAAGTGGGGGTGCTCAGATTTGGGGGTTTCGGGAAGGCAGGACCCCAAAACCGGGGGGGATCCCCAAACCTGGAGGGTCCAAAACCCCAAACCCGGGGGGTCCCGAGCCCACCCGAGGGGTCCCCAAACCCCTGGGGGTTCCCAAAATCTGCGAATTCCCAAATCCGGAGGTCCCAAATCTTGGGGATCCATCCGCGGGGTGGATGCCCGGTACCGAAATCGCTGTGCGGGACCCGCCTGTCCTCGGGCCGGTCCATGGTGGAGGCTCCTCCGGTACCTTCCCGGTACCTTCCCGGTACCTCCCGGTACCGCTCCGGTACCTTCCCGGTACTGCTCCGGTACCTCCCGGTACTGCTCCGGTACCCTCCGGTACCCCCCGGTACCGCTCCGGTACCGCTCCGGTACCTTCCCGGTACCTCCCGGTACCCCTCGGTACCTTCCCGGTACTGCTCCGGTACCCTCCGGTACCCCCCGGTACCTTCCCGGTACCTCCCGGTACCCCCTGGTACCTTCCCGGTACCCCCCGGTACCACCCGGTACCCCCCGGTACCCCCCGGTACCTTCCCGGTACCCCCCGGTACCGCCCGGTACCCTCCGATACTGCTCCGGTACCCCCCGGTACCGCTCCGGTACCTTCCCGGTACCCCCCGGTACCGCCCGGTACCCTCCGATACTGCTCCGGTACCCCCCGGTACCGCTCCGGTACCCCCCGGTACCTTCCCGGTACCTCCCGGTACTGCTCCGGTACCTCCCGGTACCTTCCTGGTACCTTCCCGGTACCCGCCGGTACCGCCCGGTGCCTTCCCGGTACCCCCCGGTACCCCCCGGTACCTTCCCGCTACCCCCCGGTACCCCCCGGTACCTTCCCGGTACCGCTCCGGTACCCCCCGGTACCCTCCGGAACCGCCCCGCCCCTCCCGGGGCTCCGGTGGGACCGGAGGGTGTGGGGAGGGGGGATCCGGGGGTCTGGGGGTGCGGGGACCCCCCAGGAGGGGAGGGTGAGGGGCTCAGGGACCCTCCCGAGGGGGATCCGGGGGTCTGGAGGATCAGGGACCCTCCATTGGGGGATCCGGGGGTTCAGGGACCCCCAGGAGGGGGATCCGGGGGTCTGGGGGCTACTCAGAGGGGGGTGTTGGGACACAGAGACCCCCGGGAGGGGTCTGGGGGTTCAGGGACCCCCCAGGAGGGGAGGGTGAGAGGGTCTGGGGGGTCTGGGGGTTCAGGGACCCCCCAGAGGGGAGGGTGAGGGGCTCAGGGACCCTCCATTGGGGGGTCTGGGGGTTCGGGGACCCCCCCAGAGGAGGATCCGGGGGTCTGGGGGTTCGGGGACCCCCCCAGAGGAGGATCCGGGGGTCTGGGGGTGCGGGGACCCCCAGAGGGGAGGGTGAGGGGCTCATGGACCCTCCATTGGGGGGTCTGGGGGTTCAGGGACCCCCCCAGAGGAGGATCCGGGGGTCTGGGGGTTCAGGGACCCCCCAGGAGGGGGATCCGGGGGTCTGGGGGTTCAGGGACCCCCCAGGAGGGGAGGGTGAGGGGGTCTGGGGGGTCCGGGGGTCTCGGGGTGTGGGGACCCCCCACAGGAGAGGGTGAGGGGGATCAGGGACCCTCCATTGGGGGATCCGGGGGTCTGGGGGTGCGGGGACCCCCCAGAGGAGGATCCGGGGGTCTGGGGGTGCGGGGACCCCCAGAGGGGAGGAAGAGGGGCTCAGGGACCCTCCATTGGGGGATCCGGGGGTCTGGGGGTTCAGGGACCCCCCACAGGAGAGGGTGAGGGGCTCAGGGACCCTCCCGAGGGGGATCCGGGGGTCTGGGGGTTCAGGGACCCCCCAGAGGGGAGGGTGAGGGGCTCAGGGCCCCTCCATTGGGGGGTCTGGGGGTTCAGGGACCCCCCAAAGTGGGGAATCTGCTGATTGGGGGGGGAGGGGGTGTGGAGACCCCTCCTGCGGGGCCCTGCGGGGTCTGGGGGGGCGCAGCGACCCCCAGGGTGGCGAACCCAGGAATCAGAGACCCCCCCCCCCAGGAGGGAGATTTTGGGGGGGGGGGGGTGCAAAGACCCCCCCCCAAACACCCAGCACCCCCACCCCCACCCCCACCCCAAGGCCTGGGGGTCCCACCCCGTGCCCCCCACCCCAAACCCGCCAGCTCGAGCTGAAGCCCCCACGGAGTGTGTGTGGGGGGGGGGTCTCCCCGAGCTGCGGGGCGGGACCCCCGCCCAGGTTTGGGGAGGGGTCTTTGGGGCAGGGCCCGTCCCCTTTAAGGCCCCGCGGGGCGTGGGCGCGGCCGCTCACCTGCGCAGGTGACAGCGCCGGAGGTGACGGCGCCGCTCGGGCGCCATGGCCGCCTCCGCCCTCTTCATCCTGGACCTGAAGGGGAAGGTGAGACCCCCACCCAACCCCCGAGACCACCCCCCAAACCCACCCCGGGGGACACCCCCCTGTCCCCTCCGTCCTTGAAGGTCAACCGAGGTCATCGGTGGTGACCCCCGTGACCCCCCGAGGGGTTTTTTGGGGGGGAGGGGGTGCTCTGTGTGTGACACCCCCTCCCCACCCCCTCCGCGACCACCCCCAGACCCTACCGGGGGTCCCCAGGGGGGTCTCTGGGGTGGGGGACACCCCCTTGTCCCCTCTGTCCTTGAAGGTCATCCAAGGTCAGCGGTGGTGACCTCGTGACCTCAAAGGTGTTTTGGGGAGGGGGTGTTCTGTGTGTGACACCCCCTCCCCACCCCCTCCCCAGACCCTACCGGGGGTCCCCAGGGGGGTCTCCGGGGGGGGGGGACACCCCCCTTGTCCCTTCTGTCCTTGAAGGTCATCCAAGGTCAGCAGTGGTGACCCCGTGACCTCACGGTGGGGTGAGCGATTTTGGGGAGGGGGTCTCCCCATTTCTGACCCCTCGCCCCCTCCCCACCCCCTCCCCACTACCCCCAGACCCTACCGGGGGTCCCCAGGGGGGTCTCCGGGGTGGGGGACACCCCCCTTGTCCCCTCTGTCCTTGAAGGTCATCCAAGGTCAGCGGTGGTGACCCCGTGACCTCACGGTGGGGTGAGCGATTTTGGGGAGGGGGTCTCCCCATTTCTGACCCCACACCCCCTCCCCACCCCCTCCCCACCCCCTCCCCAGACCCTACCGGGGGTCCCCAGGGGGGTCTCCGGGGGGGGGGGGGGACACCCCCCTTGTCCCCTCTGTCCTTGAAGGTCATCCAAGGTCAGCGGTGGTGACCCCGTGACCTCACGGTGGGCTGAGCGATTTTGGGGAGGGGGTCTCCCCATTTCTGACCCCACACCCCCTCCCCACCACCCCCAAACCCTACCGGGGGTCCCCAGGGTGGGGGACACCCCCCTTGTCCCCTACACCCCTGAAGGTCATCCAAGGTCAGCGGTGGTGACCCCGTGACCTCACGGTGGGCTGAGCGATTTTGGGGAGGGGGTCTCCCCATTTCTGACCCCTCGCCCCCTCCCCAGCCTCTGATCAGCCGCAGCTACAAGGGGGACGTGGGGCTGGGGGAGATCGAGAACTTCATGGGGGTCCTGCAGCAGCGGGAGGAGGAGGGGACCCTCACCCCCGTCCTGACCTACGGCCACGTCCACTTCCTCTGGATCAAACATGCCAACCTCTACCGTATCCTTCCGGACCCCCCGAGACCCCCCGGGACCCCCAGGGACCCCCCGGGACCCCCAGGGACCCCCAGGACCCCTCCCCACTTTTCCTTGACGCCCCCTCCTCACAGTGGTGGCCACCACCAAGAAGAACGGGAACGCGACCTTGGTCTTCTCCTTCCTCTACAAGGTGGTGGAGGTGAGTTGGGGGTCTCAGGGGGTCTCAGGGTCACCCCAATTTGGGGAGGGGGTGTCAGATGTGTCCCCTCTCACCCCAATTTGGGGAGGGGGTCTCAGATGTACCCCTCCCCAGGTGTTCAGTGAGTATTTCAAGGAGCTGGAGGTGAGCTGGGGGGTCTGGGTCACCCCAATTTGGGGAGGGGGTCTCAGATGTGCCCCCTCCCCAGGTGTTCAGTGAGTATTTCAAGGAGCTGGAGGTGAGTTTGGGGTCTCAGGGTCACCCCAATTTGGGGAGGGGGTCTCAGATGTGCCCCCTCCCACCCCAATTTGGGGAGGGGGTGTCAGATGTGCCCCCTCCCCAGGTGTTCTGTGAGTATTTCAAGGAGCTGGAGGTGAGCTGGGGGGTCTCAGGGTCACCCCAATTTGGGGAGGGGGTCTCAGATGTGCCCCCTCCCCAGGTGTTCTGTGAGTGTTTCAAGGTGGTGGAGGTGAGTTGGGGGTCTCAGGGGGGGTCTGGGTCACCCCAATTTGGGGAGGGGGTGTCAGATGTGCCCCCTCTCACCCGAATTTGGGGAGGGGGTTTGATAGATGTGCCCCCTCCCCAGGTGTTCAGTGAGTATTTCAAGGAGCTGGAGGTGAGTTGGGGGTCTGGGTCACCCGAATTTGGGGAGGGGGTGTCAGATGTGCCCCTCCCCAGGTGTTCAGTGAGTATTTCAAGGAGCTGGAGGTGAGCTGGGGGGTCTCAGGGTCACCCCAATTTGGGGAGGGGGTCTCAGATGTGCCCCTCCCCAGGTGTTCAGTGAGTATTTCAAGGTGGTGGGGGTGAGTTGGGGGTCTCAGGGGGGGTCTCAGGGTCACTCGAATTTGGGGAGGGGGTGTCAGATGTGTCCCCTCTCACCCCAATTTGGGGAGGGGGTCTCAGATGTGTCCCCTCTCACCCCAATTTGGGGAGGGGGTCTCAGATGTGTCCCCTCTCACCCCAATTTGGGGAGGGGGTGTCAGATGTGCCCCTCCCCAGGTGTTCAGTGAGTATTTCAAGGAGCTGGGGGTCTCAGGGGGGGTCTGGGTCACCCCAATTTGGGGAGGGGGTGTCAGATGTGCCCCTCCCCAGGTGTTCAGTGAGTATTTCAAGGTGGTGGAGGTGAGTTGGGGGTCTCAGGGGGTCTCAGGGTCACCCCAATTTGGGGAGGGGGTCTCAGATGTGCCCCCTCCCCAGGTGTTCTGTGAGTATTTCAAGGAGCTGGAGGTGAGTTGGGGGGTCTGGGTCACCCCAATTTGGGGAGGGGGTCTCAGATGTGTCCCCTCTCACCCCAATTTGGGGAGGGGGTGTCAGATGTGTCCCCTCTCACCCCAATTTGGGGAGGGGGTGACAGATGTACCCCTCCCCAGGTGTTCAGTGAGTATTTCAAGGAGCTGGAGGTGAGTTTGGGGTCTCAGGGGGGGTCACCCCAATTTGGGGAGGGGGTCTCAGATGTACCCCTCCCCAGGTGTTCAGTGAGTATTTCAAGGAGCTGGAGGTGAGTTGGGGGTCTGGGTCACCCGAATTTGGGGAGGGGGTGTCAGATGTACCCCTCCCCAGGTGTTCAGTGAGTATTTCAAGGAGCTGGAGGTGAGTTGGGGGTCTCAGGGTCACCCCAATTTGGGGAGGGGGTCTCAGATGTGCCCCTCCCCAGGTGTTCAGTGAGTATTTCAAGGAGCTGGGGGTCTCAGGGGGGGTCTGGGTCACCCGAATTTGGGGAGGGGGTCTCAGATGTACCCCTCCCCAGGTGTTCAGTGAGTATTTCAAGGAGCTGGAGGTGAGCTGGGGGTCTCAGGGTCACCCGAATTTGGGGAGGGGGTCTCAGATGTACCCCTCCCCAGGTGTTCAGTGAGTATTTCAAGGAGCTGGAGGTGAGTTGGGGGTCTCAGGGTCACCCCAATTTGGGGAGGGGGTCTCAGATGTACCCCTCCCCAGGTGTTCAGTGAGTATTTCAAGGAGCTGGAGGTGAGTTGGGGGTCTCAGGGTCACCCCAATTTGGGGAGGGGGTCTCAGATGTGCCCCTCCCCAGGTGTTCAGTGAGTATTTCAAGGAGCTGGGGGTCTCAGGGGGGGTCTGGGTCACCCCAATTTGGGGAGGGGGTCTCAGATGTGCCCCTCCCCAGGTGTTCAGTGAGTATTTCAAGGAGCTGGAGGAGGAGAGCGTCCGCGACAACTTCGTCATCGTCTACGAGCTGCTGGACGAGCTGATGGACTTCGGCTTCCCGCAGACCACCGACAGCAAAATCCTGCAGGAGTGAGCGTGGGGAGGGGTCTCTGGAGGGGCTGGGGTCCCGCCCAGAGCCCCCCCGGTGAGGGAAGGACCCCCTCAGGTACATCACGCAGGAGGGGAAGAAGCTGGAGCGGGGCCGGTGGCGCGTGCCCAGCACGGTGACCAACGCCGTGTCCTGGCGCTCCGAGGGGATCCGCTACAAGAAGAACGAGGTGTTCATCGACGTCATCGAGGCCGTCAACCTGCTGGTGAGGGGCTGGGGAGGGGGCTGGGGAGGGGAGGGGCTGGGGAGGGGCTGGGGAGGGGGCTCGGGGTGGGGAGGGGGGCTGGGGAGGGGCTGGGGAGGGGCTGGGGAGGGGCTGGGGAGGGGCTGGGGAGGGGGTGGGGAGGGGGCTCGGGGTGGGGAGGGGGCTGGGGAGGGGCTGGGGAGGGGGCTCGGGGTGGGGAGGGGGTTTGGGGGCTGGGGAGGGGCTGGGGAGGGGGCTCGGGGTGGGGAGGGGCTGGTGAGGGGCTGGGGAGGGGCTGGGGGTGAGGAGGGGGTTTGGGGGCTGGGGAGGGGCTGGGGAGGGGGCTCGGGGTGGGGAGGGGCTGGGGAGGGGCTGGGGGCTGGGGAGGGGCTGGGGAGGGGCTGGGGAGGGGCTGGGGGTGGGGAGGGGGCTGGTGAGGGGCTGGGGAGGGGCTGGGGGTGGGGAGGGGGCTGGGGAGGGGCTGGGGAGGGGGCTGGGGAGGGGCTGGGGAGGGGCTGGGGGTGGGGAGGGGCTGGTGAGGGGCTGGTGAGGGGCTGGGGGCTGGGGAGGGGCTGGGGAGGGGGCTCGGGGTGGGGAGGGGGTTTGGGGGCTGGGGAGGGGCTGGTGAGGGGCTGGGGAGGGGGCTGGGGAGGGGGCTGGGGGTGGGGAGGGGCTGGGGAGGGGGCTGGTGAGGGGCTGGTGAGGGGCTGGTGAGGGGCTGGGGAGGGGCTGGGGAGGGGGCTGGTGAGGGGCTGGGGAGGGGGCTGGGGGCTGGGGAGGGGCTGGTGAGGGGCTGGGGAGGGGGCTCGGGGTGGGGAGGGGGTGGGGAGGGGGCTGGTGAGGGGCTGGGGAGGGGGCTGGGGAGGGGCTGGTGAGGGGCTGGGGAGGGGGCTCGGGGTGGGGAGGGGGTGGGGAGGGGCTGGGGAGGGGGCTCGGGGTGGGGAGGGGGCTGGTGAGGGGCTGGGGAGGGGGCTCGGGGTGGGGAGGGGGCTCGGGGTGGGGAGGGGGCTGGTGAGGGGCTGGGGAGGGGGCTGGGGAGGGGCTGGGGGTGGGGAGGGGGCTGGGGAGGGGGCTGGGGGTGGGGAGGGGGTTTGGGGGCTGGGGAGGGGCTGGGGAGGGGCTGGGGAGGGGGCTGGGGGTGGGGAGGGGAGGGGGCTGGGGGTGGAGAGGGGGAGGGGGCTGGGGAGGGGGCTGGGGAGGGGGAGGGGATTTGGGGGGTGAGGAGGGGGGTCTGGGGGCTGGGGGTGGGGAGGGGGCTGGGGAGGGGGCTGGGGAGGGGGAGGGGGGCTTGGGGAGGGGGCTGGAGAGGGGGGCTGGGGGTGGGGAGGGGGCTCGGGGAGGGGGGCTGGGAGCTGGGGGTGGGGAGGGGGGTTTGTGGAGGGGGGCTGGGGGCTGGGGAGGGGGCTGGGGGCTGGGGGTGGGGAGGGCGGCTTGGGGAGGGGGGACTGGGGGCTGGTGACGGGGGTTTGGGGAGGGGGTTTGGGGCCTGGGGAGGGGGGCTGGGGGTGGGGAGGGGGCTGGGGAGGGGGGCTTGGGGAGGGGGGCTGGGGGCTGGGGAGGGGGGCTGGGGGTGGGGAGGGGGGCTGGGGGCTGGTGACGGGGGTTTGGGGAGGGGGTTTGGGGCTGGGGAGGGGGTTTGGGGAGGGGGTCTGGGGGGTGGGGAAGGGGGGTCTGGGGGCTGGGGAGGGGGTTTGAGGAGTGGGGACTGGGGGTTTGGGGGCTGAGGAGGGGGGGCTGGGGGGTGGGGAGGGGGTTTGGGCAGTGGGGATGGGGATTAGGGATTGGGGAGGGGGATTGGGGATTGGGGAGGGGGTCTGGGGAGGGATAAGGAGGGGATTGGGGTGGGATGGGGATGGGGATTGGGGAGGGGGGCTGGGGGCTGGGATGGGGATTGGGGAGGGATAAGGAGGGGAGTGGGCTGGGATGGGGATGGGGACGGTGATGGTGGCAGGGCTGGGAATGAGAACAGGGATGAAGAGAATGAGGATGAGGAAGGGGCTGAGGCCGAGGATGAGAACAGGGATGAGGACGGGGCTGAGGATGAGGAAGGAGCTGAGGCCGAGGAAGGCAGTGGTACCGAGGCTGAGGATGAGGAAGGGGCCGAGGCCGAGGATGAGGAAGGGGCCGAGGCCGAGGATGAGGATGAGGATGGGGCCGAGGCCGAGGATGAGGAAGGGGCTGAGGCCGAGGAAGGCAGCGGTTCCGAGGCTGAGGATGAGGATGAGAATGAGGAAGGGGCCAAGGCCGAGGCTGAGGCTGAGGAAGGGGCCGAGGATGAGGATGAGAATGAGGAAGGCAGCGGTTCTGAGGCTGAGGCAGGGGCCGAGGATGAGGATGAGGATGAGGAAGGGGCCGAGGATGAGGATGAGGCCGAGGATGAGGAAGGCAGCGGTTCTGAGGCTGAGGCTGAGGAAGGGGCCGAGGCCGAGGATGAGGATGAGGATGAGGCCGAGGATGAGGAAGGCAGCGGTTCTGAGGCTGAGGCTGAGGAAGGGGCCGAGGATGAGGATGAGGCTGAGGAAGGGGCCGAGGCCGAGGCCGGGGCCGAGGCTGAGGATGAGGAAGGCAGCGGTTCTGAGGCTGAGGCTGAGGAAGGGGCCGAGGCTGAGGATGAGGATGAGGCCGAGGCTGAGGATGAGGATGAGGCTGAGGAAGGCAGCGGTTCCGAGGCTGAGGAAGGGGCCGAGGCTGAGGATGAGGATGAGGCTGAGGAAGGGGCCGGGGCCGAGGCCGAGGCTGAGGAAGGCAGCGGTTCCGAGGCTGAGGCTGAGGAAGGGGCCGAGGATGAGGCTGAGGATGAGGCCGAGGATGAGGAAGGCAGCGGTTCCGAGGCTGAGGCTGAGGAAGGGGCCGAGGATGAGGCTGAGGATGAGGCCGAGGATGAGGAAGGCAGCGGTTCTGAGGCTGAGGCTGAGGAAGGGGCCGAGGATGAGGCTGAGGAAGGGGCCGAGGCCGAGGATGAGGATGAGGATGAGGCCGAGGAAGGCAGCGGTTCCGAGGCTGAGGAAGGGGCCGAGGCTGAGGATGAGGATGAGGAAGGGGCCGAGGCCGAGGCTGAGGAAGGGGCCGAGGCTGAGGATGAGGATGAGGCTGAGGAAGGGGCTGAGGCCGAGGATGAGAACAGGGATGAGGAAGGGGCCGAGGATGAGGCCGAGGCCGAGGAAGGCAGCGGTTCTGAGGCTGAGGAAGGGGCCGAGGCTGAGGCTGAGGAAGGGGCCGAGGCCGGGGCCGAGGAAGGCAGCGGTTCTGAGGCTGAGGATGAGGAAGGGCCGGGGCAGAGGCCGAGGCCGAGGAAGGCAGCGGTTCTGAGGCTGAGGATGAGGAAGGGGCCGGGGCAGAGGCCGAGGCCGAGGAAGGCAGCGGTTCTGAGGCTGAGGATGAGGAAGGGGCCGGGGCAGAGGCCGAGGCCGAGGAAGGCAGCGGTTCCGAGGCTGAGGAAGGGCCGAGGATGAGGCTGAGGCCGAGGCTGAGGAAGGCAGCGGTTCCGAGGCTGAGGAAGGGGCCGAGGCCGGGGCCGAGGAAGGCAGCGGTTCTGAGGCTGAGGATGAGGAAGGGGCCGGGGCCGAGGATGAGGATGAGGAAGGCAGCGGTTCCGAGGCTGAGGATGAGGATGAGGCTGAGGAAGGGGCCGGGGCCGAGGATGAGGATGAGGAAGGCAGCGGTTCCGAGGCCGGCTGTGCCCGCAGGTGAGCGCCAGCGGCAGCGTGGTGCTGAGCGAGGTGCTGGGCACCATCAGGCTGAAGGTTTTCCTCTCGGGAATGCCGGAGCTGCGCCTGGGCCTCAACGACCGCGTCCTCTTCGAGCTGACGGGCCGTGAGTGCCGGGGCGGGGGTCTCAGCCCCCTCCCCATTTCCCCTCCTGATCTCCCCTCCTGGTCCCTGGCAGGGGGGAAGAACAAGTCGGTGGAGCTGGAGGACGTGAAGTTCCACCAGTGCGTCCGTCTGTCCCGCTTCGACAGCGACCGCACCATCTCCTTCATCCCCCCCGACGGTGACTTCGAGCTCATGTCCTACCGCCTGCACACCCAGGTGGGCACGGGGGGCTGGGGGGCTCTGGGGGGCTGAGACCCCCGGCTGGGGGGTGGAAACGCGGGCTGGGGGCTGGAAACGCGGGCTGGGGGCTGGAAACGCGGGCTGGGGGCTGAGACCCCCGGCTGGGGGCTGGAAACATGGGCTGGGGGCTGAGACCCCCGGCTGGGGGATGGAAACCCGGGCTGGGGGCTGAGACCCCCGGCTGGAAACGCGGGCTGGGGGCTGAGACCCCTGGCTGGAAACGCGGGCTGGGGGCTGAGACCCCCGGCTGGAAACCCGGGCCGGGGGCTGAGACCCTCGGGCTGGGGGCTGAGACCCTCGAGCTGGGGGCTGGAAACGCGGGCTGGGGGCTGAGACCCTCGGGCTGGGGGCTGAGACCCCCGGCTGGGGGCTGGAAACCCGGGCTGGGGGCTGAGACCCTCGGGCTGGGGGCTGGAAACGCGGGCTGGGGGCTGAGACCCTCGGGCTGGGGGCTGGAAACGCGGGCTGGGGGCTGAGACCCCCGGCTGGGGGCTGGAAACGCGAGCTGGGGGCTGAGACCCCCGGCTGGAAACGCGGGCTGGGGGCTGAGACACCCGGCTGGAAACCCGGGCCGGGGGCTGAGACCCCCGGGCTGGGGCTGGAAATGCGGGCTGGGGGCTGAGACCCCCGGCTGGGGGCTGGAAACCCGGGCTGGGGGCTGAGACCCCTCTCCTGCGGGGTTGTGACCCCTCCCCACGCGCCCAGCGCCTCCCTGCCCGTGGCCAGGAGCTGTCCTGGGGTCCTGGGGACACCTGGGGGTCTCTGGGGACACCTGGGGGTCTCTGGGGTGACCCCTGGGATCCTGGGTGACCCCTGGGGTCTCTGGGGTGACCCCTGGGGGTCTCTGGGGTGACCCCGGGGGTCTCTGGGGACACCTGGGGGTCTCTGGGGTGACCCCCGGGGGTCTCTGGGGGGACACCTGGGGTCCTGGGGACACCCGGGGGTCTCTGGGGTGACCCCCGGGGGTCTCTGGGGACACCTGGGGGTCTCTGGGGTGACCCCCGGGGTCTCTGGGGGGACACCTGGGGTCTCTGGGGTGACCCCTGGGGTCTCTGGGGGGACACCTGGGGTCTCTGGGGACACCTGGGGGTCTCTGGGGTGACCCCCGGGGGTCTCTGGGGACACCTGGGGGTCTCTGGGGTGACCCCCGGGGTCTCTGGGGGGACACCTGGGGGTCTCTGGGGTGACCCCCGGGGGTCTCTGGGGACACCTGGGGGTCTCTGGGGTGACCCCTGGGGTCTCTGGGGACACCTGGGGGTCTCTGGGGTGACCCCTGGGATCCTGGGGACCCCCGGGGGTCTCTGGGGACACCTGGGGTCTCTGGGGTGACTCCTGGGGGTCTCTGGGGACACCTGGGGGTCTCTGGGGTGAACCCCGGGGGTCTCTGGGGTGACCCTGGGGGTCTCTGGGGTGACCCCTGGGGTCCTGGGGACACCTGGGGGTCTCTGGGGTGACCCCTGGGATCCTGGGTGACCCCCGGGGGTCTCTGGGGTGACCCCTGGGATCCTGGGTGACCCCCGGGGGTCTCTGGGGACACCTGGGGTCTCTGGGGTGACCCCGGGGGTCTCTGGGGACACCTGGGGTCTCTGGGGTGACCCCCGGGGGTCTCTGGGGTGACCCCCGTGTCCCCCCCAGGTGAAGCCGCTGATCTGGATCGAGTCCGTCATCGAGAAGTTCTCCCACAGCCGGGTGGAGATCATGGTCAAGGTGGGCACGGGGGTCCCGCCAGCGCCTCGGGGACCCCCGAGGGACCCTGACCCCCCCTGAGGGACCCCCGAGGGACCCTGACCCCCCTGAGAGACCCCTGACCCCCCCTGAGGGACCCCCGAGGGACCCTGACCCCCCCCTGAGAGACCCCTGACCCCCCCTGAGGGACCCCTGACCCCCCCTGAGAGACCCCTGACACCCCCCGAGGGACCCTGACACCCCCCGAGGGACCCTGACCCCCCCTGAGAGACCCCTGACACCCCCTGAGGGACCCCCAAGGGACCCTGACACCCCCCGAGAGACCCCTGACCCCCCCCGAGGGACCCTGACCCCCCCTGAGGGACCCTGACACCCCCTGAGGGACCCCCAAGGGACCCTGACACCCCCCGAGAGACCCCTGACCCCCCCCGAGGGACCCTGACCCCCCCTGAGGGACCCCCGAGGGACCCTGACCCCCCCTGAGAGACCCCTGACACCCCCCGAGGGACCCTGACACCCCCCTGAGGGACCCCTGAGGGACCCTGACCCCCCTGAGCTACCCCTGACCCCCCTGAGAGACCCCCGAGGGACCCTGACCCCCCCTGAGGGACCCTGACCCCCCCTGAGAGACCCCCGAGGGACCCTGACACCCCCTGAGGGACCCCCGAGGGACCCTGACCCCCCCTGAGGGACCCCCGAGGGACCCTGACCCCCCCTGAGGGACCCCTGACCCCCCTGAGGGACCCCCGAGGGACCCCCGAGGGACCCTGACACCCCCTCAGGGACCCCTGAGTGACCCCAACACCCCCTGAGGGACCCCCAAGCGCCCCCCAACACCCCCTCAGAGCCCCCCCACACCCCCTCAGAGACCCCCAACACCCCCTCAGAGCCCCCTGAGTGACCCCCACACCCCCTCAGGGACCCCCAAGTGCCCCCAACACCCCCTCAGAGACCCCCACACCCCCTCAGGGACCCCCAAGCGCCCCCCAACACCCCCTCAGAGCCCCCCAAGCGCCCCCCACCCCCCCTCCGAGGCCCCCAACACCCCCTCCGAGCCCCCCAACACCCTCTCCGAGTCCCCCAAGTGCCCCCCCCACCCCTCAGAGACCCCCAACAGCCCCTCAGAGCCCCCCACACCCCCTCAGAGCCCCCCACACCCCCTCAGAGCCCCCCACACCCCCTCAGAGGCCCCCCACACCCCCTCAGGGACCCCCAACACCCCCTCAGGGACCCCCAAGTGCCCCCCACCCCCCCTCCGAGCCCCCCAACACCCCCTCAGAGCCCCCCAAGCGCCCCCCCCAACACCCTCTCCGAGCCCCCCAAGCGCCCCCCACCCCCCCTCCGAGCCCCCCAAGTGACCCCAACACCCCCTCAGAGCCCCCCACACCCCCTCAGAGACCCCCACACCCCCTGAGGGACCCCCAAGCGCCCCCCCACCCCCTCCGAGCCCCCCAAGCGCCCCCCACCCCCCCTCCGAGCCCCCCAAGCACCCCCTGAGGGACCCCCAACACCCCCTCCGAGCCCCCCCCACCCCCTCCGAGCCCCCCAAGTGCCCCCCACCCCCCCTCCGAGCCCCCCAACACCCTCTCAGAGCCCCCCAAGCGCCCCCCACCCCCCCTGAGAGCCCCCCAACACCCCCTCAGAGACCCCCAAGTGCCCCCAACAACCCCTCAGAGCCCCCCCACACCCCCTCAGAGCCCCCCAAGTGCCCCCCCCACCCCCTCAGAGCCCCCCAAGTGCCCCCAACACCCCCTCAGAGACCCCGAACACCCCCTCAGAGACCCCCAACAACCCCTCAGAGACCCCCGAGTGCCCCCCACACCCCCTCAGAGACCCCAACACCCCGTCAGAGACCCCTGAGTGCCCCCCACACCCCCTCAGAGCCCCCCAAGCGCCCCCAACACCCCCTCAGAGCCCCCCAACACCCCCTGAGTGACCCCAACACCCCCTCAGAGACCCTCAAGTGCCCCCTCAGAGACCCCCAAGCGCCCCCCACACCCCCTGAGAGACCCCCAAGTGCCCCCAACACACCCTGAGGGACCCCCAAGCGCCCCCCACACCCCCTCAGGGACCCCTGAGTGACCCCAACACCCCCTCCGAGCCCCCCAAGCGCCCCCCCCAGCCCCTCCGAGGCCCCCAAGCGCCCCCCCCCACCCCCTCCGAGCCCCCCAAGTGCCCCCAGCACCCCCTCAGAGACCCCGAACACCCTCTCAGAGCCCCCCAAGCGCCCCCCACCCCCCCTCCGAGCCCCCCAAGCGCCCCCCACCCCCCCTCCGAGCCCCCCAAGTGCCCCCAACACCCCCTCAGAGACCCCGAACACCCCCTCAGAGCCCCCCAAGTGCCCCCAACACCCCCTCAGAGACCCCCAACACCCCCTCAGAGCCCCCCAAGTGCCCCCAACACCCCCTCAGAGCCCCCCAACAACCCCTCCGAGCCCCCCAAGCGCCCCCTGAGTGACCCCAACACCCCCTCAGAGCCCCCCCCAGCCCCTCCGAGCCCCCCAAGCGCCCCCCCCAGCCCCTCCGAGCCCCCCAAGCGCCCCCCACCCCTCCGAGCCCCCCCCCCCGTGTCCCGCAGGCCAAGGGCCAGTTCAAGAAGCAGTCGGTGGCCAATGGCGTGGAGATCTCGGTGCCGGTGCCCAGCGACGCCGACTCCCCCCGGGTGAAGAGCACGGTGGGCTCGGCGCGGTACCTGCCCGAGCGGAACGTGCTCATCTGGAGCATCAAATCCTTCCCCGTGAGCCGAGACCCCCGCCCCTCATCCCACAGCCCCCCCCCCGCGCCGCCCCCGCCTTCTGGGGGGGCTCGGGGGTCTCCCAGCGCCGCTGTGGGGTCGCAGGGGGGGAAGGAGCACCTGATGCGCGCTCACTTCGGGCTGCCCAGCGTGGAGAGGGAGGAAGAGGAAGGGCGGCCGCCCATCGCCGTGCGCTTCGAGATCCCCTACTTCACCGTCTCGGGCATCCAGGTGGGGCTGGGGGGCGCGGGGGGCGTGGGGAGGGGGCGTGGGGGGCTCGGGGAGGGGTCCTGGAGGGGTGGGGAGGGGTCCTGGGGGGCTCGGGGGGCTCGGGGTTCAGGCATGGCGGGGCTGGGGAGGGGTCCTGGGGGGCTCGGGGAGGGGTCCTGGGGGGCTCGGGGGGCGTGGGGGGATCGGGGTTGGGGCCTGGAGGGGTGGGGAGGGGTCCTGGGGAGATCGGGGGGCGTGGGGGGGTCGGGGAGGGGTCCTGGGGGGCTCGGGGGCCGTGGGGGGGTCGGGGGTGGGGAGTGGTGGGGTGGGGAGGGGTCCTGAGGGGCTCGGGGGGCTCGGGGTTCAGGCATGGCAGAACTGGGGAGGGGTCCTGGGGGGCTCGGGGGGCGTGGGGGGCTCGGGGAGGGGTCCTGGGGGGCGTGGGGGGCTCGGGGTTCAGGCATGGCGGGGCTGGGGAAGGGTCCTGGGGGTCTCGGGGGGCGTGGGAGGATCGGGGTTGGGGAGTGGTGGGGTGGGGAGGGGTCCTGAGGGGCTCGGGGGGATCGGGGTTCAGGCATGGCGGGGCTGGGGAGGGGTCCTGGGGGGCTCGGGGAGGGGTCCTGAGGGGCTCGGGGGGATCGGGGTTTGGGGTGGGCTGGGGAAGGGTCCTGGGGGTCTCGGGGGCCGTGGGGGGATCGGGGTTGGGGAATGGCGGGGTGGGGAGGGGTCCTGAGGGGCTCGGGGGGATCGGGGCTCGGGCATGGCAGAACTGGGGAGGGGTCCTGGGGGCTCGGGGAGGGGTCCTGGAGGGGTGGGGAGGGGTCCTGGGGGGCTCGGGGGGATCGGGGGTGGGGAGTGATGGGGTGGGGAGGGGTCCTGGGGGGCTCGGGGAGGGGTCCTGGAGGGGTGGGGAGGGGTCCTGGGGGGCTCGGGGAGGGGTCCTGGAGGGCTCGGGGGGCTCGGGGCTCGGGCATGGCAGAACTGGGGAAGGGTCCTGGGGGGCTCGGGGGGCGTGGGGGGGTCGGGGGGTGGGGAGTGGTGGGGTGGGGAGGGGTCCTGGGGGGCTCGGGGAGGGGTCCTGGGGGGCTCGGGGGTCTCAGGGGTTTGGGGACGGGCAGTGTCCGGGGGTCTGGGGTCTCCAGGGGGGATCCTGGAGGATTTGGGGAGAGGCTGGGGGGTCTCCGTGGGGGTTCCTGGGGGTCCCCGGGGGGGTTCCTGGGGGGTCTCCAGGGGGGGTTCCTGGGGTTCCCGGGGGGGTTCCTGGGGGTCTCCGGGGGGGTCTCTGGGGGGTCTCTGGGGGGTCTCCGGGGGGGTTTCTGGGGGTGATCCCCGGGGGGTTCCTGGGGGTCCCCAGGGGGGTCTCTGGGGGTGACCCCCGGCGCCCCCTCCCCAGGTGAGGTACATGAAGATCATCGAGAAGAGCGGGTACCAGGCGCTGCCCTGGGTGCGCTACATCACCCAGAGCGGGGGTGAGCGGGACCCCCGACCCAAATATCCCTGACACCCCCGGGACCCCCGACCCAAATTACCCCGGGACCCCCAAATTACCCCGACACCCCCGGGACCCCCGACCCAAATTACCCTGACACCCCCAAGTTACCCTGACACCCCCGGGACCCCCGACCCAAATTACCCCGGGACCCCCAAATATCCCTGACACCCCTAAATTACCCGGGGACCCCTGACCCAAATTACCCTGACACCCCCAAGTTACCCTGACACCCCCGGGACCCCTGACCCAAATTACCCTGACACCCCCAAATTACCCGGGGACCCCCGACCCAAATTACCCCGGGACCCCCAAATATCCCTGACACCCCCAAATATCCCTGACACCCCTGGGACCCCCGACCCAAATTACCCTGACACCCCCAAGTTACCCTGACACCCCCGGGACCCCCGACCCAAATTCCTCCAACACCCCCAAATCCCCCCGGGACCCCCCAATCCGGCTCTCCTCTCTCTTGCAGATTATCAGATCCGCACCAGCTGAGGGGGGGGTCTCCCCTGGACCCCCAAATTCCCCCCTGGACCCCCAAATTCCCCCCTGGACCCCCCCCCACGCCCACCCCCCTCCTCTGCACCAATAAAGACGCAGCTGAGACCGGTCCTGCTGGGCTGGGGGGTCTCAGAGGGTCGGGGGGGGCTGGAAACAGAGTGGGGGGACCCCGGTTCCAGTTTGGGGGTCCCGGTTCCAGTTTGGGGGTCCCGGGGGGGGGGATATCGAGGGGTTTGGGGGTGCAGGACCCCACCCGCCCCTACGGGCGCCGTTGCCCTTTTAAGAGCGAGAAGAGGGCGGGGCTTGCCGGCGGAGGGGGCGGGGCGTTCTTGTCACGTGGCGGCGGATGCGGAAGTGGCGGGTGGTCACGTGGGCGGTCATGGCGGAGCCCAAGCTCCGCGTGAACGCGGCGTTCGCCGAGCGCTACGGGCGGTACCGGCGGCGGGAGGAGCTGCAGCGGCGTGAGGGACCGGGAACGGGAACGGGAAACGGGGGGAACCGGGGGGAACCGGGGGGAACCGGGCGGTACCGGCGGCGGGAGGAGCTGCAGCGGCGTGAGGGACCGGGAACGGGGAATGGGAACCGGGGGGAACCGGGAACGGGAATGGGGAACGGGAACCGGGCGGTACCGGCGGCGGGAGGAGCTGCAGCGGCGTGAGGGAACGGGAATGGGAACGGGAACCGGGGGGAACCGGGAACGGGAATGGGGAACGGGAACCGGGAACGGGAATGGGAATGGGGAACGGGAACCGGTGGGAACCGGGAACCGGGCGGTACCGGCGGCGGGAGGAGCTGCAGCGGCGTGAGGGACCGGGAACGGGAACGGGAAACGGGGGGAACCGGGGGGAACCGGGGGGAACCGGGCGGTACCGGCGGCGGGAGGAGCTGCAGCGGCGTGAGGGAACGGGAATGGGAACGGGAACCGGGGGGAACCGGGAACGGGAATGGGGAACGGGAACCGGGCGGTACCGGCGGCGGGAGGAGCTGCAGCGGCGTGAGGGACCGGGAACGGGAACCGGGAATGGGAACCGGGGGGAACCGGGAACCGGGAATAGGGAACGGGAACGGGAACCGGAAGAGGAAATGGGAACGGAACCGGGAGAGGAAACGGGAACGGGAACGGAACCGGGAGCGGGGACCGGGAACGGAACCGGGAACGGGGACCGGGAACGGGGACCGGGAGAGTAAACGGGAACGGAACCGGGAGCGGAACTGGGAACGGGAGCAGAACCGAGAACGGAACCGGGAGAGGAGCCGGGAGCGGGAACCGGGAGCGGGAACCGGGAACGGGGACAGGGAACAGAACCGGGAGCGGGAACCGGGAGAGGGAACAGAACCGGGAGCGGGAACCGGGAGAGGAAACGGGAACGGGGACAGGAGGAACCGGGAGCAGGACCGGGAACCGGGGCTGCGGGCGGGAGGCTCCGGTCCTGGAGGAAAGCGGTCCCGGGGAAGCGGTCCCGGTCTTACGGGGGAGGTTCCGGTCCCGGGGGGAGGTCCCGGTCCCGGGGGGAACCGGCTCCGTTACCGGGGTGAACCGGTCCCGGTCCCGGGGGGAGGTTCCGGTCCCGGGAGGAGGTTCCGGTCCCGGGGGGAGGTCCCGGTACCGGAGAAGCGGTTCCGGTCCCGGTGAACCGGTCCCGGTACCGGGGAAGCGGTTCCGGTCCCGGGGTCTCCGCTCCCCGCCCGGTTCCGATCGGTCCCGGTGCCCCCCCCGCAGTTCGGGACCGCTACGGCGACACCGGGGACAGCGGGGACAGCGGGGACAGCGAGGACAGCTCGAGCTCCGGCTCCAGCGGGGACGAGCCGGTGAGTCGGGGGCGGCCCGGGGGTCCCGGGGGTCCCGGAGCCCCCCCTGAGCCCCCCCGGGACCCCCGGCAGGCCCTGGACCCCCGGCAGGAGCGGGAGTTCTACCGGACCCTGGCGCTGCTCAAGAGCCGCGACCCCCGCATTTACCGGGGGGACAGCGAGTTCTACAGCCGGAACGGTAACGGGGCACCCCAAAAATCAACCGGGGGACCCCAAAATCAACCGGGGGACCCCAAAACACCGGGGGGGACCCCAAAAATCAACCGGGGGGGCACCAGAAACAACCGGGGGCACCCCAAAACAACCGGGGGGACCCCAAAATCAACCGGGGGGGCACCAGAAACAACGGGGGGACCCCAAAAATCAACCGGGGGGACCCCAAAAACACCGGGGGGGCACCAGAAACAACGGGGGGGCACCAAAAACAACTGGGGGGGCCCCAAAAACACCGGGGGACCCCAAAATCAACCGGGGGACCCCAAAACAACCGGGGGACCCCAAAAACACCGGGGGGGCACCAGAAACAACGGGGGGACCCCAAAAATCAACCTGGGGACCCCAAAAACAACGGGGGGGCCCCAAAACCACGGGGGGACCCCAAAATCAACCGGGGGGGCACAAGAAACAACCGGGGGGACCCCAAAAATCAACCGGGGGACCCCAAAATCAACCGGGGGACCCCAAAAACCACCGGGGGGACCCCAAAAATAACCGGGGGGGCACCAGAAACAACCGGGGGACCCCAAAATCAACCGGGGGGACCCCAAAATCAACCGGGGGGGCACCAAAAACACCGGGGGGGACCCCAAAATCAACCGGGGGGGCACCAAAAATCAACCGGGGGCACCCCAAAAACACCGGGGGGACCCCAAAACAACCGGGGGGGCCCAAAACCACGGGGGGACCCCAAAAAACAACCGGGGGACCCCAAAACCACCGGGGGGGCCCAAAAACAACCGGGGGGGCACCAAAAACAACCGGGGGGACCCCAAAATCAACCGGGGGACCCCAAAAACACCGGGGGACCCCAAAAACACCGGGGGGGCACCAAAATCAACCGGGGGGACCCCAAAATCAACCGGGGGGACCCCAAAACAACCGGGGGACCCCAAAACCACCGGGGGACCCCAAAAACAACCGGGGGGACCCCAAAAACAACCGGGGGGACCCCAAAATCAACCGGGGGACCCCAAAAACACCGGGGGACCCCAAAAACACCGGGGGGACCCCAAAAACACCGGGGGGGACCCCAAAAACACCGGGGGGGCCCCACAAACAACCCGGGGGGCCCCAAAATCAACCGGGGGGGACCCCAAAAACAACCGGGGGGACCCCAAAACCACGGGGGGACCCCAAAATCAACCGGTGGGACCCCAAAACCACCGGGGGGCACCAGAAACACCGGGGGGGACCCCAAAAATCAACCGGGGGGACCCCAAAAATCAACCGGGGGGACCCCAAAATCAACTGGGGGACCCCAAAATCAACCGGGGGGACCCCAAAATCACGGGGGGGACCCCAAAAATCAACCGGGGGGACCCCAAAAACAACCGGGGGGGCACCAAAAACACCGGGGGGACCCCAAAATCAACCGGGGGGACCCCAAAAACACCGGGGGGGCACCAGAAACAACCGGGGGACCCCAAAAACAACCGGGGGACCCCAAAAACAACCGGGGGGACCCCAAAAACAACCGGGGCACCCCAAAACAACCGGGGGGACCCCAAAAATCAACCGGGGGGGCACCAGAAACAACCGGGGGCACCCCAAAACAACCGGGGGGACCCCAAAACAACGGGGGACCCCAAAAAACAACCGGGGGACCCCAAAAACACCGGGGGACCCCAAAAACAACCGGGGGGGCACCAGAAACAACCGGGGGGGCACCAGAAACAACCGGGGGGACCCCAAAATCAACCGGGGGGGACCCCAAAAATCAACCGGGGGGACCCCAAAAACACTGGGGGGACCCCAAAATCAACCGGGGGGGACCCCAAAATCAACCGGGGGACCCCAAAATCAACCGGGGGGACCCCAAAACCACCGGGGGGGGCCCAAAAACAACCGGGGGGGACCCAGAAACAACCGGGGGGACCCCAAAATCCGCGGGGGGGTCCTGAAACCGGGGGGGGCCCTGAAATCCGGGGGGGTCCCAAAAATTCGGGGGGGGGGGTCCCAAAACCGGGGAGGGCCCCAAAACTGGGGGGAGGTCCCCAAAAACCGCGGGGGGGACCCCCAAAACCGGGGAGGGGGCCCTGAAATCCGGGGGGTCCCGAAATCCACAGGGGGTCCCCAAAAACCGGGGTGGGTTCCAAAACCCAGGGGGACTCTGAAATCTGGGGGGGGTCCCCAAAACCGGGGGAGGGGTCCCTAAAACCGGGGGAGGGGTCCCCAAAAACTGGGGAGGGGTCCCCAAAACTTGGGGGGGTGTCTAAAAAATGGGGGGCCCCCAAAAGTTGGGGAGGGGTCTCCAAAACCTGCTGGGAGGGGGGCCCTAAAAACCAGATGGGGGTCCCCAAAATCCCGGGGGGGTCCCCAAAACTTGGGGGGTGACCCCCCTGGGGAGGGTCCCCAAAACCCTGGGGGGTCCCCAAAACCAATAAGAGGACCCCAAAAACCGGGTGAGGGGTCCCCAAAACCCACGGGGGGGTCCCCAAAACCCATGAGGGGACCCAAAAAACCGGGTGAGGGGTCCCCAAAATTCACTGTGGGGTCCCCAAAACCCACGGGGGGGTCCCCAAAACCCTGGGGGGTCCCCAAAAACTGGGTGAGGGGTCCCCAAAATTCACTGTGGGGTCCCCAAAACCCAAGAGAGGACCCCAAAAACCGGGTGAGGGCTCCCCAGAATTCACCGTGGGGTCCCCAAAACCCACGGGGGGGTCCCCAAAACCCTGTGGGGTCCCCAAAAACCGGGTGAGGGGTCCCCAAAATTCGCTGTGGGGCCCCCAAAACCCGCGGGGGGGGGATCCCCAAAACCCTGGGGGGTCCCCAAAACCCATGAGGGGACCCCAAAACCCACGGGGGGGGTCCCAAAATTCGCTGTGGGGTCCCCAAAACTCCTCCCGCGCCCCCCCAGAGTCCGAGGATGAGGATGAGGAGGATGAGGAGGAGGAAGGTGAGGATGAGGAAGAGCGGGGGGCGGCCCGGCCGATGTTCCTGAAGGATTACGAGAGGAAAGTGATGCTGGAGAAGGAAGGGTGAGGAGGGGGCGATTTGGGGGGGATTTGGGGGGGATTTGGGGGGGATTTTGGGATTTTGAGGGGATTTTGGGGGGATAGGGGAGGATTTGGGGGGGATTGGGGAGGATTTGGGGGGGATTTGGGGGTTTTTTGAGATTTTGAGGGGATTTTTGGGGGATTTTGGGGGGATTTGGGGGGATTTGGGGGATTTTGAGAGGGATTTTGGGTTTTTTTTTTGGGATTTTGAGGGGTTTTTGGGGGGATTTTGGGAGGATTTTTGGGGATTTGGGGGGATTTGGGGGGATTTGGGGAGGATTTGGGGGGGATTTGGGGTTTTTTGGGATTTTGAGGGGTTTTTGGGGGGATTTTGGGAGGATTTGAGGGGTTTTTGGGGGGATTTGGGGTTTTTTTGGGATTTTGAGGGGTTTTTGGGGGGATTGGGGAGGATTTTTGGGGGGATTTGGAGGATTTTGGGGGGATTTTTGGGGATTTGGGGGGGATTTGGAGGATTTTGGGGAGGATTTGGGGTTTTTTGGGGATTTTGAGGGGTTTTTGGGGGGATTGGGGAGGATTTGGGGGGGATTTGGAGGATTTTGGGGGGATTTGGGGGATTTTGAGAGGGATTTGGGGGGGATTGGGGAGGATTTTGGGGGGATTTGAGAAGATTTTGGGGATTTTTGGATGGATTTTGGGGGGTTTTGGGGGTATTTTGTGGGATTTTGGGGGGATTTTGGGGGT
Organism: Cyanistes caeruleus; assembly: GCF_971803275.1. Lineage (NCBI taxonomy): Eukaryota > Metazoa > Chordata > Aves > Passeriformes > Paridae > Cyanistes > Cyanistes caeruleus. The sequence continues at coordinate 1,228,211 of NC_141736.1, forward strand.
TTTTGGATGGATTTTGGGGGGATTTAGGAAGATTTTTGGGGATTTTTGGATGGATTTTGTGGGATTTTGTGGGATTTTAGGGGGATTTTGGGGCAATTTGGATTTTGGGGGGTATTTGGGGTTTTTTTGGGGGGAATTGGGAAGATTTTGGGGGTATTTTGGATGGATTTTGGGGGGATTTGAGAAGATTTTGGGGATTTTTGGATGGATTTTGGGGGGATTTGGGGGTATTTGGGGGGATTTGGGAAGATTTTGGGGGTATTTTGGGGGATTTTGTGTGGAGTTTGGATGGATTTTGGGGGGATTTGGGGGATTTTGGGGATTTTTGGATGGATTTTGGGGGGATTTGGGGGATTTTGTGGGATTTTTGGATGGATTTTAAGGGTTTTTGGATGGATTTTGTGGTATTTGGGGGGATTTTGGGTGGATTTTGGGGGGATTTGTGGGATTTTAGGGGGATTTTGGGGCAATTTGGATTTTGGGGGGTATTTGGGGTTTTTTTGGGGGTTTTTGGATGGATTTTGGGGGGATTTGGGGGATTTTGGGGATTTTTTGGATGGATTTTAGGGGTTTTTGGATGGATTTTGGGGGGATTTGGGGGATTTTGGGGGATTTTGGATGGATTTTGGGGGGTTTTGGGGGGATTTTGGGGGATTTTGGGGGATTTTGGTTGGATTTGAGAAGATTTTGGGGATTTTTGGATGGATTTTGGAGATTTTTGGTGGATTTTGGGGATTTTTTGGATGGATTTTGGGGATTTTTGGATGGATTTGGGGGATTTTTGGATGGATTTTGGGGGGGCTTTTCCTCCCTCCCCCTCCCCACAGCAAATACGTGGACGAGGAGGACGAGGAAGACGAAGCCGCAGCGGCCAAACGAAGAAAGGTGAAAAGAAAAGGATTTGGGGGGCACCTCTGACCCCCCAGGACCCCCAAAATCCCCCCGAGACCCCCCCAGGACCCCCAAAATCCCCCCGAGACCCCCCCAGGACCCCCAAAATCCCCCCGAGACCCCCCCAGGACCCCTAAAATCCCCCCGAGACCCCCCCAGGACCCCCAAAATCCCCCCGAGACCCCCCCAGGACCCCCAAATCCCCCCGAGACCCCCCCAGGACCCCTAAAATCCCCCCGAGACCCCCCCAGGACCCCCAAAATCCCCCCGAGACCCCCCCCAGGACCCCCAAAATCCCCCCGAGACCCCCCCAGGACCCCCAAAATCCCCCCGAGACCCCCCCAGGTCCCCCAAAATCCCCCCGAGACCCCCCCAGGACCCCCAAAATCCCCCCGAGACCCCCCCAGGACCCCTAAAATCCCCCCGAGACCCCCCCAGGACCCCCAAAATCCCCCCGAGACCCCCCCAGGACCCCCAAAATCCCCCCCGAGACCCCCCCAGGACCCCCAAAATCCCCCCGAGACCCCCCCAGGACCCCCAAAATCCCCCCGAGACCCCCCCAGGACCCCCAAAATCCCCCCGAGACCCCCCCAGGACCCCCAAAATCCCCCCGAGACCCCTCCAGGACCCCCAAAATCCCCCCGAGACCCCTCCAAAACCCCCCAGAACCCCCCAGAACCCCCCCAGGACCCCCAAAATCCCCCCGAGACCCCCCCAGGACCCCCAAAATCCCCCCGAGACCCCCCCAGGACCCCCAAAATCCCCCCGAGACCCCCCCAGGACCCCCAAAATCCCCCCGAGACCCCCCCAGGACCCCTAAAATCCCCCCGAGACCCCCCCAGGACCCCCAAAATCCCCCCGAGACCCCCCCAGGACCCCCAAAATCCCCCCGAGACCCCCCCAGGACCCCCAAAATCCCCCCGAGACCCCCCCAGGACCCCCAAAATCCCCCCCGAGACCCCCCCAGGACCCCCAAAATCCCCCCGAGACCCCCCCAGGACCCCCAAAATCCCCCCGAGACCCCCCCAGGACCCCCAAAATCCCCCCGAGACCCCCCCAGGACCCCCAAAATCCCCCCGAGACCCCCCCAAGGACCCCCAAAATCCCCCCGAGACCCCCCCAGGACCCCCAAAATCCCCCCGAGACCCCCCCAGGACCCCCAAAATCCCCCCGAGACCCCCCCAGGACCCCCAAAATCCCCCCGAGACCCCCCCAGGACCCCCAAAATCCCCCCGAGACCCCCCCAGGACCCCCAAAATCCCCCCGTGACCCCCCCCAGGACCCCCAAAATCCCCCCGAGACCCCCCCAGGACCCCCAAAATCCCCCCGAGACCCCCCCAGGACCCCCAAAATCCCCCCGAGACCCCCCCAGGACCCCCAAAATCCCCCCGAGACCCCCCAGGACCCCCCCAAATTCCCTTTTCCCGCCCCCTCCCCAGCTGGAATCCTCCCGGAGCTACGCCGAGGAGCAGCGGGCGCTGAAGGAGAGGTCAGGGGGGGCCCGGGGGGGTCTCGGGGTGTTTTGGGGAGGGGTCTTCAGCGCCAGGGGGTGACCCCCGACCTCGCCACCCCCCTGCAGTTTCCGAGCCTTCGTGGCTGACAGCGAGGAGGAGGAGGAGGAGGAGGAGGAGGGGGAGGAAGGAGGGGCCCTGCTCCGGCCACGGATCCGATCCCGGGAGGAGAAAGTGAGGGGGGTCCTGGGGGGTCCTGGGGGGTCCTGGGGGGTTCTGAGGGGGTTTGGGGGGTCCTGGGGGGGGTCTTGGGGGGGTACTGAGGGGGTCCTGGAGGGGTTTTGGTGGGTTCTGGGGGGTTTTGGGGGGTCCTGGAGGGGTCTGGGGGCTCCTGAGGGGGGTCCTGGAGGGGTTTTGGTGGGTTCTGGGGGGTTTTGGGGGGTCCTGAGGGGGTTCTGGGGGGTCCTGGAGGGGTCTGGGGGCTCCTGAGGGGGTCCTGGGGGGGGTCCTGAGGGGTCCTGGAGAGGTTTGGGGGGTCCTGGGGGGTTCTTATAGGGGTTTGGGGGGTCCTGGAGGGATCTTATAGGGGTTTGGGGGGTCCTGGGGAGGTTTGGGGGGGTCCTGGGGGGGTCTTATAGGGGTTTGAAGGGTCCTGGGGGGGTTTGGGGGGATCCTGGGGGGTTTTTGGGGGGTCCTGGAGGGGTCCTGGGGGGGTTTTTGGGGGTCCCGGGCCGGTTTTTGGGGGTCCCGGGCCGGTTTTTGGGGGTCCCGGGCCGGTTTGGGGGGGTCCCGGGAAGGTTTTGGGGGGTCCCGGGCCGGTTTTTGGGGGTCCTGGGCCGGTTTTGGGGGTCCTGGGCCGGTTTTGGGGGGGTCCCGGGCCGGTTTTGGGGGGTCCCGGGCCGGTTTTGGGGTCCCGGGCTGGTTTGGGGTTCCTGGGGGGGTTTTTGGGGGTCCCGGGAAGGTTTTGGGGGGTCCCGGGCCGGTTTTGGGGGGTCCCGGGCCGGTTTTGGGGGGTCCCGGGCCGGTTTTGGGGGGTCCCAGGCCGGTTTGGGGGGGTCCCGGGTAGGTTTTGGGGGGGTCCCGGGCCGGTTTTGGGGGGGTCCCGGGCCGGTTTGGGGGTTCCTGGGGGGGTTTTTGGGGGGTCCGGGCTGGTTTTGGGGGGTCCCGGGCCGGTTTTTGGGGGTCCCGGGCCGGTTTGGGGGGGTCCCGGGAAGGTTTTGGGGGGTCCCGGGCCGGTTTTGGGGGGTCCCAGGCCGGTTTGGGGGTCCCGGGAAGGTTTTGGGGGGGTCCCGGGCCGGTTTTTGGGGGTCCCGGGCCGGTTTTGGGGTCCCTGTGTGAGCCCCCCCCCCAGGAGCAGGAGGAGGAGCAGTACCTGCGCTGGCTGCGGGGCCAGGCCGAGCCCCCCCCGGAGCCCCTGCAGGACCTGGTGAGGGCTGGGGAGGGGTCTCGGGGGTCTCTGAACCCCCTGCAGGGGCTGGGGAGGGATGGGGAGGGGTCCCAGGGGGCTCTGAACCCCCCTGCAGGGGCTGGGGGCTGCTGGGGAGGGGTCCCGGGGGGCTCTGAGCCCCCTGCAGGACCTGGTGAGGGCTGGGGAGGGGTCTCGGGGGGCTCTCAACCCCCTGCAGGGGCTGGGGAGGGATGGGGAGGGGTCCCGGGGGGCTCTGAACCCCCTGCACGACCTGGTGAGGGCTGGGGAGGGGTCTCGGGGAGCTCTGAACCCCCCCAAGAGCTCCTGCAGGAGCTGGTGAGGGCTGGGGAGGGGTCTCGGGGGTCTCTGAGCCCCCCTGCAGGGGCTGGGGGTTGCTGGGGAGGGGTCCCGGGGGGCTCTGAACCCCCCCAAGAGCTCCTGCAGGAGCTGGTGAGGGCTGGGGAGGGGTCTCGGGGGTCTCTGAGCCCCCCTGCAGGGGCTGGGGAGGGGTCCCGGGGGGCTCTGAACCCCCCTGCAGGGGCTGGGGGCTGCTGGGGAGGGGTCCCGGGGGGCTCTGAGCCCCCCTGCAGGGGCTGGGGAGGGATGGGGAGGGGTCTCGGGGGGCTCTGAACCCCCCTGCAGGACCTGGTGAGGGCTGGGGAGGGGTCCCGGGGGGCTCTGAGCCCCCTGCAGGGGCTGGGGAGGGATGGGGAGGGGTCCCGGGGGGCTCTGAGCCCCCCTGCAGGGGCTGGGGGCTGCTGGGGAGGGGTCTCGGGGGCTCTCAACCCCCCTGGAGCCCCTGGAGGGGCTGGGGAGGGGTCCCGGGGGGCTCTGAACCCCCTGCAGGGGCTGGGGAGGGGTCCTGGGGGGCTCTGAGCCCCCTGCAGGGGCTGGGGAGGGGTCCCGGGGGGCTCTGAGCCCCCTGCAGGGGCTGGGGGCTGCTGGGGAGGGGTCCCGGGGGGCTCTGAGCCCCCCTGCAGGGGCTGGGGAGGGCTGGGGAGGGGTCCCGGGGGGCTCTGAACCCCCCCAGAGCTCCTGCAGGACCTGGGGAGGGGTCTCAGCTGGGACCCCCGGGTCTGACCCCCCTGTGCCCCCCCAGGAGCCCCTGCGGCGGTTCTGGGGGATTTTGGGGAGGGGTCTCTGGGTGCAGCCCCCTCCCCTTTCCAGGAGCCCCTGCGGCGGTTCTGGGGGATGTTGGGGATTTTGGGGAGGGGTCTCAGGGTGCAGCCCCCTCCCCTTTCCAGGAGCCCCTGCGGCGGTTCTGGGGGGGTTCTGGGGGATGTTGGGGATTTTGGGGAGGGGTCTCAGGGTGCAGCCCCCTCCCCTTTCCAGGAGCCCCTGCGGCGGTTCTGGGGGATGTTGGGGAGGGGTTGGGGATTTTGGGGAGGGGTCTCAGGGTGCAGCCCCCTCCCCTTTCCAGGAGCCCCTGCGGCGGTTCTGGGGGATGTTGGGGATTTTGGGGAGGGGTCTCAGGGTGCAGCCCCCTCCCTTTTCCAGGAGCCCCTGCGGCGGTTCTGGGGGATGTTGGGGATTTTGGGGAGGGGTCTCAGGGTGCAGCCCCCTCCCCTTTCCAGGAGCCCCTGCGGCGGTTCTGGGGGATGTTGGGTATTTTGGGGAGGGGTCTCAGGGTGCAGCCCCCTCCCCTTTTCAGGAGCCCCTGCGGCGGTTCTGGGCGGGGTTGGGGGGGATGTTGGGTATTTTGGGGAGGGGTCTCAGGGTGCAGCCCCCTCCCCTTTTCAGGAGCCCCTGCGGCGGTTGGGGGGGATGTTGGGTATTTTGGGGAGGGGTCTCTGGGTGCAGCCCCCTCCCCTTTTCAGGAGCCCCTGCGGCGGTTGGGGGGGATGTTGGGTATTTTGGGGAGGGGTCTCAGGGTGCAGCCCCCTCCCCTTTCCAGGAGCCCCTGCGGCGGTTCTGGGCGGGGTTGGGGGGGATGTTGGGGATTTTGGGGAGGGGTCTCAGGGTGCAGCCCCCTCCCCTTTTCAGGAGCCCCTGCGGCGGTTCTGGGCGGACCCGCGGCTGGAGCCGGGCGAGCGATTCCTGCGGGATTATTTACTGGGGAGGGGCTTCCGCCAGCAGCAGCAGCCGGGGGATGAGGGGTGAGGAGACCCCCGGACCCCTCCCCAAAACAGCCCGGGACCCCCGGACCCCTCCCCACAACAGCCCCGGACCCCTCCCCATCACTGCCAGACCCCTCCCCAAAACAGCCCCGGACCCCCGGACCCCTCCCCAAAACAGCCAGGGACCCACAGACCCCTCCCCAAAACAGCCCCGGACCCACAGACCCCTCCCCATCACTGCCAGACCCCTCCCCATCACAGCCCCGGACCCCCGGACCCCTCCCCAAAACAGCCCCGGACCCCGGACCCCTCCCCAAAACAGCCTGGGACCCACAGACCCCTCCCCAAAACAGCCCCGGACCCCCGGACCCCTCCCCAAAACAGCCCCAGACCCACAGACCCCTCCCCATAACAGCCAGGGACCCCCGGACCCCTCCCCAAAACAGCCCGGGACCCCCGGACCCCTCCCCAAAACAGCCCGGGACCCCCGGACCCCTCCCCACAACAGCCCCGGACCCCTCCCCATCACTGCCAGACCCCTCCCCACAACAGCCCCGGACCCCCGGACCCCTCCCCAAAACAGCCCCGGACCCCCGGACCCCTCCCCACAACAGCCCCGGACCCCCGGACCCCTCCCCAAAACAGCCCCGGACCCACAGACCCCTCCCCAAAACAGCCCCGGACCCCTCCCCACAACAGCCCCGGACCCCCGGACCCCTCCCCATCACAGCCCGGGACCCCCGGACCCCTCCCCATCACTGCCCGAGACCCCCCCGGACCCCTCCCCATCACTGCCAGACCCCCCCAGACCCCTCCCCATCACAGCCCGGGACCCCCAGACCCCTCCCCATCACTCCCAGACCCCCCCAGACCCCTCCCCATCACTGCCCGGGACCCCCAGACCCCTCCCCATCACTCCCAGACCCCCCCAGACCCCTCCCCATCACTCCCAGACCCCCCCAGACCCCTCCCCATCGCTCCCAGACCCCCCAGACCCCTCCCCATCACTGCCAGACCCCCCTGGAGCCCCCCACTCCTCCCTGGACCCCCCCCGGGGAGGGAGCAGCTCCTGGAGCAGCCACAGGAATGGGAGTGGGGACCCCCAGTGACCCCCAACGACCCCCCCAGGACCCCCAACGACCCCCCCAGGACCCCCCAGGACCCCCAATGACCCCCAGTGACCCCCCAGGACCCCCCCTCATCCTCCATGACCCCCAACGACCCCCCAGTGACCCCCAACGACCCCTCCTCATCCTCCACGACCCCCCAATGACCCCCCATGACCCCTCCTCATCCTCCACGACCCCCACGACCCCCCAATGACCCCCCACGACCCCCCAGTGACCCCCAACAACCCCCCAGGACCCCTCCTCACCTTTCTCACCCCCCACGACCCCCCTGACCCCCCAGAGCCTCCCTGGAGGACTCCTCGGACGAGGCGGGGCAGTCAGGAATGGGAGTGGGGACCCCCCACAACCCCCCAATGACCCCCAATGACCCCCAATGACCCCCAGTGACCCCCAACGACCCCTCCTCACCCCCCAGGACCCCCCAACGACCCCTCCTCACCCCCCAGGACCCCTCCTCACCTTTCTCACCCCCCAGGGCGTCCCTGGAGGGCTCCTCGGACGAGGGGGAGCAGTCAGGAATGGGAGTGGAGACCCCCCACAACCCCCCAATGACCCCTCCACGACCCCCACGACCCCTCCTCACCCCCCACGACCCCCCAGGACCCCTCCTCACCTTTCTCACCCCCTCAGAGCCTCCCTGGAGGATTCCTCAGACAAGGGGCAGCAGCTCCTGGAGCAGTCAGGAATGGGAGTGGGGACCCCCAATGACCCCCAGTGACCCCCAGGACCCCCCCAGACCCCCCAGGACTCCCCAGGATCCCCCAGGACCCCCCAGGACCCCTCCTCACCTTTCTCACCCCCCAGGGCATCCCTGGAGGATTCCTCGGACGAGGGGGGGCAGTCAGGAATGGGAGTGGAGACCCCCAATGACCCCCAGTGACCCCCAATGACCCCCAGTGACCCCCCACGACCCCCAACGACCCCTCCTCACCCCCCAGGACCCCTCCTCACCCCCCCTGACCCCCCAGGGCGTCCCTGGAGGACTCCTCGGACGAGGGGGGCCAGTTCCTGGAGCAGTCAGGAATTGGAGTGGGGACCCCCAGTGACCCCCAACGACCCCCCAGTGACCCCCAATGACCCCTCCTCACCTTTCTCACCCCCCAGGGCATCCCTGGAGGACTCCTCGGACGAGGGGGAGCAGTTCCTGGAGCGGCAGCAGGAATTCGAGCGCCGGCACAATTTCCGCTTCGAGGAGCCGGGAGCGGCTGAGGTGGGGCTGGAATTGGGGAGGGGGCTGGAATTGGGGGGATGGAAGTTGGGGAGGGGGCGGAAATTGGGGGGGCAGGAATTGGGGGGGGGGCGGGAATTGGGGAGGGGGCGGGAATTGGGGGGGCAGAAACTGGGGAGGAGGCAGAAATTGGGGAGGGGGCGGGAATTGGGGAGGGGGCGGGAATTGGGGAGGGGGCGGGAATTGGGGTGGTGGGGGGGCAGAAATTGGGGTGGGGGCGGGAATTGGGGAGGGGGGCTGGAAAAGGGGAGGGGGCGGGAATTGGGGAGGGGGCGGAAATTGGGGTGGGGGCGGGAATTGGGGGGGCAGAAATTGGGGAGGGGGCGGAAATTGGGGTGGGGGGCGGGGATTGGGGAGGGGGGCGGAGATTGGGGAGGGGGGCGGAGATTGGGGAGGGGGGCGGAGATTGGGGGGGGGCGGAGATTGGGGTGGGGGCGGGAAATTGGGGTGGGGGCGGGAATTGGGGTGGGGGGTGGGAATTGGGGAGGGGGCAGAAATTGGGGAGGGGGGCGGGAATTGGGGAGGGGGAATGGAAATTGGGGAGGGGGCGGGAATTGGGGGGGTCAGGGGGGGTCCCCGAGAATTGGGGAGGGGGATTCGTGGGGTGGAATTTGGGGGGTCTCTGGGGGGGGTCTCTGATCTGTTCTCCCCCCTCCCCAAATCCAGAGGTTCCCACACAGTTTTTGGGGGGTCAGGGCTGATTTTGGGCTGATTTTGGGGGGTCTCTGGGGGTCTCTGGGGGTCTCTGGGGGTCTCTGGGGGGTCCCTGACCCCTTTTCCCCCCTCCCCAAATCCAAACCTTCCCATGCAGCTTTTGGGTGGTCAGGGCTGATTTTGGGGGGTCTCTGGGGGGTCTCTGGGGGGTCTCTGACCCCTTTTGCCCCCTCCCCAAATCCAGAGGTTCCCCCAGTTTTTAGGGCTGATTTTGGGGGGTCTCTGGGGGGTCTCTGGGGGTCTCTGGGGGGGTCTCTGGGGGGTCTCTGGGGGGGTCTCTGGGGGGTCCCTGACCCCTTTTGCCCCCTCCCCAGATCCCGACATTCCCACACTGTTTTTGGGGGGTCAGGGCTGATTTTGGGGGGTCTCTGGGGGGTCTCTGGGGGGTCTCTGGGGGTCTCTGGGGGGTCCCTGAGCCCTTTTCCCCCCTCCCCAGATCCAGAGGTTCCCCCAGTTTTTAGGGCTGATTTTGGGGGGTCTCTGGGGGGTCTCTGGGGGTCTCTGGGGGGTCTCTGGGGGGTCCCTGACCCCTTTTGCCCCCTCCCCAAATCCAAACCTTCCCGTGCAGTTTTTAGGGGGTCAGGGCTGATTTTGGGGGGTCTCTGGGGGGTCTCTGGGGGGTCCCTGACCCCTTTCCCCCCTCCCCAAATCCAGAGGTTCCCCCAGTTTTTAGGGCTGATTTTGGGGGGTCTCTGGGGGGGTCTCTGGCGGGGTCTCTGACCCTTTCCCCCTCCCCAGATCCAAACCTTCCCGTGCAGCTTTTGGGGGGTCAGGGCTGATTTTGGGGGGTCTCTGGGGGTCCCTGGGGGGTCTCTGGGGGGTCCCTGGGGGGTCTCGGGGGGTCTCTGGGGGGTCTCTGGGGGTCTCTGGGGGGTCTCTGGGGGTCCCTGGGGGGTCTCTGGGGGGTCCCTGGGGGGTCTCTGGGGGGTCCCTGACCCTTTCCCCCTCCCCAGATCCAAACCTTCCCCCGCCACGTCCCCACCTCGGTGCGCCGCCGCGACGAGCGCCGCAAGGAGAAGCGCGAGCAGACCCGGGAGAGGAAGAGGAAGGTGAGGAAGACCCCAGGCAGGATCCGGGGGTCCCCCACGCCCCCCCCACGCCCCCTCCTCACATTTTCCCCCCCCGATCAGGAGCGGGAGAGGCGCCGGGAGGAGCTGAAGCAGCTGAAGAACCTCAAGAGGGAGGAGCTGGCCGCTCGCATCGCCCGGATCCGAGAAGCCTCCGGCTCCGGAGCCTTCGGCCTCAGCCGCTCCTTCCTCCAGGAGGATTTCGACCCCGCCCGCCACGATCGGCTCATGGCCGTGGGTGTCCCCCCCTCGAGACCCCCGGGACCCCTCCCCAAATTCTGCTGAGCCCCCTCTCTTTGATCCCCGTCCTCACAGGAATGGTTTGGGGAGGATTATTACGGACAGGGCGAGGAGGAGAAGCCGCAGTTCGAGGAGGAGGAGGAGGAGGAGGAAGGGCTGGATGGTGAGGAGGGGTCTGAGGGGTCCCAGGAGGGTCCTGAGTGGGTTTGAGGGGGTCCTGAGTGGGTCTGGGGGCTCCTAGGAAGGGTTTGGGGAGGATTATTACGGACAGGGCGAGGAGGAGAAGCCGCAGTTCCAGGAGGAGGAGGAGGAGGAGGAAGGGCTGGATGGTGAGGAGGGGTCTGGGGGGATCCCAGGAGGGGTTTGAGGGGGTCCTGAGTGGGTCTGGGGGTCCCAGGAAGGGTTTGGGGGTCGCAGGAAGGGTTTGGGGAGGATTATTACGGACAGGGCGAGGAGGAGAAGCCGCGGTTTGAGGAGGAAGAGGAGGAGGAGGAAGGGCTGGATGGTGAGGAGGGGTCTGGAGGGGTCTCAGGAGGGGTTTGAGGGGGTCCTGAGTGGGTCTGGGGGCTCCTAGGAAGGGTTTGGGGAGGGTTATTACGGACAGGGCGAGGAGGAGAAGCCGCAGTTCCAGGAGGAGGAGGAGGAGGAGGAGGAAGGGCTGGATGGTGAGGAGGGGTCTGGGGGGCTCTAGGGGGGTCCCAGGAGGGGTTTGGGGGGTCCCAGGAAGGGTTTGGGGTCCCAGGAAGGGTTTGGGGTCCCAGGAAGGGTTTGGCGCTCCTAGGAAGGGTTTGGGGAGGATTATTACGGACAGGGCGAGGAGGAGAAGCCGCGGTTTGAGGAGGAAGAGGAGGAGGAGGAAGGGCTGGATGGTGAGGAGGGGTCCCAGGGGGTCCCAGGGGGTCCCAGGAAGGGTTTGGGGGTCCCAGGAAGGGTTTGGGGAGGATTATTACAGGCAGGAGGAGGAGGAGGAGGAGGAGGAAGGGCTGGGTGGTGAGGAGGGGTCTGGGGGGGTCTGGAGGAGTCCCAGGGGGTCCCAGGAGGGTCCTGAGTGGGTTTGGGGGGTCCTGAGTTGGTTTGGGGGGTCCTGAGTGGGTCTGGGGGCTCCCAGGAAGGGTTTGGGGAGGATTATTACGGGCAGGAGGAGGAGGAGGAGGAGGAGGAGGAAGGGCTGGATGGTGAGGAGGGGTCTGGGGGGGTCTGGAGGAGTCCCAGGGGGTCCCAGGAGGGGTTTGGGAGGGTCCTGAGTTGGTTTGGGGGGGTCCTGAGTTGGTTTGGGGGGTCCTGAGTGGGTCTGGGGGCTCCCAGGAAGGGTTTGGGGAGGATTATTACAGGCAGGAGGAGGAGGAAGGGCTGGATGGTGAGGAAGGGTTTGGGGGGTCCCAGGAGGGGTTTGGGGGGTCCTGAGTTGATTTGGGGGGTCCCAGGAGGGGTTTGAGGGGGTCCTGAGTGGGTTTGGGGGGGACACAGGAGGGGTCTGGGGGGGTCCCAGGAGGGGTTTGGGGGGTACTGAGTTGATTTGGGGGGACACAGGAGGGGCTTGGGGGGTCCCGGGGGGGTTTGGGGGGTCCCAGGAGGGGTCTGGGGGGTCCCAGGGGGGTCTGGGGGGTCCCGGGGGGGTTTGGGGGGTCCCGGGGGGTCTCTGGGGTGGAGACCCCTCCCCAATTCCGGTGCCACCCCCAGGGGACTGGAACTGGGACTCGTGGCCGGGGCGGGAGGAGCCGCACTGCGAGGACCCCGACTTCGTGGTGAGGAGGGGGAGACCCCCGGGAGACCCCTCCCCAAAATGGGACCCCCCCCTGGAATGAGACCCCTCCCCAAAATGGGACCCCTCCCCAAAATGGGACCCCTCCCCAGAATGGGACCCCCCCCGGAATGAGACCCCTCCCCAAAATGGGACCCCCCCCTGGAATGAGACCCCTCCCCAAAATGGGACCCCCCCCTGGAATGAGACCCCTCCCCAAAATGGGACCCCCCCCTGGAATGAGACCCCTCCCCAAAATGGGACCCCCCCCTGGAATGAGACCCCTCCCCAAAATGGGACCCCTCCCCAAACTGAGATCCCTCCCCAAACTGAGACCCCTCCCCAAAATGGGACCCCCCCTGGAATGAGACCCCTCCCCAAAACTGGGACCCCTCCCCAAACTGAGACCCCTCCCCAAAATGGGACCCCTCCCCAAAATGGGACCCCCCCCCGGAATGAGACCCCTCCCCAAACTGAGACCCCTACCCAAACTGGGACCCCTCCCCAAAATGGGACCCCTCCCCAAAATGGGACCCCTCCCCGAACTGAGACCCCTCCCCAAAACGGGACCCCTCCCCAAAATGGGACCGCTCCCCCTGGAATGAGACCCCTCCCCAAAACTGTGACTGCTCCAGGCCCTGGGGGGTGCAGCCCCCTCCCCACTGGGCTGGGGTCTCCAGGATTGGGGGTGCAGCCCCCTCCCCACTGGGCTGGGGTCTCCAGGCCCTGGGGGGGGTGCAGCCCCCTCCCCACTGGGTTGGGGTCTCCAGGCCCTGGGGGGGGTGCAGCCCCCTCCCCACTGGGTTGGGGTCTCCAGGCCCTGGGGGGGGTGCAGCCCCCTCCCCACTGGGTTGGGGGTCCAGGATTGGGGGTGCAGCCCCCTCCCCACTGGGTTGGGGGTCCAGGATTGGGGGTGCAGCCCCCTCCCCACTGGGTTGGGGTCCAGGATTGGGGGGGTGCAGCCCCCTCCCCACTGGGCTGGGGTCTCCAGGATTGGGGGTGCAGCCCCCTCCCCACTGGGTTGGGGTCTCCAGGCCCTGGGGGGGGTGCAGCCCCCTCCCCACTGGGTCAGGGGTCTCCAGGATTGGGGGTGCAGCCCCCTCCCCACTGGGCTGGGGTCCAGGATTGGGGGTGCAGCCCCCTCCCCACTGGGCTGGGGTCCAGAATTTGGGGTGCAGCCCCCACCCCACTGGGCTGGGGTCCAGGATTGGGGGTGCAGCCCCCTCCCCACTGGGCTGGGGTCCAGAATTTGGGGTGCAGCCCCCACCCCACTGGGCTGGGGTCTCCAGGATTGGGGGGGTGCAGCCCCCTCCCCACTGGGTCAGGGGTCCAGGATTGGGGGTGCAGCCCCCTCCCCACTGGGTTGGGGTCCAGGATTGGGGGGGTGCAGCCCCCTCCCCACTGGGCTGGGGTCTCCAGGATTGGGGGTGCAGCCCCCTCCCCACTGGGCTGGGGTCTCCAGGATTGGGGGTGCAGCCCCCTCCCCACTGGGTTGGGGTCCAGGATTGGGGGGTGCAGCCCCCTCCCCACTGGGCTGGGGTCTCCAGGCCCTGGGGGGGTGCAGCCCCCTCCCCACTGGTTGGGGGTCCAGGATTGGGGGTGCAGCCCCCTCCCCACTGGGCTGGGGTCTCCAGGCCCCGGGGGGGTGCAGCCCCCTCCCCACTGACGCCCCCTCCCCAGATGGACGCCGATTACGTCCCCGAGGGTCCCCCCGGCCCCGCAGCCCCCCCGGTGGGGAGGGGGCGCCGGAGGCTCCGGGAGCTCCTGGAGAGGGAGAAGCCCCCGTTCGACCCCGGTGAGTGACGGGACCCCCTCCCCAAAATCCTCGGGACACCCCCAGAGCCCTGGGAACCCCCAAAATCCTCATCTCCCCACGGGCCCCCCCAAAACCTGGGACCCCCAGACCCCCCTGGGACCCCCCAAATCCCCCTGGGACCCCCCTGGGACCCCCAGACCCTTCCTGGGACCCCCAAACCCCTCCTGGGACCCCCAAACTCCTCCTGGGACCCCCAAACTCCTCCTGGGACCCCCAAACCCCTCCTGGGACCCCCCAAACCCTTCCTGGGACCCCCCAAACCCTTCCTGGGACCCCCAAACTCCTCCTGGGACCCCCAAACCCCTCCTGGGACCCCCCAAATCCCCCTGGGACCCCCAAACCCTTCCTGGGACCCCCAAACCCTTCCTGGGACCCCCAAACTCCTCCTGGGACCCCCAAACCCCTCCTGGGACCCCCCAAATCCCCCTGGGATCCCCAAACCCCTCCTGGGACCCCCCAAACCCCCCAGATCCCTCCTGGCACCCCCAGACCCCTCCTGGGACCCCCCAAATCCCCCTGGGATCCCCAAACCCCTCCTAGGATCCCCAAATCCCTCCTGGGACCCCCCTGGGACCCCCTAAACTCCTCCTGGGACCCCCAAAATCAACTCAGAACCCCCCTGGGATCCCCCAAAACCCTTCCTGGAACCCCCAAACTCCCCTGGGACCCCCCTGGGATCCCCCAAACCCAACTCAGAACCCCCCAAACCCCTCCTGGGAGCCCTTGGGGACCCCCCAAACCCTTCCTGGGACCCTCCTGAACTCCCCTGGGACCCCCTTGGGATCTCCCAAACCCCTCCTGGGACCCCCCAAACCCCTCGGGGACCCCCCAAACCCCCTGAGGACCCCCTTGGACCCCTCGGGGACCCCCCAAACCCTTCCTGGGACCCTCCTGAACTCCCTTGGGACCCCCTTGGGACCCCCCAAACTCCTCCTGGGATCCCCCAAACTCCTCCTGGGACCCCCCAAACACCCTGAGGACCCCCCAAACCCCTCGGGGACCCCCCAAACCCCCCCAAACCCCCCGTCCCCGCAGCCTGGGGCCCCTTTGAGCAGTACCTGGAGGAGTTTTACGGCCTGGATTACGAGGATGTGATCGGGGACCCCCAAACCCAACTGAGAACCCCCCTGGGACCCCTTGGGGACCCCCAAAACCACCCTGGGACCCCTTGGGACCCCCCAAAACCCCTCTGGGACCCCCAAAACCAACTCAGGACCCCCCTGGGACCCCTTGGGGACCCCCAAACCCCCCTGGGACCCCCAAAACCAACTCAGAACCCCCCTGGGACCCCTTGGGACCCCCCAAAACCCCTCTGGGACCCCCAAACCCAACTCAGAACCCCTCAAACCCCTCCTGGGATCCCTTGGGGACCCCCCAAACCCTTCCTGGGACCCCCAAACCCAACTGAGAACCCCCCTGGGACCCCTCGGGGACCCCCCAAACCCCCCTGGGACCCCTCGGGGACCCCCCAAACCCCCCTGGGACCCCCAAAAGCAACTCAGATCCCCCCTGGGACCCCTTGGGGACCCCCCAAACTCCTCCTGGGACCCCCAAACCCAACTCAGAACCTCCCCAAACACCTCCTGGGAATCCCCTGGGACCCCCCAAACCCCTCCTGTGTCCCCCCAATCCCCCTGAGGACCCCCAAACCCAACTCAGGACCCCCCTGGGACCCCCCAAACCCCCTGAGGACCCCCCAAACCCCCTGAGGACCCCCCAAACCCCCCGTCCCCGCAGCCTGGGGCCCCTTTGAGCGGTGCCTGGAGGAGTTTTACAGCCTGGATTACGAGGATGTGATCGGGGACCCCCAAACCCAACTGAGAACCCCCCTGGGACCCCTTGGGGACCCCCAAAACCCCCCTGGGACCCCTTGGGGACCCCCCAAACCCCCCTAGGACCCCCAAAACCAACTCAGATCCCCCCTGGGACTCCTTGGGGGCCCCCCCAAACCCTTCCTGGGACCCCCAAACCCAACTCAGGACCCCCCTGGGACCCCCAAAACCAACTCAGAACCCCCCAAACCCCTCCTGGGAGCCCTTGGGGACCCCCCAAAACCCCCTGGGACCCTCCTGAACTCCCCTGGGACCCCCTTGGGACCCCCCAAACCCCTCCTGGGACCCCCAAACCCAACTCAGGACCCCCCAAACCCCCTGAGGACCCCCCCAAACCCCCTGAGGACCCCCCAAACCCCCCTGAGGACCCCCCAAACCCCCTGAGGACCCCCCAAACCCCCCCAAACCCCCGTCCCCGCAGCCTGGGGCCCCTTTGAGCAGTACCTGGAGGAGTTTTACGGCCTGGATTACGAGGATGTGATCGGGGACCCCCAAACCCAACTGAGAACCCCCCTGGGACCCCTTGGGGACCCCCAAACCCCCCTGGGACCCCCAAACCCAACTGAGAACCCCCCTGGGACCCCTTGGGGACCCCCAAAATCCCCTGGGACCCCCAAACCCAACTGAGAACCCCCCTGGGACCCCTTGGGGACCCCCAAACCCCCCTGGGACCCCCAAACCCAACTCAGATCCCCCCTGGGACCCCTTGGGGACCCCCAAACCCCCTCCTGGGACCCCCAAACCCAACTCAGGACCCCCCTGGGACCCCCAAAACCAACTCAGAACCCCCCAAACCCCTCCTGGGATCCCTTGGGGAACCCCCAAACCCTTCCTGGGACCCTCCTGAACTCCCCTGGGACCCCCCTTGCACCCCTCAATCTCCTCCTGGGACCCCCCAAACCCCCTGAGGACCCCCCAAACCCAACTCAGGACCCCCCAAACCCCACTCAGGACCCCCCAAACCCCACTCAGGACCCCCCAAACCCCCGTCCCCGCAGCCTGGGGCCCCTTTGAGCGGTGCCTGGAGGAGTTTTACGGCCTGGATTACGAGGATGTGATCGGGGACCCCCAAACCCAACTGAGAACCCCCCTGGGACCCCTTGGGGACCCCCCAAAGCCCCCTGGGACCCCCAAACCCAACTGAGAACCTTCCTGGGACCCCTTGGGGACCCCCAAAACCACCCTGGGACCCCCAAACCCAACTGAGAACCCCCCTGGGACCCCCCCAAACCCCCCCTGGGACCCCCAAAACCAACTCAGATCCCCCCTGGGACCCCTTGGGGACCCCCTCAAACCCCCCTGGGACCCCCAAAACCAACTCAGAATCCCCCTGTGACCTCTTGGGGACCCCCAAACCCAACTCAGAACCCCCCTGGGACCCCTTGGGACCCCCCAAAACCCCTCTGGGACCCCCAAAACCAACTGAGAACCCCCCTGGGACCCCTTGGGGACCCCCAAACCCCCCCTGGGACCCCCAAACCCAACTCAGAACCTCCCCAAACACCTCCTGGGAATCCCCTGGGATCCCCCAGACCCCTCCTGTGTCCCCCCAATCCCCCTGAGGACCCCCAAACCCAACTCAGGACCCCCCTGGGACCCCCCAAACCCCACTCAGGACCCCCCAAAGCCCCTGAGGACCCCCCAAACCCCCGTCCCCGCAGCCTGGGGCCCCTTTGAGCAGTACCTGGAGGAGTTTTACGGCCTGGATTACGAGGATGTGATCGGGGACCCCCAAACCCAACTGAGAACCCCCCTGGGACCCCTTGGGGACCCCCAAACCCCCCTGGGACCCCCAAAACCAACTCTGAACCCCCCTGGGACCCCTTGGGGACCCCCAAAACCCTTCCTGGGACCCCCAAAACCAACTCAGAACCCCCCAAACCCCTCCTGGGATCCCTTGGGGATCCCCCAAACCCTTCCTGGGACCCTCCTGAGCTTCCCTGGGACCCCTTGGGGACCCCCCAAACTCCTCCTGGGACCCCCCAAACCCCTCGGGGACCCCCCAAACCCCCCTGGGACCCCCCAAACCAACTCAGGACCCCCCAAACCCCCCCAAACCCCCGTCCCCGCAGCCTGGGGCCCCTTTGAGCAGTACCTGGAGGAGTTTTACGGCCTGGATTACGAGGATGTGATCGGGGACCTCCCGTGTCGCTTCAAGTACCGCCAGGTGCTGCCCTGCGACTTCGGCCTCACCACGGACGAGGTAAAAACCCCCAGAGACCCCCCAGACCCTCCTGGGGGAGATTGGGGGGTCCTGGGGGGGGTTTGAGGGGTCCTGGGGGGGTCCTGAGGGGGTTTGGGGGGTCCTGGGGGGGCCCTGGGTGGGTTTGGGGGGTCCTGGGGGGGCCCTGGGGGGGGTTTGGGGGGGTCCTGGGGGATTTGGGGGGGTCTGGAGGGTCCTGGGGGGGTTTGGGGGGTCCTGGGGGATCCCAGGAGGGGTTTGGAGGGACACAGGAGGGGTTTCAGATGGTCCTGGGAGGGTTTGGGGGGTCCTGGGGGAGTTTGGGTGGGTCTGGTGGGTCCTGGGGGGGGTTTGGGGAGTCCTGGGGGGGGTTTGGGGGGTCCTGGGGGGGGTTTGGGGAGTCCTGGGGGGGGTTTGGGGGGTCCTGGGGGGGGTTTGGGGGGTCCTGGGGGGGTCCTGGGGGGGGTTTGGGGAGTCCTGGGGGGGGTTTGGGGAGTCCGGGGGGGTTTGGGGGGTCCTGGGGGGGGTTTGGGGAGTCCTGGGGGGGTTTGGGGGGTCCTGGGGGGGTCCTGGGGGGGTTTGGGGGGTCCTGGGGGGGGTTTGGGGAGTCCTGGGGGGGTTTGGGGGGTCCTGGGGGGGTCCTGGGGGGGTTTGGGGGGTCCTGAGGGGGTTTGGGGGGTCCTCGGGGGGTTTGGGGGCGTCCTGGGGGGGCTTTGGGGGGTCCTGAGGGGGTCCTGGGGGAGTTTGGGGGGGTCCTGGGGGGGGTTTGGGGGGTCCTGGGGGGGTTTGGGGGGTCCTGGGGGATCCCAGGAGGGGTTTGGGGGGTCCCTGGACGGGTTTGGAGGGACACAGGAGGGGTTTCAGAGGGTCCTGGGGGGGCTTTGGGGGGTCCTGAGGGGGTCCTGGGGGAGTTTGGGGGGTCCTGGGGGGGGTTGGGGGGGTCCGGGGGGGGTCCTGGGGGGTTTGGGGGGGTCTGGTGGGTCCTGGGGGGGTTTGGGGGGTCCTGGGTGGGTTTGGTGGGGGTCCTGGGGGGGTTTGGGGGGGGTTTGGGGGGTCCTGGGGGATCCCAGGAGGGGTTTGGAGGGGTCCTGGGGGGGCTTTGGGGGGTCTTGGGGGGGTCCTGGGCGAGTTTGGGGGGGTCCTGGGGGAGTTGGGGGGTCCGGGGGGGGTCCTGGGGGGGTTTGGGGGGTCTGGAGGGTCCTGGGGGGGTTTGGGGGGGTCCTGGGGGAGTTTGGGGGGTCCTGAGGGGGTTTGGGGGGTCCTGGGGGGGTCCTGAGGGGGTTTGGGGGGTCCTGGGGGGGCCCTGGGTGGGTTTGGGGGGTCCTGGGGGGGCCCTGGGGGGGGTTTGGGGGGGTCCTGGGGGATTTGGGGGGGTCTGGAGGGTCCTGGGGGGGTTTGAGGGGTCCTGGGGGCTCTCAGGAGGGGTTTGGGGGGGCACAGGAGGGGTTTCAGAGGGTCCTGGGAGGGTTTGGGGGATCCTGGGGGAGTTTGGGGGGGTCTGGTGGGTTCTGGGGGAGTTTGGGGGGGTCCTGGGGGGGTTTGGGGGGATCCTGGGGGGGTCCTCGGGGGGTTTGGGGAGGTCCTGGGGGGGTTTGGGGGGGCTTTGGGGGGTCCTGGGGGGGTTTGGGGGGTCCTGAGGGGGTCCTGGGGGAGTTTGGGGGGTCCTGGGGGAGTTTGGGGGGTCCTGGGGGGGTCCTGGGGGGGTCTGGTGGGTCGTGGGGGGGTTTGGGGGGTCCTGGTGGGTCCTGGGGGAGTTTGGGGGGTCCTGGGGGGGTCCTGGGGGAGGTTGGGGGGGGTCCTGGGAGGGTTTGGGGGATCCTGGGGGGCTTTGGGGGGTCCTGGGGGGGTCCTGGGGGGCTTTGGGGGTCCTGGGTGGGTCCTGGTGGGGCTTTGGGGGGTCCTGGGGGGGTCCTGGGGGGCTTTGGGCGTCCTGAGGGGCTCCTGGGGGGGTTTGGGGGGTCTAGAGGGTCCTGGGGGGGTTTGGGGGGTCCTGAGGGGGTCCTGGGGGGGTCCTGGGGGCTTTGGGGCGTCCTGAGGGGCTCCTGGGGGGGTTTGCAGGGACACAGGAGGGCTCTGGGACCCCCCAGATGGGTTTTGTTTCTCCCCACAGATCCTGGCGGCCGATGACCGGGAGCTGAACCGCTGGTGCTCGCTGCGCAAGACCTGCATGTACCGGTCAGGGGGGTCTGGGGGCTTCGGGGGGTCCTGGGGGGGTCTGGGGGATCCCAGGAGGGGTCCTGGGGGGGTTTGGGGGGGTCCTGGGGGGGTCCTGGGGAGGTTTGGAGGGTCCTGGGGAGGATTGGGGGGTGCTGGGGGGCTTTGGGGGGGATCTGGAGGGTCCTGGGGGATCCCAGGAGGGGTCCTGGGGGGGTTTGGGGGGTTCTGGAGGGTCCTGGGGGATCCCAGCAGAGGTCCTGGCGGGGTTTGGGGGGGTCCTGGGGGGGTTTGGGGGGTCCTGGGGAGGTTTGGAGGGTCCTGGGGAGGATTGGGGGGTGCTGGGGGGCTTTGGGGGGGATCTGGAGGGTCCTGGGGGATCCCAGGAGGGGTCCTGGGAGGGTTTGGGGGGATCCTGGGGGGGTCTGGGGGATCCCAGGAGGGGTCCTGGGGGGGCCTGGGGGGGTCCTGGGGGGGTTTGGGGGGTCCTGGGGGTGTTCTGGGGAGGTTTGGGGGGTCCTGGTGGGGGTCCTGGGGGGGATTGGGGGGTGCTGGGGGGCTTTGGGGGGGTCCTGGGGGGATCTGGGGGGTCCTGGGGGATCCCAGGAGAGGTCCTGGCGGGGTTTGGGCGGTCCTGGGGGGGTCCTGGGGGGGTTTGGGGGGTCCTGGGGGGAGTTTGGGGGGGTCTGGATTGTCCCAGGAGGAGTTTGGGGGTACACAGGAAGGGTTTGGAGGGTCCTGGGGGGGTTTGGGGGGTCCTGAGGGGGTCCTGGGGGAGTTTGAAGGGACACAGGAGGGGTTTCAGGGGATCCTGGGTGGGTATGGGGGGTCCCAGGAAGGGTTTAGGGGGTCCTGAGTTGGCTTTGGGGTTCTTGGGTGGGGTTTGGGGGGTCCCAGGAGGGGTTTTGGGGGTCCTGAGTTGGTTTGGGGGGTCCTGAGTTGGTTTGGGGGCTCCCAGGAGTGTTTGGGGTTCCCGGGGGGCTCCCCTGGGGAGGATTTTGGGGGGGGGCTCCCCTGGGATTACCCCCCGGGATTTTGGGGGGGGCTCCCTGGGATTACCCCCCGGGATTTTTGGGGGGGGGGGCTCCCCTGGGGTTGCCCCCCGGGATTTTGGGGGGGGGGCTCCCTGGGGTTGCCCCCCGGGATTTTGGGGGGCTCAGGGACCCCCGCCCCCCTCAGCTCGGAGCAGGAGGAGCGGCAGGACCAGGCCAACCTCAGCCGGCGGGCGCAGAACCTGCGGCGCAAACTGCAAATCCTGCCATCCCTCGCTGCAGGGTCAGGGGCTGGGGGGCCTGGGGGGGTTTGGGGGGGTCCCAGGAGGGGTTTGGGGGGTCCTGGGGGGGTTCTGGGGGGCCTGGGGGGTCCTGGGGGGTCCTGGGGGGGCCTGGGGGGTCCTGGGGGGTCCTTGGGGGGTATGGGGTGGTCCCAGGAGGGGTTTGGGGGGGTCCTGGGGGGGTTTTGGGGGAGTCCTGGGGGGGTTTGGGGGGTCCTGGGGGCGCCTGGGGGGGTCCTGGGGGGGCCTGAGGGGGCCTGGAGGGGTTTGGGGGGTCCCAGGGGGGGTTTGGGGGGTCCTGGGGGGGTTCTGGGGGGGTTTGGGGGGTCCTGGGGAGGTCCTGGGGGGGTCCTGGGGGGCCTGGGGGGTCCTGGAGGAATTTGGGGGGGTCCCAGGAGGGGTTTGGGGGTTCCCAGGAGGGGTTTGGGGGGTCCTGAGGGGTCCGGGGGGGGTCCTGGGGGGTCCTGGGGGGGTCTGGTGGGTCCTGGGGGGGTCCTGGGGGGTCCCAGGAGGGGTTTGGGGGGACACAGGAGGGGTTTGGGGGGTCCTGAGGGGTCCGGGGGGGGTCCTGGGGGGGCCTGGGGGGTTTGGGGGGTCCTGGGGGGGTCTGGTGGGTCCTGGGGGGGTCCTGGGGGGTCCCAGGAGGGGTTTGGGGGGACACAGGAGGGGTTTCAGAGGGTCCTGGGGGGGTCCTGGTGAGTCCTGGGGGGGTTTGGGGGATCCTGGAGGGGGTTTGGGGGGTCCTGGGGGGTCCTGGGGGGGTCCTGGAGAGGTTTGGGGGTCCTGGAGGGGTTTGGGGGGGACCTGGAGGGGTTTTGGGGGGACCTGGGGAGGTTTTGGGGAGGTTTTCGGGGTTCTGGGGGGTCCTGGGGGGATTTTGGGGAGTCCTGGAGGGTCCTGGAGGGGTTTTGGGGGGTCCTGGAGGGGTTTTGGGGGGTCCTGGGGGGGTTTTGGGGGGTCCTGGGGGTGTTCTGGTGGATCCTGAGGAGTTTTTTGGGGGTCTCACCCCCCCCCCTCCCCAAACAGCCCCGAGGAGGCGGCGCCGGCGAAGCCGAAATTGGGGAAGAAACGCCGGGAAAAGAGAAAACGCCGGAAGGAGGAAGAGGAAGAGGAAGAGGAGGGGGGGGAGGGAAAAGGGGAGACCCCCGAGACCCCCCCCAGGACCCCCCAAAGCCCCGGGGGTCCCCGCAGGAGGGCGGGGGGGCCCCCCCTGGGCGCGGCCGTCAGGCTGGGGGGTCGGGAGTTCAGCGGGAAGAGGTTGGAAGCCTTCGGCCTCAACCCCCGCAGGATCCGCTTCCGGCAGCTCCGGCGGCGGCTGAGGGGTGGGGAGGGGAAAAACACCGGGAAAAACACCGGGAACAGCGGGAATGCCGGGAAAAACACCGGGAATGACACCGGGAACAGCGGGAAAAACACCGGGAAAAACACCGGGAAAAACACCGGGAATGACACCGGGAACAGCGGGAAAAACACCGGGAATGACACCGGGAACAGCGGGAAAAACACCGGGAATGACACCGGGAACAGCGGGAAAAACACCGGGAAAAAGACCGGGAAAGACACCGGGAACAGCGGGAAAAACACCGGGAAAAACACCGGGAATGACACCGGGAACAGCGGGAAAAACACCGGGAACACCGGGAATGACACCGGGAACAGCGGGAAAAACACCGGGAAAAACACCGGGAATGACACCGGGAACAGCGGGAAAAACACCGGGAAAAACACCGGGAATGACACCGGGAACACCAGGAATACCGGGAAAAACACCGGGAAAAACACCGGGAAACACCCTGAGAACACCAGGAAGAACAACGGGAAAGACACCGGGAAAAACAATGGGGAAAACAATGGGAAAAACACCGGGAAAGACACCGGGAAAGACACCGGGAAAAACACCGGGAAAATCACCGGGAAAAGCCCCGGGAACACCGGGATAAATGCTGGGAGCACCGGGAACACCTGGAAAAACCCTGGGAATGCCGGGAAAAACCCCAGGAACACCGGGAAAGACCCCAGGAACAGCGGGAAAAACCATTGGAGCACCGGGAACAGCGGGAAAGACCCCAGGAACAGCGGGAAAAACCCTGGGAACACCGGGAAAGACCCCGAGAACAACAGGAAAAGCTCCTGGAACACCGGGAAAAACCCCGGGAACACCGGGAAAAACCATTGGAGCACCGGGAACAGCGGGAAAGACCCCGAGAACAACAGGAAAAGCTCCGGGAACAGCGGGAACAGCCCCGGGAACAGCGGGAAAAACCCCGGGAACAGCTGGAAAAACCCCGGGAACAGCTGGAACAACCCCGGGAACACCGAGCCAACAACAGCCGTCAACGGGAAGAAGCAGAAAGGCAGGAAAAGCTCCCCCAACCCCCAGAAAAACACCTGAAAACGCCGGAATTCCACGGGAAAACAGCGGGAGAACTCCAGAACCGGGGGAAAAACCCCGGAAAAACCCCCGGAATGTTCCAGAAAACCCCTGAAAAACCCCTGGAATGTTCCGGAAAAACCCCGGAATGTTCCAGAAAAACCCCGGAATGTTCCGGAAAAACCCAGAATGTTCCGGAAAAGCCCTGGAATGTTCTGGAAAAGCCCCTGGAATGTTCCGGAAAAGCCCCGGAATGTTCCGGAAAAGCCCCTGGAATGTTCCGGAAAACCCCCGGAATGTTCCGGAAAAACCCCCGGAAAAAACCCTGGAATGTTCTGGAAAAACCCTGGAATGTTCCAGAAAAGCCCCGGAATGTTCCAGAAAAGCCCCTGGAATGTTCCGGAAAACCCCCGGAATGTTCCGGAAAAACCCCCGGAAAAAACCCTGGAATGTTCTGGAAAAACCCTGGAATGTTCCAGAAAAGCCCCGGAATGTTCCAGAAAAGCCCCGGAATGTTCCGGAAAAGCCCCAGAATGTTCTGGAAAAGCCCCAGAAAAACCCTAAAAAGCCCCGGAATGTTCCGGAAAAGCCCCGGAATGTTCCAGAAAAGGCCCGGAATGTTCTGGAAAAGCCCGGGAATGTTCCAGAAAAGGCCCGGAATGTTCTGGAAAAGCCCCGGAATGTTCCGGAAAAGCCCCGGAATGTTCCGGAAAAACCCCGGAATGTTCGGAAAAGCCCCGGAATGTTCTGGAAAAGGCCCGGAATGTTCCAGAAAAGGCCCAGAATGTTCCGGAAAACCCCGGAATGTTCCGGAAAAGCCCCGGAATGTTCCAGAAAAGGCCCGGAATGTTCCGGAAAACCCCGGAATGTTCCGGAAAAGCCCCATAAAAACCCCGGAATGTTCTAGAAAAGCCCCGGAATGTTCCGGAAAAACCCCGGAATGTTCCGGAAAAGGCCCGGAATGTTCTGGAAAAGCCCCGGAATGTTCCAGAAAAGCCCCGGAATGTTCCGGAAAAACCCCAGAATGTTCCGGAAAAGCCCCGGAATGTTCCAGAAAACCCCTGGAATGTTCTGGAAAAACCCCGGAATGTTTCGGAAAACCCCGGAATGTTCCGGAAAAACCCTGAAAAACCCCTGGAATGTTCCGGAAAAACCCCGGAATGTTCCGGAAAAGCCCCGGAATGTTCTGGAAAAACCCCGGAATGTTCCGGAAAAGGCCCTGAATGTTCTGGAAAAGCCCCAGGAAAACCCCAGAATGTTCTGGAAAAGCCCCAGAATGTTCCAGAAAAGCCCCGGAATGTTCCAGAAAAGCCCCAGAATGTTCCAGAAAAGCCCCGGAATGTTCCAGAAAAGCCCCGGAATGTTCCGGAAAACCCCTGGAATGTTCCGGAAAAGCCCCGGAATGTTCCAGAAAAGGCCCGGAATGTTCCAGAAAAGGCCCGGAATGTTCCGCAAAAGCCCGGAATGTTCCAGAAAAGGCCCGGAATGTTCCGGAAAAGGCCCGGAACCCCCAAGGAAAAGCGCAGGGAAACGGAGCCGGATTCAAGTTTTTATTTTGGGGAGGGGTCCTGAGTAGAGCAATAAATAAAAAAACCCCTCCCCCACCCTGAGCAGCCTCTCCGTGAATTTCCCGGGAATTTTTTTTTTGGGGGGGGGGGTCCCGTAGTGTGGGGGAGGGGTGGGGGGGAGGGGTCCCCATGTCTGGGGTGGGGGAGGGGCAGTAGTGACCCAAAACGACCCCGATTTGAGGAGGGGGAGGTGCCCGCAGACCCCTCCCCACCCCCCCCGGGGGGTCCATCCAGTGGTGGTTTTTGGGGGGGGGGAGGGGTCAGAGGAAAACAAACTCGTCCGAGTTGGGTTTTTTGGGGAGGGGGGCTTCGGGGGGGGGGCCGGGGTGGGGAGGGGGCTCCAGGGTTTGGTCCTGAGCGAGACCCTCGGCCAGGGTGAAAATGGGATAACGCTCCGGAGCCCGGGAGGTCAGCACCTGCAATTAATTAATTGAGAGTTAATTATTAATTGGATCAGCAGCTGGGATTAATTAATTGGGTAGGGGTCAGCAGCTGGAATTAATTAATTGAGAATTAATCATTAATTGGGTCAGCAGCTGGAATTAATTAATTGAGAATTAATTGCTAATTGGGTCAGCAGCTGCGATTAATTAATTGAGAATTAATTATTAATTGGGTCAGCAGCTGCAATTAATTAATTGAGAATTAATTATTAATTGGGTCAGCAGCTGGAATTAATTGAGAATTAATTATTAATTGGGTCAGCAGCTGCGATTAATTAATTGAGAATTAATTATTAATTGGGTCAGCAGCTGCGATTAATTAATTGAGAATTAATTATTAATTGGGTCAGCACCTGGAATTAATAATTGGGGAGGGGTCAGCAGCTGGAATTAATTAATTGAGAATTAATTATTAATTGGGTCAGCAGCTGCAATTAATTAATTGAGAATTAATTATTAATTGGGTCAGCAGCTGCGATTAATTGAGAATTAATTATTAATTGGGTCAGCAGCTGCAATTATTAATTGGGGAGGGGTCAGCAGCTGGAATTAATAATTGGGGAGGGGTCAGCAGCTGGAATTAATAATTGGGGAGGGGTCAGCAGCTGGAATTATTAATTGGGGAGGGGTCAGCAGCTGGAATTAATTAATAATTAATTATTAATTGGGTCAGCAGCTGGAATTAATAATTGGGGAGGGGTCTGTAGGAAATTGGGGAGGGGTCAGCACCCGGAAATTGGGGAGGGGTCCCCATCCGATAATTGGGGAGGGGTCCCCAGCCGGAATTGGGGAGGGATCAGCAGGCAATAGGGGAGGGGTCAGCATCCGGAAATTGGGGAGGGGTCCCCATCCAGAAATTGGGGAGGGGTCCCCATGCGGGAATTGGGGAGGGGTCCCCAGCCGGGAATAGGGGAGGGGTCCCCCGCAGTAAATTGGGGAGGGGTCAGCAAGAAATGGGGAAGAGATCAGCACAGGGAAATTGGGGAGGGGTCCCCATCCGGAAATTGGGGAGGGGTCCCCATGCGGGAATTGGGGAGGGGTCCCCACCCGGGAATTTGGGTCAGCCGGAAATTGGGGAGGGGTCAGCACCCGATAATTGGGGAGGGGTCCCCAGCTGGAAATTGGGGAGGGGTCCCCAGCCGGAAATTGGGGAGGGGTCCCCATGCGGGAATTGGGGAGGGGTCAGCACCCGGGAATTGGGGAGGGGTCCCCATGCGGGAATTGGGGAGGGGTCCCCAGCCGGGAATAGGGGAGGGGTCCCCAGCAGTAAATTGGGGAGGGGACCCCAGCCGGAATTGGGGAGGGGTCTCCCCATCCGGGAATTGGGGAGGGGTCCCCAGCAGTAAATTGGGGAGGGGTCCCCATCCGGGAATTGGGGAGGGGTCCCCAGCAGTAAATTGGGGAGGGGTCAGCACCCGGAAATTGGGGAGGGGTCCCCAGCCGGAATTGGGGAGGGGTCCCCATGTGGGAATTGGGGAGGGGTCCCCAGCAGTAAATAGGGGAGGGGTCCCCAGCAGTAAATTGGGGAGGGGTCAGCACCCGGGAATTGGGGAGGGGTCCCCAGCAGTAAATTGGGGAGGGGTCCCCATGTGGGAATTGGGGAGGGGTCCCCAGCAGTAAATAGGGGAGGGGTCCCCAGCAGTAAATTGGGGAGGGGTCAGCACCCGGGAATTGGGGAGGGGTCCCCAGCAGTAAATAGGGGAGGGGTCCCCAGCAGTAAATTGGGGAGGGGTCCCCATGCGGGAAATGGGGAGGGGTCCCCAGCAGTAAATTGGGGAGGGGTCCCCATGCGGGAATAGGGGAGAGGTCCCCAGCAGTAAATTGGGGAGGGGACCCCAGCAGTAAATTGGGGAGGGGTCCCCAGCCGGGAATAGGGGAGGGGTCCCCATTCGGGAATTGGGGAGGGGTCCGCAGCCGGGAATTGGGCAGGGGTCCCCAGCAGTAAATTGGGGAGGGGTCCCCATGCGGGAATTGGGGAGGGGTCCCCAGCAGTAAATTGGGGAGGGGTCCCCAGCCGGAATTGGGGAGGGGTCCCCATGCGGGAATTGGGGAGGGGTCCCCAGCAGTAAATTGGGGAGGGGTCCCCAGCAGTAAATTGGGGAGGGGTCCCCAGCCGGAACTGGGGAGGGGTCCCCAGCAGTAAATTGGGCAGGGGTCAGCACCCGGGAATAGGGGAGGGGTCCCCAGCAGTAAATTGGGGAGGGGTCCCCAGCAGTAAATTGGGGAGCGGTCCCCAGCAGTAAATTGGGCAGGGGTCCCCAGCAGTAAATTGGGGAGGGGTCCCCAGCAGTAAATAGGGGAGGGGTCCCCATGCGGGAATTGGGGAGGGGTCCCCATGCGGGAATTGGGGAGGGGTCCCCATGCGGAAATTGGGGAGGGGTCCCCAGCCGGAATTGGGGAGGGGTCCCCATGCGGAAATTGGGGAGGGGTCCCCATCCGGGAATTGGGGAGGGGTCCCCAGCAGTAAATAGGGGAGGGGTCCCCAGCCGGGAATTGGGGAGGGGTCCCCATGCGGGAATTGGGGAGGGGTCCCCATGCGGGAATAGGGGAGGGGTCCGCAGCAGTAAATTGGGGAGGGGACCCCAGCAGTAAATTGGGGAGGGGTCCCCATGTGGGAATTGGGGAGGGGTCCCCATGTGGGAATTGGGGAGGGGTCCCCAGCAGTAAATAGGGGAGGGGGTCCCCAGCAGTGAATTGGGGAGGGGTCCCCATGCGGAAATTGGGGAGGGGTCCCCATCCGGGAATTGGGGAGGGGTCCCCAGCAGTAAATAGGGGAGGGGTCCCCAGCAGTAAATTGGGGAGGGGTCCCCAGCCGGAACTGGGGAGCGGTCCCCAGCAGTAAATTGGGCAGGGGTCAGCACCCGGGAATAGGGGAGGGGTCCCCAGCAGTAAATTGGGGAGGGGTCCCCAGCAGTAAATTGGGGAGCGGTCCCCAGCAGTAAATTGGGCAGGGGTCCCCAGCAGTAAATTGGGGAGGGGTCCCCAGCAGTAAATTGGGGAGGGGTCAGCACCCGGGAATTGGGGAGGGGTCCCCAGCAGTAAATTGGGGAGGGGTCCCCATGCGGGAATTGGGGAGGGGTCCCCATGCGGGAATAGGGGAGGGGTCCCCAATTGGGGAGGGGTCCCCATGCGGGAATAGGGGAGGGGTCCCCAATTGGGGAGGGGTCCCCAGCAGTGAATTGGGGAGGGGTCCCCAGCAGTGAATTGGGGAGGGGTCCCCAATTGGGGAGGGGTCCCCAGCCGGAATAGGGGAGGGGTCCCCAATTGGGGAGGGGTCTCCCCGCGCCCCTCACCCGGCCCAGCTCCCCCCAGAGCTGCTCCAGCTCGGCCGCGGCCGCGTAGAAGCCGAAGGTGCAGCTGGGGTCGATCTTCCCGAAGGGAATTTTCCGCGGGAAGCGGCAGTGGAAGGACTGCGGGAAACAACGGGAAATGTGGGGAGGGGTCCCCGTCCCTGGGGGGTCTCACACCACCCCCCTCCCCCACAGAGAGACCCCAGACCCATTTGGGTTTGGCTCACCTGGAGAGGGAAATTGGCGCGGGTTGTGTCCACGCAGGGCTGGCACAGGTGGGGGTCCAGGTAGAGCAGGGAGTCGCCTTGGGGGGGTGGGGAGGGGTTGGGGACCCCCGGGGACCCCCGGAGACCCCCAGAGACCCCCCCCGGAGACCCCCAGAGACCCCCGGGAACCCCCAGAGACACCCAGAGACCCCCGGGAACCCCCAGAGACTCCCGGAGACCCCCCCCGGAGACCCCCGGAGACCCCCAGAGACCTCTAAAGACTCCCGGAGACCCCCCCCGGAGACCCCCGGGAACCCCCAGAGACCCCCAAAGACTCCCAGAGACCCCCCCCGGAGACCCCCAGAGACCCCCAGGAACCCCCAGAGACTCCCAGAGACCCCCCCCGGAGACCCCCGGAGACCCCCAGAGACCTCTAAAGACTCCCAGAGACCCCCCCCGGAGACCCCCAGAGACCCCCGGAGACCCCCGGAGACCCCCGGAGACCCCCAGAGACTCCCGGAGACCCCCAGAGACCCCCCCCCGGAGACCTCCGGGAACTCCCCGAGACCCCCAAAGACCCCCCCCACAGACCCCCCAGAGACCCCCGGAGACCCCCAGAGACCCCCGGGAACACCTGAAAACCCCCAAAGACTCCCGAGACCCTCGGAGACCCCCAGAGACCCCCGGAAACCCCCCAGAGACCCCTCTGGAAACCCCCAGAGACCCCCCCGGGACCCCCCCGAGACCCCTTGGGACCCCCCCAAGACCCCCCGGGACCCCCCGGGACCCCACGGGACCCCCCTGAGCCCCCCGGGACCCCCCGAGACCCCCCCGAGACCCCCCCAGGGACCCCCCGAGACACCCCCGGGACCCCCCGAGACCCCCCCAGGGACCCCCCGGGACCCCCCCGGGACCCCCCGAGACTCCCCCGAGACCCCCGGGGACCCCCCGAGACTCCCCCAGGGACCCCCCGGGACTCCCCGAGACACCCCCGGGACCCCCCGAGACTCCCCCGAGACCCCCGGGACCTCCCGAGACCCCCCCCGGGACCCCCCGGGACCCCCCGGGACCCCCCCGAGACCCCCCGGACCCCCGAGACCCCCCCGGGACCCCCCGGGACCTCCCGAGACCCCCCCCGGGACCCCCCGGGACCCCCCGGGACCCCCCCGGGACCCCCCGGGACCCCCCGAGACCCCCCGGGACCCCCGGGAACCCCCAGAGACCCCCCCGGGACCCCCCCAGGGACCCCCCGGGACCCCCCGAGACACCCCCGGGACCCCCCGAGACCCCCCCGGGACCCCCCCAGGGACCCCCCGAGACCCCCCGGGACCCCCGGGCCCCCGAGACCCCCGGGCCCCCGGGTACCTTGGAAGCCGAGGAAATAAAGCGAGTGCCGGGGCTTCCCCCCGATGATGCCGAGGCAGGAGCGGAGCTGCAGCAGCTCCTGCAGGGGAACCGGGATTGGTACCGGGACCGGCATCGGTACCGGCACCGGGACCGGGACCGGGATCGGGATCGGGATCGGTACCGGGACCGGCATCGGTACCGGCACCGGGACCAGCATCGGTACCGGGACCGGGATCGGCACCGGGACCGGGATCGGTACCGGCACCGGGACCAGCATCGGCACCGGGACCAGCATCGGCACCGGCACCGGGATCGGCACCGGGATCGGAACTGGGATCGGGACCGGGACCGGGATTGGTACCGGGACCGGCATCGGGATCGGTACCGGCATCGGGATCGGTACCGGGACCGGGATCGGTACCGGCACCGGGATCGGGATCGGCACCGGGATCGGGATTGGCACCGGGATTGGGACGGGGACCGGCACCAGGACTGGGATCGGTACCGGCACCGGGATCGGGATCGGGACCAGGACCGGGATCAGCACTGGGACCAGGATCAGCACCGGGACCGGCTCCGGGATCGGGACAGGGACCGGCACCAGGACCGGCATCGGTACCGGCACCGGGATCGGGACGGGGACCGGCACCAGGACCAGGATCGGGATCGGAACCGGGATCGGCACCGGCACCAGGACCGGGATTGGCACCGGGATCAGGATCGGGACCGGGATCGGTACTGGCACCGGGATCGGTACCGGGATCGGGACGGGGACCGGCACCAGGACCGGGATCGGCACCAGGACCGGGATCGGGATCGGGACCGGTATCGGTACCGGCAACAGGACCGGGATCGGGACCGGGATCAGGATCGGGACCGGGATCGGTACCAGGACCGGGATCAGCACTGGGACCAGGATCAGCACCGGGACCGGCACCGGGACCGGGATCGGGACCGGGATCTGCACCGGGATCGGCACCGGGACCGGCACCGGGACCGGGATCGGGACCGGGATTGGTACCGGGATCGGTACCGGGACTGGGATCAGCACTGGGACCGGGATCGGCACCGGGATCGGGATCAGGACAGGATCGGTACTGGGACCGGGATCAGCACCGGGACCAGCACCAGCACCGGGATCGGCACCAGGACCGGCTCCGGGACCGGGATCGGCACTGGGACCGGGATCGGCACCAGGACCGGCTCCGGGAACGCCCCCGGTAGCCCCCAGACCCACCTTGACACACTCCACGTACACCGGGTTCAGGCTCTCGCCCCCCAACCGCGCCGGTACCAGCAGGACGAGCCCGCGGTGCTGCTCCGGTTCCGGTTCCGGTTCCGGTGCTCCCGGTGTTCCGTGTCCCGCTGTTCCCGGTGTTCCCGGTGTTCCGTGTCCCGCTGTTCCCGGTGTTTTCGGTGTTCCCGGTGTTCCGTGTCCCGCTATTCCCGGTGTTCCCGGTGTTCCCGGTGTTTCCGGTGTTCTTGATGTTCCTGGTGTTCCGTGTCCCGGTGTTATTCCCGGTTTTTCCGGTATTCCCGGTTTTCCATGTCCCGGTGTTCCCGGTGTTCCATGTCCCGGTATTCCCGGTTTTTCCGGTGTTATTCCCGGTGTTCCGTGTCCCGGTGTTCTGTATCCCGGTTTTTCCGGTATTCCCGGTGTCATTCCCGGTGTCATTCCCGGTGTCATTCCCGCTGTTCCCGGTGTTCCCGGTGTTATTCCCGGTGTCATTCCCGGTATTCCCGGTGTCATTCCCGGTGTTCCCGGTGTCATTCCCGGTGTCATTCCCGGTGTTCCCGGTGTTCCCGGTGCCATTCCCGCTGTCCCCCCCTCAGGCTCGCCCCTCACCAGCCTGGCCACGTCCCCTTTGTAAACTGCAAAACAAAACAGGGGAGGGGTCTCCTCATTCCCGCCCCCTCCCCCAGACCCCCCCAGACCCCCCCAGACCCCCCCAGACCCCCCCGGACCCCCCAGACCCCCATTTGGGGAGGGGTCTCCTCATTCCCGCCCCCTCCCCCAGACCCCCCCAGACCCCCCCAGACCCCCCCAGACCCCCATTTGGGGAGGGGTCTCCTCATTCCCGCCCCCTCCCCCAACCCCCAGACCCCCCCAGACTCCCCAGACCCCCATTTGGGGAGGGGTCTCCTCATTCCCGCCCCCTCCCCCAACCCCCAGACCCCCCCAGACCCCCCCAGACCCCCATTTGGGGAGGGGTCTCCTCATTCCCGCCCCCTCCCCCAACCCCCAGACCCCCCCAGACCCCCATTTGGGGAGGGGTCTCCTCATTCCCGCCCCCTCCCCCAACCCCCAGACCCCCCCAGACCCCCCCAGACCCCCATTTGGGGAGGGGTCTCCTCATTCCCGCCCCCTCCCCCAACCCCCAGACCCCCATTTGGGGAGGGGTCTCCCGTTACCGGTGCAATCCTGGGCCACGTAGACGGCGAGCCCGGGGGTCTCGGCGCAGGATTCCACAGCCCCCCTGCACGGGACGGGAGCGCTGGGTCCGGGGGGGGGTCCCGGTGTCTCCCCCCAGCCCCTCGGGGGTCCCCGAGCCCCTCCCGGTCCCGCTCACCGGAGGAGGTGGGCGGCGATGGCGGGGCCGAACCAGTCCCCGGCGCTTTTGCCGAACTCCCGGCCCAGCTCCACCAGCCGGTGGATCCCGAAGGGGGCGCGGGGGTGGTCGCAGAACCACGAGACGATGGCTCGGTGCCGCTGCTCCGCCTCCCGGGGGGCGCGGGGGGCGTCCGGGAGGGGTCGTGACCGTCCCGAGGGGTCCCGGAGCTTCCCCGAGGGGTCCCGGGACTGTCCCGGGGGGTCCCGTGCCCATCCCGAGGGGTCCCGGGGCTGTCCCGGAGGGTCCCGGAGCTTCCCCGAGGGGTCCCGGGGCTCTCCCGAGGGGTCCCGGAGATTCCCCGGGGGGTCCCGGAGCTTCCCCGAGGGGTCCCGGGGCTGTCCCGGGGGGTCCCGGAGCTTCCCCGAGGGGTCCCGGGGCTGTCCCGGGGGGTCCCGTGCCCATCCCGGAGGGTCCCGGAGCTCTCCCAAGGGGTCCCGGAGTTTCCCCGAGGGGTCCCGGGGCTGTCCCGAGGGGTCCCGGAGCTTCCCTGGGGGGTCCCGTGCCCATCCCGGGGAGTCCCGGAGCTTTCCCGGGGGGTCCCGTGCCCATCCCGAGGGGTCCCGGAGCTGTCCCGAGGGGTCCCGTGCCCATCCCGGGGGGTCCCGGAGCTCTCCCAAGGGGTCCCGGGGCTGTCCCGGAGGGTCCCGGAGCTGTCCCGGAGGGTCCCGGGGCTCTCCCGAGGGGTCCCGGGGCTTTCCCAGGGGGTCCCGGAGCTGTCCCGGGGGGTCCCGGAGCTCTCCCAAGGGGTCCCGGGGCTGTCCCGGGGGGTCCCGTGCCCATCCCGAGGGGTCCCGGAGCTCTCCCAAGGGGTCCCGGGGCTGTTCTGAGGGGCCCCGGAGCTTCCCCGGTGGATCCCGTGCCCGTCCCGAGGGGTCCCCTGCGCCTCCCGAGGGGTCCTGGAGCTTCCCCGAGGGGTCCCGGAGCTTTCCCAGGGGGTCCCGGAGCTTCCCCGGGGGGTCCCGGAGCTTTCCCAGGGGGTCCCGGAGCTTCCCCGGGGGGTCCCGTTCCCCCCCGGGGGACTCCGTGTCCATCCTGGGGGGTCCCTGTCCATTCTGGGGGGGTCGCGTCCACCCTGGGGGCTCCTGGATCCATCCTGGGGGGTCCCGGCTACATCCCAGGGGGTCCCTGGGCCCATCCCGGGGGTCCCTGGGCCCATCCCGGGGGTCTCTCAGCCCATCTCGGGGGTCCCTCGGTCCATCCCGGGCGTCCCTGGGCCCATCCCGGGGGTCTCTCGGCCCATCCCGGGGGTCCCTGGGCCCATCCCGGGGGTCTCTCAGCCCATCCCGGGGGTCTCTCAGCCCATCCCGGGGGTCTCTCGGTCCATCCCGGGGGTCCCTGGGCCCATCCCGGGGGTCCCGTGTCCGTCCCGGGGGGTCGCGGCTCCCTCGGGCCCTCCCGGTTTTCGGTTCCAGCAGCGCCTCCGGCCACACCCAGTCTGGAAAAGAGGGGAGGGGGCGAGCTCCAGCAGCGACCCCGGGTTTGGGGGTCTCTCCCCAGGCTCGGGGGTCTCTCCCCGGCTCGGGGGTCTCCCCAGGCTCGGGGGTCTCTCCCCAGATTTGGGGGTCTCCCCGGGGCTCAGGGGTCTCTCCCCAGGCTCGGGGGTCTCTCCCCAGCTCGGGGGTCTCCCCAGCTCGGGGGTCTCCCCAGCTCGGGGGTCTCTCCCCAGCTCGGGGGTCTCTCCCAGATTCAGGGGTCTCTCCCCAGCTCGGGGGTCTCTCCCCGGGCTCGGGGGTCTCTCCCCAGCTCGGGGGTCTCTCCCCGGCTCAGGGGTCTCCCCCAGCTCGGGGGTCTCCCCAGCTCGGGGGTCTCTCCCCAGCTCGGGGGTCTCCCCGGGCTCGGGGGTGTCCCCAGCTCGGGGGTCTCTCCCCAGCTCGGGGGTCTCTCCCAGATTCAGGGGTCTCTCCCCAGGCTCAGGGGTCTCTCCCCAGCTCGGGGGTCTCCCCGGGCTCAGGGGTCTCTCCCAGGCTCAGGGGTCTCTCCCAGGCTCGGGGGTCTCTCCCCGGGCTCAGGGGTCTCCCCCGGCTCGGGGGTCTCTCCCCAGCTCGGTGGTCTCTCCCCAGCTCGGGGGTCTGTCCCCAGCTCGGGGGTCTCTCCCCAGATTCAGGGGTCTCTCCCCAGCTCGGGGGTCTCCCCCGGCTCGGGGGTCTCTCCCCAGCTCGGTGGTCTCTCCCCGGCTCGGGGGTCTCTCCCCAGCTCGGGGGTCTCCCCGGCTCGGGGGTCTCTCCCCAGATTTGGGGGTCTCTCCGGGGCTCGGGGGTCTCCCCAGCTCGGGGGTCTCTCCCCAGGCTCAGGGGTCTCTCCCCAGCTCGGGGGTCTCCCCAGCTCGGGGGTCTCTCCCCAGCTCGGGGGTCTCCCCAGCTCGGGGGTCTCTCCCCAGGCTCGGGGGTCTCCCCAGCTCAGGGGTCTCTCCCCAGCTCGGGGGTCTCCCCAGCTCAGGGGTCTCTCCCCAGCTCGGGGGTCTCTCCCCAGCTCGGGGGTCTCCCCAGCTCAGGGGTCTCCCCAGCTCGGGGGTCTCTCCCCAGCTCGGGGGTCTCTCCCAGATTCAGGGGTCTCTCCCCAGGCTCGGGGGTCTCTCCCCAGATTCAGGGGTCTCTCCCCAGGCTCGGGGGTGTCCCCAGCTCGGGGGTCTCTCCCCAGCTCGGGGGTCTCTCCCCAGCTCGGGGGTCTCCCCAGGCTCGGGGGTCTCCCCAGGCTCGGGGGTGTCCCCAGCTCGGGGGTCTCCCCAGGCTCAGGGGTCTCTCCCCAGCTCGGGGGTCTCTCCCCAGCTCGGGGGTGTCCCCAGCTCGGGGGTCTCCCCGGGGCTCGGGGGTCTCTCCCCAGATTCAGGGGTCTCCCCAACTCGGGGGTCTCTCCCAGGCTCGGGGGTCTCTCCCCAGCTCGGGGGTCTCTCCCCAGATTTGGGGGTCTCTCCGGGGCTCGGGGGTCTCTCCGGGGCTCGGGGGTCTCTCCCCAGCTCGGGGGTCTCTCCCCAGGCTCAGGGGTCTCTCCCCAGCTCGGGGGTCTCCCCAGCTCAGGGGTCTCTCCCCAGCTCGGGGGTCTCCCCAGCTCAGGGGTCTCTCCCCAGCTCGGTGGTCTCTCCCCAGCTCGGGGGTCTCTCCCCAGGCTCGGGGGGGTCTCCCCAGCTCGGGGGTCTCCCCAGCTCGGGGGTCTCTCCCCAGCTCGGGGGTCTCTCCCCAGGCTCAGGGGTCTCTCCCCAGGCTCAGGGGTCTCTCCCCAGCTCGGGGGTCTCCCCGGGCTCAGGGGTCTCTCCCAGGCTCAGGGGTCTCTCCCAGGCTCGGGGGTCTCTCCCCGGGCTCAGGGGTCTCCCCCGGCTCGGGGGTCTCTCCCCAGCTCGGTGGTCTCTCCCCAGCTCGGGGGTCTGTCCCCAGCTCGGGGGTCTCTCCCCAGATTCAGGGGTCTCTCCCCAGCTCGGGGGTCTCCCCCGGCTCGGGGGTCTCTCCCCAGCTCGGGGGTCTCTCCCCAGCTCGGGGGTCTCTCCCCAGCTCGGGGGTCTCCCCGGCTCGGGGGTCTCTCCCCAGCTCGGGGGTCTCTCCCCAGATTTGGGGGTCTCTCCGGGGCTCGGGGGTCTCCCCAGCTCGGGGGTCTCTCCCCAGGCTCAGGGGTCTCTCCCCAGCTCGGGGATCTCTCCCCAGCTCGGGGATCTCTCCCCAGATTCAGGGGTCTCTCCCCAGCTCGGGGGTCTCCCCGGGCTCGGGGGTGTCCCCGGCTCGGGGGTCTCTCCCCAGCTCGGTGGTCTCTCCCCAGCTCGGGGGTCTCTCCCCAGCTCGGGGGTCTCCCCAGCTCAGGGGTCTCTCCCCAGGCTCGGGGGTCTCTCCCCAGCTCAGGGGTCTCTCCCCAGCTCGGGGGTGTCCCCAGCTCGGGGGTCTCCCCAGGCTCAGGGGTCTCTCCCCAGCTCAGGGGTCTCTCCCCAGATTTGGGGGTCTCTCCCCAGCTCGGGGGTCTCTCCCCAGGCTCGGGGGTCTCCCCAGGCTCGGGGGTCTCCCCGGGCTCGGGGGTCTCTCCCCAGCTCGGGGGTCTCTCCCCAGCTCGGGGGTCTCCCCAGGCTCGGGGGTCTCTCCCCAGCTCGGGGGTCTCCCCAGCTCAGGGGTCTCTCCCCAGCTCGGGGGTCTCTCCCCAGCTCGGGGGTCTCTCCCCAGGCTCGGTGGTCTCTCCCCAGCTCGGGGGTCTCTCCCCAGCTCGGGGGTCTCTCCCCAGCTCGGGGGTCTCCCCAGGCTCGGGGGTGTCCCCAGCTCGGGGGTCTCTCCTCAGATTCAGGGGTCTCTCCCCAGCTCGGGGGTCTCCCCAGCTCGGTGGTCTCTCCCCAGCTCGGTGGTCTCTCCCCAGGCTCAGGGGTCTCTCCCCAGCTCGGGGGTCTCTCCCCAGCTCGGGGGTCTCTCCCCAGGCTCGGGGGTCTCCCCAGCTCGGGGGTCTCTCCCCAGCTCGGGGGTCTCTCCCCAGCTCAGGGGTCTCTCCCCAGGCTCGGGGGTCTCCCCAGCTCGGGGGTCTCCCCAGCACAGGGGTCTCTCCCCAGCTCGGGGGTCTCTCCCCAGCTCGGGGGTCTCCCCAGCTCGGGGGTCTCTCCCCAGCTCGAGGGTCTCCCCAGCTCGGGGGTCTCCCCAGGCTCAGGGGTCTCTCCCCAGCTCGGGGGTCTCTCCCCAGCTCAGGGGTCTCTCCCCAGCTCGGGGGTCTCCCCAGCACAGGGGTCTCTCCCCAGCTCGGGGGTCTCCCCAGCTCGGGGGTCTCTCCCCAGCTCGGGGGTCTCTCCCCAGCTCGGGGGTCTCCCCAGCTCGGGGGTCTCTCCCCAGATTCAGGGGTCTCTCCCCAGCTCGGGGGTCTCTCCCCAGCTCGGGGGTCTCCCCAGATTCAGGGGTCTCTCCCCAGGCTCGGGGGTCTCCCCAGCTCGGGGGTCTCCCCGGCTCGGGGGTCTCCCCAGCTCGGGGGTCTCTCCCCAGCTCGGGGGTCTCCCCAGCTCGGGGGTCTCTCCCCAGGCTCAGGGGTCTCTCCCCAGCTCAGGGGTCTCTCCCCCGGCTCGGGGGTCTCTCCCCAGCTCGGGGGTCTCTCCCCAGATTTGGGGGTCTCTCCGGGGCTCGGGGGTCTCTCCGGGGCTCGGGGGTCTCCCCAGCTCGGGGGTCTCCCCAGCTCGGGGGTCTCTCCCCAGCTCGGGGGTCTCTTACCGCGGCCCAGCAGGTGCAGCAGCAGCCCCTGGCCCAGCAGCATCTGTGCGCTGCGCAGGGTGCAGCCCCAGCCGCAGTCCGAGGTGCGGCCGGAGCCGGGCAGCGCCGGGAACCCGCAGCGGTAGGTGAGCCACAACCGGGAGCCGAAATCCCGCCGGAACCGGGCCAGCTCCTCTGCGGGGGGAGAAACGGGGGGGAGACCCTCAGACCCCTCCCCAAATCCCCGCCGGAACCGCCACAGCTCCTCTGCACGGGGGGAGAAACGGGGGGGAGACCCCCGAGAACAGCCTGAGACCCCTCCCCAAATCCCCGCCGGAACCGGGCCAGCTCCTCTGCGGGGGGAGAAACGGGGGGGAGACCCTCAGACCCCTCCCCAAATCCCGCCGGAACCGCCCCAGCTCCTCTGCGGGGGGGGAGAAACGGGGGGGAGACCCTCAGACCCCTCCCCAAATCCCCGCCGGAACCGGGACAGCTCCTCTGCGGGGGGAAACGGGGGGGAGACCCCCGAGAACAGCCTGAGACCCCTCCCCAAATCCCCGCCGGAACCGGGCCAGCTCCTCTGCGGGGGGAGAAACGGGGGGGAGACCCTCAGACCCCTCCCCAAATCCCCGCCGGAACCGGGCCAGCTCCTCTGCACGGGGAAACGGGGGTGGGAGACCCTCAGACCCCTCCCCAAATCCCCGCCGGAACCGGGCCAGCTCCTCTGCACGGGGAAACGGGGGTGGGAGACCCTCAGACCCCTCCCCAAATCCCCGCCGGAACCGGGCCAGCTCCTCTGCGGGGGGAGAAACGGGGGGGAGACCCCCGAGAACAGCCTGAGACCCCTCCCCAAATCCCCGCCGGAACCGGGCCAGCTCCTCTGCACGGGGGAGAAACGGGGGTGAGACCCTCAGACCCCTCCCCAAATCCCACCGGAACCGGGCCAGCTCCTCTGCACGGGGGGAGAAACGGGGGTGAGACCCTCAGACCCCTCCCCAAATCCCGCCGGAACCGCCACAGCTCCTCTGCACGGGGGGAGAAACGGGGGGGAGACCCTCAGACCCCTCCCCAAATCCCCGCCGGAACCGGGCCAGCTCCTCTGCGGGGGGAAACGGGGTGAGAGACCCTCAGACCCCTCCCCAAATCCCCGCCGGAACCGGGCCAGCTCCTCTGCACGGGGGGAAACGGGTGGGAGACCCTCAGACCCCTCCCCAAATCCCGCCGGAACCGCCCCAGCTCCTCTGCAGGGGGGAAAGGGGTGGGAGCCCCCCCAGGGTTAAGAAATGGGGGTGGGAGCCCCCCGAGCCCCCCGGGGGTCCCGCTCACCCCGGTTCCCCGGTGTGTAGACCCTCCCCAGCAGGTACAGGGGGTCCCGCGGGTGGAAGTGGGGCCGCGGCCGCAGCGTCCAGCCTGGGGCGGAGAGAGGGGGGGTCAGAGGGGACCCCCGGCACCCCCAAATCCCGGTTCCCCAAATCCCGGCACCCCCAAATCCCGGCACCCCCAAATCCCGGGACCCCAAAATCCCGGCACCCCAAATCCCGGGACCCCCAAATCCCGGCACCCCCAAATCCCGGCGCCCCAAATCCCGGCACCCCCAAATCCCGGGAACCCCAAATCCCGGCACCCCCAAATCCCGGTTCCCCAAATCCCGGCACCCCCAAATCCCGGCTCCCCAAATCCCGGCACCCCAAATCCCGGCACCCCCAAATCCCGGGACCCCAAATCCCGGCACCCCCAAATCCCGGCACCCCCAAATCCCGGCACCCCAAATCCCGGCACCCCCAAATCCCGGCACCCCCAAATCCCGGCACCCCAAACCCCGGCACCCCAAATCCCGGTTCCCCAAATCCCGGCTCCCCAAATCCCAGCACCCCAAATCCCGGCACCCCAAATCCCGGCACCCCCAATCCCGGCACCCCCAAATCCCGGGAACCCCCAAATCCCAGAACCCCCAATCCCGGCACCCCCAAATCCCGGCACCCCCAATCCCGACACCCCCAAATTCCGGCACCCCCAAATCCCGGCACCCCCAAATCCCGGGACCCCAAATCCCGGCACCCCCAAATCCCGGCCCCTCAAATCCCGGGAACCCCAAATCCCGGCACCCCAAATCCCGGGACCCCCAAATCCCGGCACCCCCAAATCCCGGCACCCCCAAATCCCGGGACCCCCAAATCCCGGGACCCCCAAATTCCCGGGGAGCTCCTCCGAGGGCAGCCCCCGACATCCCCGGGATCCCGGCCCATTGTCCCTTTCCCGGTGTCCCCATGTCCCCATGTCCCGGTGTCCCCATGTCCCGGTGTCCCGGTGTCCCGGTGTCCCCATGTCCCGGTGTCCCATGTCCCGGTGTCCCGGTGTCCCCATGTCCCGGTGTCCCGGTGTCCCCGTGTCCCATGTCCCGGTGTCCCGGTGTCCCGGTGTCCCGGTGTCCCCATGTCCCCATGTCCCCATGTCCCGGTGTCCCCATGTCCCGGTGTCCCGGTGTCCCGGTGTCCCCATGTCCCGGTGTCCCCATGTCCCCGTGTCCCGGTGTCCCCATGTCCCGGTGTCCCGGTGTCCCGGTGTCCCGGTGTCCCGCTGTCCCCATGTCCCGGTGTCCCGGTGTCCCCATGTCCCGGTGTCCCCATGTCCCGGTGTCCCGGTGTCCCCATGTCCCGGTGTCCCGGTGTCCCCATGTCCCGGTGTCCCCGTGTCCCATGTCCCGGTGTCCCCATGTCCCGGTGTCCCCATGTCCCCATGTCCCGGTGTCCCGGTGTCCCCATGTCCCGGTGTCCCCATGTCCCCATGTCCCGGTGTCCCATGTCCCGGTGTCCCGGTGTCCCGGTGTCCCGGTGTCCCGGTGTCCCGGTGTCCCCATGTCCCCGTGTCCCGGTGTCCCCATGTCCCGGTGTCCCGGTGTCCCCATGTCCTGTCCCCATGTCCCGGTGTCCCGGTGTCCCCGTGTCCC
Organism: Cyanistes caeruleus; assembly: GCF_971803275.1. Classification (NCBI taxonomy): domain Eukaryota; kingdom Metazoa; phylum Chordata; class Aves; order Passeriformes; family Paridae; genus Cyanistes; species Cyanistes caeruleus. The sequence continues at coordinate 1,269,311 of NC_141736.1, forward strand.
GCTGTCCCCATGTCCCGGTGTCCCGGTGTCCCGGTGTCCCCATGTCCCCATGTCCCGGTGTCCCGGTGTCCCCATGTCCCGGTGTCCCCATGTCCCGGTGTCCCCATGTCCCGGTGTCCCGGTGTCCCGGTGTCCCCATGTCCCCATGTCCCGGTGTCCCGGTGTCCCCATGTCCCGCTGTCCCCATGTCCCGGTGTCCCGGTGTCCCCATGTCCCGCTGTCCCCATGTCCCGGTGTCCCGGTGTCCCGGTGTCCCCATGTCCCCATGTCCCGGTGTCCCGGTGTCCCCATGTCCCCATGTCCCGGTGTCCCGGTGTCCCGGTGTCCCCATGTCCCCATGTCCCGGTGTCCCGGTGTCCCCATGTCCCCATGTCCCGGTGTCCCGGTGTCCCCATGTCCCGCTGTCCCCATGTCCCGGTGTCCCGGTGTCCCCATGTCCCGCTGTCCCCATGTCCCGGTGTCCCGGTGTCCCGGTGTCCCGGTGTCCCCACCGTATTTGACGCTGTTCCAGGCCGCGAGGACGCGCCCCCTCACGCGCTGCCCGCCGCGCTCGCTCCCGGGGGGGGTTCCCGGTCCCGGTCCCGGTGCCGGGGGGGGTCCCGGTCCCGGTCCCTCCCCCCCCCGGCTCATGGCGGCGGCGCGCGGGGGGGGGCGGGGCCCCGCAGGGGGCGTGGCCACAGCGAGCTCCCGGCACCGGCGCGGAAAGGGGCGTGGCCAACCAGAGGGGCGTGGTTACGTAAATCAACTCCAGAGGGCGTGGCCTCCGCGCGGGGGGCGTGGCCTGCCGCGAGGTCGGGGAGCCCCGGGGACATTTGGGGGTGGCCCCGGTGACACCGACAGGTCCCGGGGGCGTTTTGGGGGTCACGGAAACCCCCCCAGAGTGATTTGGGGTGTGTGGGGGGGGTCCTCAAGGACCTCAAGGGTCACGGGGACACCCCCGGGGGACTCTTATTGCGGCGAGGGGCGTGTCCGTGACGTCACAGGGCGTGTCCCGGGCTCTTATCGCGGCGGGGGCTCCGCGCGCTGCTTAGTCACGGCCCCCCCCCGCCCCCCCCCGGCCCCGGGGCCGCGGCACGGACCGGTGAGACCCCCAAAATATCCCCAGAATATCCCCAGGACCCCCCCCGGGACCCCTGGGACCCCCAAAATATCCCAAAATACCCCCAAAATATCCCAACATATCCCCAGAATATCCCCAGGACCCCCCCCAGGACCCCTGAGATCCCCAAAATATCCCAAAATATCCCCAGGACCCCCCCCGGGACCCCTGAGACCCCCAAAATATCCCAAAATATCCCAAAATACCCCCAAAATGTCCCCAAAATATCCCCAGAATATCCCCAGGACCCCCCGCGGGACCCCTGAGATCCCCAAAATATCCCAAAATATCCCCAGGACCCCCCCCGGGACCCCTGAGACCCCCAAAATATCCCAAAATATCCCAAAATATCCCAAAATATCCCCAGGACCCCCCCCGGGAGGCGCCGGTACCGGACCGGACCCGTGAGACCCCCAAAATATCCCCAAAATGTCCCCAAATATCCCCAAAATATTCCCAGGAACCCCCCGGCAGGCGCCGGTACCGGACACGATCCCGGAGATCCCCAAAATATCCCAAAATACCCCCAAAATATCCTCAGAATATCCCCAGGAAATCCCCAGGAACCCTGAGACCCCCAGAATATCCCGAAATATCCCAAAATATCCCCAAAATATCCCAAAATATCCCCAAAACACCCCCCAGGACCCCCCCCGGGACCCCTGAGACCCCCAAAATATCCCCAAAATATTCCCCAGGACCCCTGAGACCCCCAAAATCCTCCCCGGGACCCCCAAAATCCCCCCCCGAACCCCCCAAAAGACCCCCCCGAGTACCCCGGTGTCGGGACGGGCCGGTGAGACCCCTCCCCATCCCAAATACTCCCAAAATACACCCCGGGACCCCCCCCAAATACCCACGGGGACAGCGCCGGTACCGGGGGGCTGCGTGGGCCGTGAGACCGCCCCAAAACTGCCCCAAAACTGCCCCAAAACTGCCCCAAAACAACCCCAAAAATTCTCCAAAACTGCCCCAAAACTGCTCCAAAAGGGCCCCAAAACGGCTCCAAAAGGGCCCCAAAACGGCTCCAAAAATTCCCCAAAACTGCCCCAAAACGGCTCCAAAATTGCCCCAAAACGGCTCCAAAATTGCCCCCAAAACAACCCCAAAATTGCCCCAAAACGGCTCCAAAAGGGCCCCAAAACTGCCCCAAAACGGCTCCAAAAATTCCCCAAAACTGCCCCAAAACAGCCCCAAAAATTCCCCAAAACTGCCCCAAAACGGCTCCAAAAGGGCCCCAAAACTGCCCCAAAACGGCTCCAAAAATTCTCCAAAACTGCCCCAAAACGGCTCCAAAAGGGCCCCAAAACTGCCCCAAAACGACCCCAAAATTGCCCCCAAAACTGCCCCAAAACGGCTCCAAAAGGGCCCCCAAAACAACCCCAAAATTGCCCCAAAACGGCTCCCAAAATGCCCCAAAACGGCTCCAAAAATGCCCCAAAATGACCCCAAAATTGCCCCAAAACGACCCCAAAATTGCCCCCAAAACAACCCCATAACTGCCCAAAAACTGCCCCAAAACGACCCCAAAATGACCCCAAAACGGCTCCAAAATTGCCCCAAAACAGCTCCAAAATTACCCCCAAAATACCCCAAAACTGTCCCAAAATGGCTCCAAAATTGCCCCAAAATGACCCCAAAAATGCCCCAAAACGGCTCCAAAAGGGCCCCCAAAATACCCCAAAACTGCCCCAAAATTAGCCCAAAATTGCCCCAAAACGACCCCAAAATGACCCCAAAACGGCTCCAAAAGGGCCCCAAAATTGCCCCAAAACGACCCCAAAACTGCCCCCAAATTGCCCCAAAACAGCTCCAAAGGGCCCCAAAAAAGCCTCAAAAACGACCCCAAAAAGCCCCAAAATGACCCCAAAACGCCCCAAAATTACCCTAAAAAGCCCCAAAATGATCCCAAAAAGCCCCAAAAAAAGCCCCAAAATGACCCTAAAAAGCCTCAAAATGACCCCAAAAAGAAGCCCCAAAATGACCCCAAAAAGCCCCAAAAAACCCCCAAAATGACCCCAAAAAGCCCCAAAATGACCCCAAAAAGCCCCAAACCGCCCCCAAACTCCTCTGGGGGTCCCCAAAACGCCCCCAGGACCCCCCAGAACCGGCTCGGGATCCCTTGGGGACCCCTCCCCAAAAGGGTCCCTGGGGTGTGTGGGGGGGGTCTGTATCCCACTCCCCCCCCTCCGTGCCTCAGTTTCCCCCTCTCTGACCCCAAATCCCCGCCAAACCCCATCCCCCCACTCCGTGCCTCAGTTTCCCTCTCTCTGACCCCATAACCCCCCCAAATCCCTTCCCCCCCCTTGCCTCAGTTTCCCCCTCTCTGACCCCATAACCCCCCCAAACCCCCCCAAACCCCATCCCCCCCCTCCTTGCCTCAGTTTCCCCCTCTCTGACCCCATAACCCCCCCAAACCCCCCCAAACCTCATCCCCACCCTCCCTGCCTCAGTTTCCCCCACTCTAACCCCATTTTCTCCCCCCCAAATCCCATTCCTGACCCCATCCCCAAGCTCCGTGCCTCAGTTTCCCTCTCTCTAACCCCATTTTCTCCCCCCAAACCCCATCCCCACCCTCCGTGCCTCAGTTTCCCCCACTATAACCCTATTTTCTCCCCCCCAAACCCCATCCCCAAGCTCCGTGCCTCAGTTTCCCCCACTCTAACCCCATTTTCTCCCCCCAAATCCCCCCCAAACCCCATCCCCCCCTCCGTGCCTCAGTTTCCCTCTCTCTAACCCCATTTTCTCCCCCCCAAATCCCATCCCCAAGCTCCGTGCCTCAGTTTCCCCCACTCTAACCCCATTTTCTTCCCCCCAAACCCCATCCCCAAGCTCCGTGCCTCAGTTTCCCTCACTCTAACCCCATTTTCTCCCCCCAAATCCCCCCCAAACCCCATCCCCACCCTCCGTGCCTCAGTTTCCCCCACTATAACCCTATTTTCTCCCCCCCAAACCCCATCCCCAAGCTCTGTGCCTCAGTTACCCTCACTCAAACCCCATTTTCTCTCCCCGAAATCCCATTCCTGACCCCATCCCCAAGCTCCGTGCCTCAGTTTCCCCCACTCTAACCCCATTTTCTCCCCCCCACAGCCTCTCCACCACCCCCAAACCCCCTTTCTGGGGTCCCACAGCCTGTCTCCAGCCATGTCCCACCCCTCCCCACCGCCACCCCCGGATTTCCCCGCCGAGGTGACGCCGTCCCCGGGGGGCTCCCCGGCTCCGTGCCGTTACACCCTGTCCGAGCACCCCGGGGCCGCCCTGGCCGCCATGAACCAGCTGAGGTTGGAGGGGCAGCTGTGCGACGTCACCCTGCGGGTCCGGCAGGGCGGCGGCGACGCCGGCACCGAGCTGCGGGCGCACCGGGTGGTGCTGGCGGCCGCCAGCCCCGTGTTCCGGGCCATGTTCACCGGGGGGCTCCGCGAGAGGGGCTTGGCCGAGGTGCCCATCGAGGGGGTGCAGCCCCGGGCCATGGAGAGGCTGGTGGAGTTCGCCTACACGGCGGCGGTGGCGGTGGGCGAGGGGTGTGTGCTGCCGCTGCTGCACGGGGCGCTCATGTACCAGGTGTGTTAAACTCTAATTAATTTAATTTAATTAATTTGATTAATTTTTAATTCAAGAGAGCGGTTTTTGATAAGGGTCAGTGGTAACGTTCAATGAATCAGTATTGGTAAGGATCAATAAATCAATATTGGTAAGGTGTAATGAAGCAATATCAATAACATTTAATGAATCGATATTGGTAAGGATAAATGAGCCAATATTGATCAGGATCAATGAGCTGATATTGATCATGATCGATGAGCCGATACTGATCAGGATCAATGAGCCGATACTGATCAGGATCAATGAACTGATATTGACCAGGATCAATGAGCCGATATTGGTCAGGATCAATGAGCCGATATTGGTCAGGATCAATGAGCCAATAGTGATCATGATCAATGAGCCGATACTGATCAGGATCAATGATTGATCAATGATTGATCAGGAGCCTACACGGCGGCGGTGGCGGTGGGCGAGGGGTGTGTGCTGCCGCTGCTGCACGGGGCGCTCATGTACCAGGTGTGTTAAACTCTAATTAATTTAATTTAATTAATTTGATTAATTTTTAATTCAAGAGAGCGGTTTTTGATAAGGGTCAGTGGTAACGTTCAATGAATCAGTATTGGTAAGGATCAATAAATCAATATTGGTAAGGTGTAATGAAGCAATATCAATAACATTTAATGAATCGATATTGGTAAGGATCAATGAGCCAATATTGATCAGGATCAATGAGCTGATATTGGTCAGGATCAATGAGCCGATATTGGTCAGGATCAATGAGCTGATACTGATCAGGATCAATGAACTGATATTGACCAGGATCAATGAGCCGATATTGGTCAGGATCAATGAGCCGATATTGGTCAGGATCAATGAGCCAATAGTGATCATGATCAATGAGCCGATACTGATCAGGATCAATGATTGATCAGTGATTGATCAGGAGCCTACACGGCGGCGGTGGCGGTGGGGGAGGGGTGTGTGCTGCCGCTGCTGCACGGGGCGCTCATGTACCAGGTGTGTTAAACTCTAATTAATTTAATTAATTTTTAATTAATGAGAGCGGTATTTGATAAGGGTCAGTGGTAACGTTCAATGAATCAGTATTGGTAAGGATCAATAGATCAGTATTGGTAAGGATCGATAAATCAGTATTGGTAAGGATCAATAAATCAGTATTGGTAAGGTTTAGTGAATCAGTATTGGTAAGGATCAATAAATCAGTATTGGTAAGGTTTAGTGAATCAATATTGGTAAGGATCAATAAATCAGTATTGGTAAGGTTTAGTGAATCAATATTGGTAAGGATCGATAAATCAGTATTGGTAAGGACCAATGAATCAATATTGGTAAGGATCAATAAATCAGTATTGGTAAGGTTTGGTGAATCAATATTGGTAAGGATCGATAAATCAGTATTGGTAAGGTTTAGTGAATTAATATTGGTAAGGATCAATAAATCAATATTGGTAAGGTTTAATGAAGCAATATCAATAACATTTAATGAATCAATATTGGTAAGGTTTAGGGAATCAATACTGGTCAGGATCAATGAGCTGATATTGATCATGATCAATGAGCCGATACTGATAAGGATCAATGATTGATCAATGATTGATCAGGAGCCTACACGGCGGCGGTGGCGGTGGGCGAGGGGTGTGTGCTGCCGCTGCTGCACGGGGCGCTCATGTACCAGGTGTGTTAAACTCTAATTAATTTAATTTAATTAATTTTTAATTAATGAGAGCGGTATTTGATAAGGGTCAGTGGTAACGTTCAATGAATCAATATTGGTAAGGATCAATAAATCAGTATTGGTAAGGATCGATAAATCAGTATTGGTAAGTATCAATAAATCAGTATTGGTAAGGTTTAGTGGATCAATATTGGTAAGGATCGATAAATCAGTAATGGTAAGGTTTAGTGAATCAATATTGGTAAGGATCAATAAATCAGTATTGGTAAGGTTTAGTGAATCAATATTGGTAAGGATCAATAAATCAGTATTGGTAAGGTTTGGTGAATCAATATTGGTAAGGATCGATAAATCAGTATTGGTAAGGTGTAATGAATTAATATTGGTAAGGATCAATAAATCAATATTGGTAAGGTTTAATGAAGCAATATCAATAACATTTAATGAATCAATATTTGTAAGGTTTAGGGAATCAATACTGGTCAGGATCAATGAGCTGATATTGCTCAGGATCAATGAGCCGATATTGACCAGGATCAATGAGCTGATATTGGTCAGGATCAATGAGCCGATATTGACCAGGATCAATGAGCTGATATTGGTCAGGATCAATGAGCTGATATTGACCAGGATCAATGAGCTGATATTGGTCAGGATCAATGAGCCGATATTCATAATGAGCTGATACTGATCATGATCAATGAGCCGATACTGATCATGATCAATGAGCCGATACTGATCAGGATCAATGAGCCGATACTGATCAGGATCAATGAGCTGATACTGATCAGGATCAATGAGTTGATATTGATCATGATCAATGAGCCGATATTGACCAGGATCAATGAGCTGATACTGATCACGATCAATGAGCTGATATTGCTCAGGATCAATGAGCTGATATTGACCAGGATCAATGAGCTGATATTGATCAGGATCAATGAGCTGATACTGATCATGATCAATGAGCCGATATTGACCAGGATCAATGAGCCGATACTGATCAGGATCAATGAGCCGATACTGATCAGGATCAATGAGCCGATACTGATCATGATCAATGAGCCGATACTGATCATGATCAATGAGCTGATATTGGTCAGGATCAATGAGCCGATATTGGTCAGGATCAATGATTGATCAATGATTGATCAGGATCAATGAGCCGATACTGATCATGATCAATGAGCTGATATTGGTCAGGATCAATGAGCCGATATTGCTCATGATCAATGAGCTGATACTGATCAGGATCAATGAGCCGATACTGATCATGATCAATGAGCCGATACTGATCAGGATCAATGATCTGATACTGATCAGGATCAATGAGCCGCTACTGATCATGATCAATGAGCTGATATTGATCATGATCAATGAGCTGATATTGATCAGGATCAATGAGCTGATACTGGTCAGGATCAATGAGCCGATATTGCTCATGATCAATGAGCTGATACTGATCATGATCAATGAGCCGATATTGATCATGATCAATGAGCCGATATTGCTCATGATCAATGAGCTGATACTGATCATGATCAATGAGCCGATATTGACCAGGATCAATGAGCCGATACTGATCATGATCAATGAGCTGATATTGATCAGGATCAATGAGCTGATACTGGTCAGGATCAATGAGCCGATATTCATAATGAGCTGATACTGATCATGATCAATGAGCTGATATTGATCATGATCAATGAGCCGATACTGATCAGGATCAATGAGCTGATACTGATCAGGATCAATGAGCCGATACTGATCATGATCAATGAGCCGATACTGATCATGATCAATGAGCTGATATTGATCAGGATCAATGAGCTGATACTGGTCAGGATCAATGAGCCGATATTCATAATGAGCTGATACTGATCATGATCAATGAGCTGATATTGATCAGGATCAACGAGCCGATACTGATCAGGATCAATGAGCCGATACTGATCAGGATCAATGAGCTGATACTGATCAGGATCAATGAGCCGATACTGATCAGGATCAATGATTGATCAATGATTGATCAGGATCAATGAGCCGATACTGATCATGATCAATGAGCCGATACTGATCAGGATCAATGAGCCGATATTGCTCAGGATCAATGAGCCGATACTGATCATGATCAATGAGCCGATATTGCTCATGATCAATGAGCCGATACTGATCAGGATCAATGATTGATCAATGATCAATCACCACGGCGGCGGTGGCGGTGGAGGAGGGGTGCGTGCTGCCGCTGCTGCAGGGGGCGCTCCTGTACCGGGTACGGCAGATATTAATTAGTTTAATTTAATTTGATGTAATTAATTGAAAGGATCCGCGTGTGCGGCTGCGTTTGCAGGTGGACGCCGTGGTCAGAGCCTGCTGCTCCTTCCTGGCGGGGCAGCTGCACCCGAGCAACGCCATCGGCATCGCCGCGCTGGCCGAGCGCCTGGGCTGCCTGGAGCTGCAGCAGAGGGCACGGGAGTTCATCTACATGAACTTCGCTGAGGTGGGGAGGGGGCTCTGGGGGGCTCAACCGGGGTCTGGGGGGCTCATCCGGGGTCTGGGGGGCTCATCCGGGGTCTGGGGGCTCCATGGAGGGAGCGCCTGGGCTGCCTGGAGCTGCAGCAGAGAGCCCGGGAGTTCATCTACATGAACTTCGCTGAGGTGGGGAGGGGTCTGGGGGGCTCTGGGGGGGCTATGGGGGTCTCTGGGGGTCTGGGGGCTCCATGGAGGGAGCGCCTGGGCTGCCTGGAGCTGCAGCAGAGAGCACGGGAGTTCATCTACATGAACTTCGCTGAGGTGGGGAGGGGGCTCTGGGGGGCTGATCTGGGGTCTGGGGGCTCATCCGGGGTCTGGGGGCTCCATGGACGGAGCGCCTGGGCTGCCTGGAGCTGCAGCAGAGGGCCCGCGAGTTCATCTACATGAACTTCGCTGAGGTGGGGAGGGGGCTCGGGGGGCTTTGGGGGGGTCTGGGGGTCTGGGGGTCTCTGGGGGTCTGGGGGCTCCATGGAGGGAGCGCCTGGGCTGCCTGGAGCTGCAGCAGAGGGCCCAGGAGTTCATCTACATGAACTTCGCTGAGGTGGGGAGGGGGCTCTGGGGGCTTTGGGGGGCTCATCCGGGCTCTGGGGGCTGATCCGGGCTCTGGGGGCTCCATGGAGGGACCCCAGGGAGCGCCTGGGCTGCCTGGAGCTGCAGCAGAGGGCCCGCGAGTTCATCTACATGAACTTCGCTGAGGTGGGGAGGGGGCTCATCCGGGCTCTGGGGGGGCTATGGGGGGCTGATCCGGGGTCTGGGGGTCTCATTCAGGGTCTGGGGGCTCTGGGGGTCTGGGGGCTCCATGGAGGGAGCGCCTGGGCTGCCTGGAGCTGCAGCAGAGAGCACGGGAGTTCATCTACATGAACTTCGCTGAGGTGGGGAGGGGGCTCTGGGGGGCTGATCTGGGGTCTGGGGGCTGATCTGGGGTCTGGGGGCTCATCCGGGGTCTGGGGGCTCCATGGAGGGAGTGCCTGGGCTGCCTGGAGCTGCAGCAGAGAGCACGGGAGTTCATCTACATGAACTTCGCTGAGGTGGGGAGGGGGCTTTGGGGGTCTGATCCAGGCTCTGGGGGGCTCTGGGGGCTGATCCGGGCTCTGGGGGTCTGATCCGGGCTCTGGGGGTCTCTGGGGGGCTGATCCGGGCTCTGGGGGTCTCTGGGGGTCTCTGGGGGGCTGATCCGGGCTCTGGGGGTCTGATCCGGGCTCTGGGGGTCTCTGGGGGGCTGATCCGGGCTCTGGGGGTCTCTGGGGGTCTCAGGGGGTCTGATCCGGGCTCTGGGGGTCTCTGGGGGTCTCTGGGGGTCTCTGGGGGGTCTCTGGGGGTCTCAGGGGGGCTGATCCGGGCTCTGGGGGTCTCAGGGGGGCTGATCCAGGCTCTGGGGGGCTCTGGGGGTCTGATCCGGTGTCTGGGGGTCTCTGGGGGTCTGATCCAGGCTCTGGGGGTCTCTGGGGGTCTCTGGGGGTCTGATCCAGGCTCTGGGGGTCTCTGGGGGTCTGATCCGGGCTCTGGGGGTCTCTGGGGGTCTCTGGGGGTCTGATCCAGGCTCTGGGGGTCTCTGGGGGGCTGATCCAGGCTCTGGGGGGCTCTGGGGGTCTCTGGGGGTCTGATCCGGGCTCTGGGGGTCTCTGGGGGTCTGATCCAGGCTCTGGGGGTCTCTGGGGGGCTGATCCAGGCTCTGGGGGTCTCTGGGGGGCTGATCCGGGCTCTGGGGGTCTCTGGGGGTCTGATCCGGGCTCTGGGGGTCTCTGGGGGTCTGATCCAGGCTCTGGGGGTCTCTGGGGGGCTGATCCAGGCTCTGGGGGTCTCTGGGGGGCTGATCCGGGCTCTGGGGGGCTCTGGGGGTCTCTGGGGGTCTGATCCAGGCTCTGGGGGTCTCTGGGGGTCTCTGGGGGTCTGATCCGGGCTCTGGGGGTCTCTGGGGGGCTGATCCGGGCTCTGGGGGTCTCTGGGGGTCTCTGGGGGTCTCTGGGGGTCTTTGGGGCGCCGATTCAGGGTCTGATTTTGATCATTTTTAGAAATTTTCCCCCATTTTTCCTGCAGCTTTTCAATCAGGATGAATTCCTCTCACATCTCATGACCCTGACGTCACTTTGGGCTTCATTTTGAGTCGATTTTTATCAATTTTATAAATTTCCCTCACATTTTTTTCCCCAGGTTTTCAATCAGGGTGAATTCCTCTCACATCTCATTACCTTAATGGCGTTTTCGGGTTAATTTTGAGCTGATTTTTATCAATTTTAGAGACTTTTCTCACCTTTTTCCCCATTTTCTCCCCAGGTTTCCAAGCAGGAAGAATTCCTCTCGCTATCCCACTGCCAGAATGTCACTTTGGGGTTAATTTTGAGTTGATTTTTATCAATTTTCTCACCTTTTTCCCCATTTCCCTGCAGGTCTCCAAGCAGGAAGAATTCCTCTCGCTATCCCATTACCCTGATATCACTTTGGGGTTAATTTTGAGCTGATTTTTGTCAATTTTAGAGACTTTTCTCACCTTTTTTCCCATTTTCTCCCCAGGTTTCCAAGCAGGAAGAATTTCTCTCCCTGTCCCACTGCCAGAATGTCACTTTGGGGTTAATTTTGAGCTGATTTTGAGTTGATTTTTATCAATTTTAGAGACTTTTCTCACCTTTTTTCCCATTTCCCTGCAGGTTTCCAAACAAGAAGAATTCCTCTCCCTATCCCACTGCCAGAATGTCACTTTGGGGTTAATTTTGAGCTGATTTTGAGCTGATTTTTATCAATTTTAGAGACTTTTCTCACCTTTTTTCCCATTTCCCTGCAGGTTTCCAAACAAGAAGAATTCCTCTTGCTGTCCCACTGCCAGAATGTCACTTTGGGGTTAATTTTGAGCTGATTTTGAGTTGATTTTTGTCAATTTTCTCACCTTTTTCCCCATTTCCCTGCAGGTTTCCAAGCAGGAAGAATTCCTCTCGCTCTCCCACTGCCAGAATGTCACTTTGGGGTTAATTTTGAGCTGACTTTTATCAATTTTAGAGACTTTTCTCACCTTTTCTCCCCAGGTTTTCAATCGGGATGAGTTCCATGTGACATCCCATTACCCTGATATCACTTTGGGGTTGATTTTGAGCTGATTTTGAGCTGATTTTGAGCTGATTTTTGTCAATTTTCTCACCTTTTTCCCCATTTCCCTGCAGGTTTCCAAGCAGGAAGAATTCCTCTCGCTGTCCCACTGCCAGAATGTCACTTTGGGGTTAATTTTGAGTTGATTTTTATCAATTTTAGAGACTTTTCTCACCTTTTTCCCCATTTTCTCCCCAGGTTTCCAAACAAGAAGAATTCCTCTCCCTATCCCACTGCCAGAATGTCACTTTGGGGTTAATTTTGAGTTGATTTTTGTCAATTTTAGAGACTTTTCTCACCTTTTCTCCCCAGGTTTTCAATCGGGATGAGTTCCATGTGACATCCCATTACCCTGATATCACTTTGGGGTTGATTTTGAGCTGATTTTGAGCTGATTTTTGTCAATTTTAGAGACTTTTTCCCCATTTCCTTGCAGGTTTCCAAGCAGGAAGAATTCCTCTCGCTCTCCCACTGCCAGAATGTCACTTTGGGGTTAATTTTGAGCTGATTTTTATCAATTTTAGAGACTTTTCTCACCTTTTTTCCCATTTTCTCCCCAGGTTTCCAAGCAGGAAGAATTTCTCTCCCTGTCCCACTGCCAGAATGTCACTTTGGGGTTGATTTTGAGCTGATTTTGAGTTGATTTTTATCAATTTTAGAGACTTTTCTCACCTTTTTTCCCGTTTTCTCCCCAGGTCTCCAAGTAAGAAGAATTCCTCTCGCTGTCCCATTACCCTGATATCACTTTGGGGTTAATTTTGAGCTGATTTTTGTCAATTTTCTCACCTTTTTTCCCCATTTCCCTGCAGGTCTCCAAACAAGAATTCCTCTCCCTGTCCCATTACCCTGATATCACTTTGGGGTTAATTTTGAGTTGATTTTTATCAATTTTAGAGACTTTTCTCACCTTTTTCCCCATTTTCTCCCCAGGTTTCCAAACAAGAAGAATTCCTCTCCCTATCCCACTGCCAGAATGTCACTTTGGGGTTAATTTTGAGCTGACTTTTATCAATTTTAGAGACTTTTCTCACCTTTTCTCCCCAGGTTTTCAATCGGGATGAGTTCCATGTGACATCCCATTACCCTGATATCACTTTGGGGTTGATTTTGAGCTGATTTTGAGCTGATTTTGAGCTGATTTTTGTCAATTTTCTCACCTTTTTCCCCATTTCCCTGCAGGTTTCCAAACAAGAAGAATTCCTCTCGCTGTCCCACTGCCAGAATGTCACTTTGGGGTTAATTTTGAGCTGATTTTTGTCAATTTTAGAGACTTTTCCCACCTTTTTCCCATTTCCCTGCAGGTTTCCAAGCAGGAAGAATTCCTCTCGCTATCCCATTACCCTGATATCACTTTGGGGTTAATTTTGAGCTAATTTTGAGTTGATTTTTATCAATTTTAGAGACTTTTCTCACCTTTTTTCCCATTTTCTCCCCAGGTTTCCAAGCAGGAAGAATTCCTCTCGCTGTCCCACTGCCAGAATGTCACTTTGGGGTTGATTTTGAGCTGATTTTGAGTTGATTTTTGTCAATTTTCTCACCTTTTTCCCCATTTCCCTGCAGGTTTCCAAGCAGGAAGAATTCCTCTCGCTGTCCCATTACCCTGATATAATTTTGGGGTTAATTTTGAGCTGATTTTTATCAATTTTAGAGACTTTTCTCACCTTTTTCCCCATTTTCTCCCCAGGTTTCCAAGCAGGAAGAATTCCTCTCGCTGTCCCACTGCCAGAATGTCACTTTGGGGTTAATTTTGAGCTGATTTTGAGTTGATTTTTGTCAATTTTCTCACCTTTTTCCCCATTTCCCTGCAGGTTTCCAAGCAGGAAGAATTCCTCTCGCTGTCCCATTACCCTGATATAATTTTGGGGTTAATTTTGAGTTGATTTTTATCAATTTTAGAGACTTTTCTCACCTTTTTTCCCATTTTCTCCCCAGGTTTCCAAGCAGGAAGAATTCCTCTCGCTGTCCCACTGCCAGAATGTCACTTTGGGGTTAATTTTAAGCTGATTTTTATCAATTTTAGAGACTTTTCTCACCTTTTTTCCCATTTTCTCCCCAGGTTTCCAAGCAGGAAGAATTCCTCTCGCTGTCCCACTGCCAGCTGGCCACTCTGGTGAGCCGCGACGAGCTCAACGTCCGCTGCGAGTCCGAAGTCTTTCAGGCTTGCGTTTCTTGGGTCCAGCAGGACCGGGGGGCTCGGGCTCCTTTCCTCCCCGCTCTCCTCCGCGCCGTCCGCTGCCACGCTCTCACCCCTCGCTTCCTCCGCGCCCAACTCCGCCGCCGCCGCGACCTCGGCCGCGACGCCCTGCGCTACCTGGCGCGCGTTTTCCGCGATCTGGCTCTGCACAAACCCTCCGGGGATCCCCCCGGCCGCTGCCCAAAGGTCCGGCAGCTGATTTACGCCGCCGGGGGTTACCTGAGGAGATCCCTCAGCACCTTGGAGGCTTTCGACCCCCAGGAGGGCTCGTGGGTGAGGTTGGCGGAGCTGGAGACGCCGCGCTCGGGGTTGGGGGGCTGCGCGGTCGGGGGGTTGTTTTACGCCGTGGGGGGGAGGAATAACTCCCCCGAGGGCAACACGGACTCGGCCGCCGTGGATTGTTATAACCCCCTCAGCGGGAGGTGGTCGCCCTGCGCCCCCATGAGCGTCCCCCGCAACAGGATCGGGGTGGGCGTCATCGACGGACTCATCTACGCCGTGGGGGGCTCCCATGGGTGCACGCATCACTGCTCGGTGGAGAGGTGGGTGTGGGGGGGAAATGGGGCTGGGGGGGGTTAAAAGGGTCTGGGGGGGTAAAGAGGGGTGGGAGGGTTAAAAGGGTCTGGGGGGGTAAAGAGAGGTGGGAGGGTTAAAAGGGTCTGGGGGTTAAAGAGGGGTTGGGGGGGGAAATGGGGCTGGGGGGGTAAAGAGGGGTGGGGGGTAAAGAGGGCTGGGGGGGTTAAAAGGGTCTGGGGGTAAAGAGGGCTGGGGGGGTTAAAAGGGTCTGGGGGTTAAAGAGGGCTGGGGGGGAAATGGGGGTGGGGGGGGTTAAAAGGGTCTGGGGGGGAAATGGGGCTGGGGGGGTAAAGAGGGGTGGAGGGGTTAAAAGGGTCTGGGGGTTAAAGAGGGGTTGGGGGGGGAAATGGGGCTGGGGGAGTAAAGAGGGGGTGGGGCGGGTAAAGAGGGGTGGGGGGGTTAAAAGGGTCTGGGGGTAAAAAGGGGGTGGGGGGGGTTACAAGGGTCTGGGCGGGTAAAGAGGGGTTGGGAGGTTAAAAGGGTCTGGGGGTAAAGAGGGGTGGGAGGGTTAAAAGGGTCTGGGGGTTAAAGAGGGGTTGGGGGGGAAATGGGGGTGGGGGGGTTAAAAGGGTCTGGGGGGGAAATGGGGCTGGGGGGGAAATGGGGCTGGGGGGGTAAAAGGGTCTGGGGGAAATGGGGCTGGGGGGGTTAAAAGGGGTGGGGGGAAATGGGGCTGGGGGGGTAAAGATGGGGTGGGGGGGGTAAAGAGGGCTGGGGGGGTTAAAAGGGTCTGGGGGTAAAAAAGGGTTGGGGGGGTTAAAAGGGTCTGGGGGTTAAAGAGGGGTTGGGGGGAAATGGGGCTGGGGAGTTAAAAGGGTCTGGGGGGGAAATGGGGCTGGGGGGGTAAAGAGGGGTGGGGGGGTTAAAAGGGTCTGGGGGGGTAAAGAGGGGTGGGGGGTAAAGAGGGGTGGGAGGGTTAAAAGGGTCTGGGGGTTAAAGAGGGGTTGGGGGGGGAAATGGGGCTGGAGGAGTAAAGAGGGGTGGGGGGTAAAGAGGGGTGGGGGGCTTAAAAGGGTCTGGGGGTAAAAAGGGGTTGGGGGGTTAAAAGGGTCTGGGGGTTAAAGAGGGGTTGGGGGGAAATGGGGCTGGGGAGTTAAAAGGGTCTGGGGGGGAAATGGGGCTGGGGGGGTAAAGAGGGGGTGGGGGGTTAAAAGGGTCTGGGGGAAATGGGGCTGGGGGGGGTTAAAAGGGTCTGGGGGGGTAAAGAGGGCTGGGGGGGTTAAAAGGGTCTGGGGGTTAAAGAGGGGTTGGGGGGGGAAATGGGGCTGGAGGAGTAAAGAGGGGTGGGGGGTAAAGAGGGGTGGGGGGCTTAAAAGGGTCTGGGGATAAAAAGGGGTTGGGGGGGTTAAAAGGGTCTGGGGGGGTTAAGAGGGGCTGGGGGGGGTTAAAAGGGTCTGGGGGTTAAAGAGGGGTTGGGGGGGGAAATGGGGCTGGGGGAGTAAAGAGGGGGTGGGGCGGGTAAAGAGGGCTGGGGGGGTTAAAAGGGTCTGGGGGGGTAAAGAGGGGTTGGGGGGAAATGGGGCTGGGGAGTTAAAAGGGTCTGGGGGGAAATGGGGCTGGGGGGGTTAAAAGGGTCTGGGGGGGTAAAGAGGGGTGGAGGGGTTAAAAGGGTCTGGGGGTAAAAAAGGGCTGGGGGGTTAAAAGGGTCTGGGGGGGTAAAGAGGGGTGGGAGGGTTAAAAGGGTCTGGGGGTTAAAGAGGGTTGGGGGGGAAATGGGTCTGGGGGAGTAAAGAGGGGTGGAGGGGTTAAAGAGGGGTGCGGGGGTTAAAAGGGTCGGGGTAAAAAGGGGCTGGGGGGGTTAAAGGGGTCTGGGGGTAGAAAGGGTTGGGGGGAAATGGGGCTGGGGGTAAGTGGGGTTGGGGGAGGGAAATGGGGGTGGGGGTTAAAAAGGGTCTCTTGGGAGGAGCCACAGGAGGGATCCAATGGGGGGGGGTCTGTGCCCATTTGGGGGTCTCACAGGGGGATCTGTGCCCATTTGGGGGTCCCAGGGGGTCTCACAGGGGGGGTCTGTGCCCCCCTGGGGGGTCTCACAGGGGGGGTCTGTGCCCATTTGGGGGTCTCACAGGGGGGGTCTGTGCCCAATTGGGGGTCCCCGAGGGTCTCACAGGGGGGGTCTGTGCCCATTTGGGGGTCTGACAGGGGGGTCTGTGCCCCTCTGGGGGTCTCAGAGAGGGGTCTGTGCCCATTTGGGGGTCTCACAGGGGGGGTCTGTGCCCATTTGGGGGTCTCAGAGAGGGGTCTGTGCCCATTTGGGGGTCTCACAGGGGGGTCTGTGCCCATTTGGGGGTCTCAGAGAGGGGTCTGTGCCCATTTGGGGGTCTCACAGGGGGGTCTGTGCCCATTTGGGGGTCTCACAGGGGGGGTCTGTGCCCATTTGGGGGTCTCAGAGAGGGGTCTGTGCCCATTTGGGGGTCTGACAGGGGGGTCTGTGCCCCTCTGGGGGTCTCACAGGGGGGGTCTCTACCCCCCTGGGGGTCCCCAAAGCCGTGACCCCGCTGTGCCCCCCCCTCCCCAGGTACGAGCCCGAGCGGGACGAGTGGGCCCTGGTGGCCCCCATGGGGACGCGGCGAATTGGGGTGGGGGTCGCGGTGCTGAACCGGCTCCTCTACGCCGTGGGGGGCTTCGACGGCAGCGCCCGGCTGCGCTCGGCAGAGCGGTACCACCCCGAGAGGGACAGCTGGCAGCCCATCCCACCCATGGCCACCGTCCGCAGCGGCGCAGGTGGGGCTGGGGAGGGGGCGCAGGGGGCTTGGGGGGCTGGGGAGGGGGCTGGGGGAGGTTTGGGGGGGCTGGGGAGGGGGCTCAGGGGGGATGGGGAGGGGTCTGGGGGAGGTTTGGGGGGGCTGGGGAGGGGGCTCAGGGGGCTTGGGGGGGCTGGGGAGGGGTCTGGGGGGGGCTTGGGGGGCTGGGGATGGGTCTCGGAGGGGTCTCGGAGGGGTTTGGGGGGCTGGGGAGGGGTCTGGGGGGGTCTTGGAGGGGTTTCGGGAGGCTGGGGAGGGGTCTCAGAGGGGTTTGGGGGGCTGGGGAGGGGTCTGGGGGGGTTTGGGGGGCTGGGGAGGGATCTCGGAGGGGGTTTGGGGGGCTGGGGAGGGGTCTCAGAAAGGTTTGGGGGGCTGGGGAGGGGTCTCAGAGGGGTTTGGGGGGGCTGGGGAGGGGTCTCAGAGGGGTTTGGGGGGCAGGGGAGGGGTCTCGGAGGGGGTTTGGGGGGCTGGGGAGGGGTCTCAGAGGGGCTTGGGGGGCTGGGGAGGGGTCTCAGAGGGGTTTGGGGGGCAGGGGAGGGGTCTCAGAGGGGCTTGGGGGGCTGGGGAGGGGTCTCAGGGGGTTTGGGGGTCTGGGGAGGGGTCTGGGGGGGTTTTGGGGGGGCTGGGGAGGGGTCTCAGAGGGGTTTTGGGGGGCTGGGGAGGGGTCTGGGGGGGGTTTGGGGGGCTGGGGAGGGGTCTCAGAGCGGTTTGGGGGGCTGGGGGGGGTTTGGGGGGTTGGGGAGGCGTCTGGGGGGGTTTGGGGGGCTGGGGAGGGGTCTCAGAGGGGTTTGGGGGGCTGGGGAGGGGTTTGGGGGGCTGGGGGGGGTTTGGGGGGCTGGGGAGGGGTCTCAGGGGGGTTTGGGGGGCTGGGGAGGGGTCTCGGAGGGGATTTGGGGGGGGGGGCTCAGGTTTTGGGATGCTCTGGGCGTTTTTGGGGGCGCTCTGGGGGTTTTGGGGGGCGCTCAGTCGGTTTTTGGGGTGCTCATCCCATTTCTGGGGCGCTCCGGGGGGTTTTCTGGTGCACTCATCCCATTTTTGGGGTGCTCCAGGGGGTTTTTGGGTGCGCTCATCCCATTTTTGGGGTGCTCTAGGGGGGTTCTGGGGGTGCTCATCCCATTTCTGGGGGGTTTCGGGTGCGCTCATCCCGTTTTTGGGGTGCTCTGGGGGGTTTTCGGGTGCGCTCATCCCATCTTTGGGGTGCTCTGGGGGGTTTTGGGGGTGCTCATCCCATTTCTGGGGGGTTTTGGGGGGTTTTTGGGTGCGCTCAGCCCGTTTTTGGGGTGCTCCGGGGGGGTTTTGGGGGTGCTCATCCCATTTCTGGGGGTTTTGGGTGCGCTCATCCCGTTTTTGGGGTGCTCCGGAGGGTTTTTGGGGGCGCTCAGTCTGGTTTTGGGTTGTTTTTGGGGTGCTCTGGGGGGTTTTCGGGTGTGCTCATCCCGTTTTTGGGGTGCTCCCGGGGGGTTTTCAGGTGTGCTCATCCCATTTTTGGGGTGCTCCGGGGGGTTTTGGGGGTGCTCATCCCATTTTTGGGGTGCTCCCGGGGGGTTTTCGGGTGTGCTCATCCCATTTCTGGGGTGCTTCTGGGGGTTTTCGGGTGTGCTCATCCCATTTCTGGGGTGCTCTGGGGGGGTTCTGGGGGTGCTCATCCCATTTCTGGGGGTTTTCGGGTTTGCTCATCCTGTTTTTGGGGTGCTCTGGAGGGTTTTTGGGGGCGCTCAGTCTGGTTTTGGGTTGTTTTTGGGGTGCCTTGGGGGGTTTTTGGGTGCGCTCTTCCCATTTTTGGGGTGCTCCGGGGGTTTTGGGGGTGCTCATCCCATTTCTGGGGGGTTTTGGGGGGTTTTTGGGTGCGCTCAGCCCGTTTTTGGGGTGCTCCGGGGGGGTTTTGGGGGTGCTCATCCTGTTTCTGGGGGGTTTTGGGGGTGCTCATCCCATTTTTGGGGTGCTCCAGGGGGTTTTTGGGTGCGTTCATCCCATTTCTGGGGGGTTTTCGGGTGCGCTCATCCCATTTTTGGGGTGCTCCGGAGGGTTTTTGGGGGTGCTCAGTTTGGTTTTGGGTTGTTTTTGGGGTGCCTTGGGGGGTTTTTGGGTGCGCTCTTCCCATTTTTGGGGTGCTCCGGGGGCGTTCTGGGGGTGCTCATCCCATTTCTGGGGGGTTTTGGGTGCGCTCATCCCGTTTTTGGGGTGCTCCGGAG
The DNA here is from genome assembly GCF_971803275.1 of Cyanistes caeruleus. NCBI lineage: Eukaryota > Metazoa > Chordata > Aves > Passeriformes > Paridae > Cyanistes > Cyanistes caeruleus. Next base: position 1,288,965 of record NC_141736.1, read on the forward strand.
GGTTTTTGGGGGTGCTCAGTCTGGTTTTGGGTTGTTTTTGGGGTGCTCTGGGGGGTTTTCGGATGTGCTCATCCCATTTTTGGGGTGCTCCGGGGGGGTTTTCAGGTGCGCTCAGCCCGTTTTTGGGGCCCTCCTGGGGGTTTTGGGGTGCGCTCATCCCATTTTTGGGGTGCTCTGGGGGGTTTTCGTGTGCGCTCATCCCATTTTTGGGGTCCTCCGGGGGGTTTTCGGGTGCGCTCATCCCATTCATGGGGTGCTCCGGGGGGGTTTTGGGGGTGCTCATCCCGTTTCTGGGGGGTTTTGGGTGCGCTCATCCCGTTTTTGGGGTGCTCTGGGGGGGTTTTCGGGTGCGCTCATCCCATTCTTGGGGTGCTCCAGGGGGTTTTCAGGTGCGCTCAGCCCGTTTTTGGGGTGCTCCGGGGGGTTTTCGTGTGCGCTCAGCCCGTTTTTGGGGTCCTCCGGGGGGTTTTCGTGTGCGCTCAGCCCGTTTTTGGGGTCCTCCGGGGGGTTTTTGGGTGCGCTCATCCCGTTTTTGGGGTGCTCCGGCGGGTTTTCAGGGGCGCTCATCCCGTTTTTGGGGTGCTCCTGGGGGGTTTTGGGGGTGCTCATCCCATTTCTGGGGGGTTTCGGGTGCGCTTATCCCATTTTTGGGGTGCTCCGGGGGGTTTTCGTGTGTGCTCATCCCGTTTTTGGGGTGCTCCGGGGGGTTTTCGTGTGCGCTCATCCCATTTTTGGGGTCCTCTGGGGGTTTTGGGGGTGCTCATCCTGTTTCTGGGGGGTTTTGGGGGTGCTCATCCCGTTTTTGGGGTGCTCCGGGGGGTTTTCGTGTACGCTCAGCCCGTTTCTGGGGGTCCCGCAGGGGTCTGCGCCCTGGGGAACTGCCTGTACGCCATGGGCGGCTACGACGGCGCGCAGCAGCTGAGCAGCGCCGAGCGCTTCCAGGTGGACACCGAGACCTGGAGCTTCGTGGCGCCCATGGGACACCGCCGCAGCGCCCTGGGCGTCACGGCCTTCCGGGGCAGGATCTACGTCCTGGGTATGCCCTGGGGGGTCTCCTGGGGGGGTTTTTTGGGGGGGCTCCGGGTTGATTTGGCTCCTCTCCACGCAGGGGGCTACGATGGTCACTCCTTCCTGGAGTCGGTGGAGTGCTACGACCCCGAGGCCGACGCCTGGACCGAGGTGACGCCGATGCCGTCGGGGCGCAGCGGGCTGGGGGTGGCCGTCACCATGGAGCCCTGTCACCCCCAGCCCCCCCAGGAGGAGGAGGAGACCCCCCCCGGCGAGCCCTGCTGACCCCGGCGCCGCCGGGAGGGAGAGGGGGGGACGGGGAGGTGGGGAGGGGGCTGCTCCCCCCCACCCACCACCCCCCAATCCATCCCCCACCGGCGGCAGATCGAGGATTTTGGCGGGGGGGGTCACCCAGACCCCCTCCCCACCCACCCAAAAAGCATCACAGGACTTTTGCTGCGTCCCCCTCCCCTATTTCCCCACCTCCAGCCCGGATTTTGGGGGGCTGGCTTTGGTTTTTTTGGTTTCTTGAGACCCCCGGGCTGGTTTTGACCATTCCCAGATGCTGTTGGCGCAAGAATAAAGCGATTTCTGATTTAATTGGGGGGGGGGGGTCTCAATGAGTTGGAAATGGGGAGGGGGGTTTCACAGTGCCAGAGGCTCGGGGGGCAGCACCGGGGGTCTCCGGGGTCTCCACTCGGTGGGCACCAGACCCCACAGGTAATCGCTGACGAAGGTCCCCGAGTGCTGCGCCTCCTCCATGTCCAGGGGCACGGCGATCTCGGGGCCGTAGTGAACTGGGGAGGGGGGGGGCAAAGACCCCCGAGATGGAATCACTGGGAGGGGTCCCCGAGGTGGTTTTGGGGTGGTTTTGGGGTGTTTTGGGGGTGCACTCACTGCCTCGGATCCGCCCCGGCTCGGCGCTGTAGTCCCAGTCGATCCTGCTGATCTCGTAGTAGAGCTGAGCCACGTACCTGGGGTGGGGGATTGGGGGGGTCTCAGGGTGGGTTTAGGGGGGGTTTGGGGGGTCTCGGGGGGGGTTTAGGGGACTCACACATCAGGAGGAAGGCCGTGCTCCTCCTCCTCCTCCTCCTTATCCCTCTCCAGCTGCCTCAGCTGCTCCTGCAGCTCCTCCTTGTCCCGGCGCAGCGCCGTGGCCAGAGGGGTCAAGGCAAACAAAACACCCCAAAACACCCCCAAAACACCCCAAAATCCTTCCCCAGCCGCCCCAAATCCCCGGATTTCACCCCCAGGATATCGGGTGGCGTCCCTGGCGCCGCTCAGGGCCCCCTGTGCCCGCTGCAGCTCCGTGTCCAGCTGCTGCCTGCGGCCGCGGAGCCGCCGGACGTCGGCCTGAGCCTCCTGCAGGCGCCGCAGCAGCGCGGCCTCGGCCTCGGCCAGGGCTGGGGGGCAGCCGGGGGGGTTATGGGGGGGTCTGGGGGGGTTTGGGGGGCAGCCGGGGGGGTTATGGGGGGGTCTGGGGGGGTTTGGGGGTGTCTGGGGGGCAGCCAGGCTCAGCCGGGGGAGTTATGGGGGGGTCTGGGGGGGTTTGGGGGGCAGTTGGGATCAGATGGGGGGGTCTGGGGGGGGTTTGGGGGGCAGCCGGGGGGGTTATGGGGGGGTTTGGGGCGGTTATGGGGGGCAGTTGGGATCAGATGGGGGGGTCTGGGGGGCACTGAGGGGGGGTTTTGGGGGGGTTTGGGGCGGTTATGGGGGGCAGTTGGGATCAGATGGGTGGGTCTGGGGGTGTCTGGGGGGCAGCCAGGCTCAGCTGGGGGGGTTTTGGGGGGCAGCTGGGATCAGATGGGGGGGTCTGAGGAGGTTTGGGGGGCAGCTGGGATCAGATGGCGGGGGTCTGGGGGGTTTGGGGGTGTCTGGGGGTGTCTGGGGGGCAGCCAGGATTAGCTGGGGGGGTTTGGGGGGGGTCTGGGGGGGTTTTGGGGGGCAGTTGGGATCAAATGGGGGGGTTTGGGGCGGTTATGGGGGGCAGCTGGGATCAGATGGGTGGGTCTGGGGGTGTCTGGGGGGCAGCCAGGCTCAGCTGGGGGGGTTTTGGGGGGCAGTTGGGATCAGATGGGGGGTCTGGGGGGGTTTGGGGGTGTCTGGGGGGCAGCCAGGCTCAGCTGGGGGGGTTTTGGGGGGGTCTGGGGGGGTTTTGGGGGGCAGCTGGGATCAGATGGGGGAGTCTGGGGGGGTTTGGGGGTGTCTGGGGGGGCAGCCAGGCTCAGCTGGGGGGGGTTTTGGGGGGGTCTGGGGGGCAGCTGGGATCAGATAGGGGGGTTTTGAGGGGCAGCTGGGATCAGATGGGGGGGTCTGAGGAGGTTTGGGGGTGTCTGGGGGGCAGCCAGGATCAGCTGGGGGGGTTTTGGGGGGGTCTGGGGGGCACTGGGGGGGGTTTTGGGGGGGTCTGGGGGGATTTTGGGGGGCAGCTGGGATCAGATGGGGGAGTCTGGGGGGGTTTTGGGGGGCACTCAGGAGGTTTTGGGGTGTCTGGGGGGCACTGGAGGGGTTTTGGGGGGGTCTGGGGGGCACTGGGGGGGTCTGGGGGGCAGCCAGGATCAGCTGGGGGGGTCTGGGGGGGTTTTTGGGGGGTCTGGGGGGCAGCCAGGATCAGCTGGGGGGCACTGGTGGGGTTTGGGGGTGTCTGGGTGTCATTGGGGGGTGTTTTGGGGCACAGGGAGGATATTTTGGGGTGCAATGAGGATGTTTTGGGGTGCAGTGAGGATGTTTTGGGGATATTTTGGGGTGCAATGAGGATGTTTGGGGGTGTTTTGGGGTGCAGTGAGGATGTTTTGGGGCGCAGCTCAGATGTTTTGGGGTGCAATGAGGATGTTTTGGGGATGTTTCGGGGATATTTCGGGGCGCAGCTGGGATATTTGGGGCACGTTTCAGGGCTCAGCTGGGATATTTGGGGATATTTTGGGGCTCAGCTGGGATATCTGGGTCACGTTTCGGGGCGCAGCTGGGATATTTGGGGATATTTCGGGGCGCAGCTGGGATATTTGGGGCACGTTTCGGGGCTCAGCTGGGATATTTGGGGATATTTCGGGGCGCAGCTGGGATATTTGGGGATATTTCGGGGCTCAGCTGGGATATTTGGGGCACGTTTCGGGGCGCAGCTGGGATATTTGGGGCACGTTTCGGGGCTCAGCTGGGATATTTGGGGATATTTTGGGGCTCAGCTGGGATATTTGGGGATATTTCGGGGCACAGCTGGGATATTTGGGGATATTTCGGGGCGCAGCTGGGATATTTGGGGATATTTTGGGGCTCAGCTGGGATATTTGGGGATATTTCGGGGCTCAGCTGGGATATTTGGGGATATTTTGGGGCGCAGCTGGGATATTTGGGGATATTTTGGGGCGCAGCTGGGATATTTGGGGATATTTTGGGGCTCAGCTGGGATATTTGGGGATATTTCGGGGCGCAGCTGGGATATTTGGGGCACGTTTCGGGGCGCAGCTGGGATATTTCGGGGCTCAGCTGGGATATTTTGGGGCTCAGCTGGGATATTTGGGGATATTTCGGGGCTCAGCTGGGATATTTGGGGCACGTTTCGGGGCTCAGCTGGGATATTTGGGGCACGTTTCGGGGCTCAGCTGGGATATTTGGGGATATTTTGGGGCTCAGCTGGGATATTTGGGGATATTTCGGGGCGCAGCTGGGATATTTGGGGCACGTTTCGGGGCTCAGCTGGGATATTTGGGGCACGTTTCGGGGCTCAGCTGGGATATTTGGGGCACGTTTCGGGGCGCAGCTGGGATATTTTGGGGCTCAGCTGGGATATTTGGGGATATTTCGGGGCTCAGCTGGGATATTTGGGGATATTTTGGGGCTCAGCTGGGATATTTGGGGATATTTCGGGGCTCAGCTGGGATATTTGGGGATATTTTGGGGCTCAGCTGGGATATTTGGGGATATTTCGGGGCTCAGCTGGGATATTTGGGGATATTTTGGGGCTCAGCTGGGATATTTTGGGGCTCAGCTGGGATATTTGGGGCACGTTTCGGGGCGCAGCTGGGATATTTGGGGCACGTTTCGGGGCGCAGCTGGGATATTTGGGGCACGTTTCGGGGCTCAGCTGGGATATTTTGGGGCACAGCTGGGATATTTGGGGATATTTCGGGGCTCAGCTGGGATATTTGGGGCACGTTTTGGGGCTCAGCTGGGATATTTTGGGGCTCAGCTGGGATATCTGGGGATATTTTGGGGCTCAGCTGGGATATTTGGGGATATTTTGGGGCGCAGCTGGGATATTTCGGGGCTCAGCTGGGATATTTGGGGATATTTCGGGGCTCAGCTGGGATATTTGGGGATATTTTGGGGCACAGCTGGGATATTTGGGGATATTTCAGGGCTCAGCTGGGATATTTGGGGCACGTTTCGGGGCGCAGCTGGGATATTTGGGGATATTTTGGGGCTCAGCTGGGATATTTGGGGATATTTCGGGGCTCAGCTGGGATATTTGGGGATATTTCGGGGCGCAGCTGGGATATCTGGGGCACGTTTCGGGGCGCAGCTGGGATATTTTGGGGATATTTCAGGGCTCAGCTGGGATATTTGGGGATATTTTGGGGCTCAGCTGGGATATTTGGGGCACGTTTCGGGGCTCAGCTGGGATATTTGGGGCACGTTTCGGGGCGCAGCTGGGATATTTTGGGGTTCAGCTGGGATATTTTGGGGCTCAGCTGGGATATTTGGGGATATTTTGGGGCTCAGCTGGGATATTTGGGGATATTTCGGGGCTCAGCTGGGATATTTGGGGCACGTTTTGGGGCTCAGCTGGGATATTTGGGGCACGTTTCGGGGCTCAGCTGGGATATTTGGGGATATTTCGGGGCGCAGCTGGGATATTTGGGGATATTTTGGGGCTCAGCTGGGATATTTGGGGATATTTCGGGGCGCAGCTGGGATATTTGGGGCACGTTTTGGGGCTCAGCTGGGATATTTGGGGCACGTTTTGGGGCTCAGTTGGGATATTTGGGGATATTTTGGGGCTCAGCTGGGATATCTGGGGCACGTTTCGGGGCTCAGCTGGGATATTTGGGGCACGTTTCGGGGCGCAGCTGGGATATCTGGGGACGTTTTGGGGCTCAGCTGGGATATTTGGGGATATTTCGGGGCGCAGCTGGGATATTTGGGAATATTTCGGGGCTCAGCTGGGATATTTGGGGATATTTCGGGGCGCAGCTGGGATATTTGGGGATATTTCGGGGCTCAGCTGGGATATCTGGGGCACGTTTCGGGGCGCAGCTGGGATATTTTGGGGTTCAGCTGGGATATTTCGGGGCTCAGCTGGGATATTTGGGGCACGTTTCGGGGCGCAGCCCGCTCCCCGGCGCTCACTCACCCCGTGCCAAGCCCCGGGCCCGTGTCTGTGTGTCCTGCAGCCGTCTGTCCAGCCGCTCCCGGCGCTCCAGGCCCCGGCGCAGCAGCTCCTCGGTGCAGCCCGAGCTCAGCTCCTGCAGCAGCTCCTGGCTCAGCTCCTCCACCGCCTCCACCGGGGGAAAACCCGCCGGCTCCTGCCGTGGGGAAATTGGGGAGGGGGAGATTGGAATGGGGGAAATTGGGGATGGGGGAAATCGGGGAGGGGGAATCGGGGGGATGGAGAGGTGAGAGGGGATGGGGGAAATTGGGGATGGGGGAAATTGGGGAGGGGGGAATCGGGGGGATGGAGAGGTGAGAGGGGAGGGGGAAATCGGGGGGGGAATTGGGGAGGGGAAATTGGGGAGGGGGAAATTGGGGAGGGGGAAATCGGGGGGGGAAATTGGGGAGGGGAAATTGGGGAGGGGGAAATCGGGGAGGGGGGAATCGGGGGGATGGAGAGGTGAGAGGGGATGGGGGAAATTGGGGAGGGGGAAATTAGGGAGGGGGAAATTGGGGAGGGGAAATTGGGGAGGGGGAAATTGGGGAGGGGAAATTGGGGAGGGGAATTGGGGAGGGGGAAATTGGGGAGGGGAAATTGGGGAGGGGAATTGGGGAGGGGGAAATTGGGGAGGGGAAATTGGGGAGGGGAATTGGGGAGGGGGAAATTGGGGAGGGGAAATTGGGGAGGGGAATTGGGGAGGGGGAAATTGGGGAGGGGATGGAGAAATTGGGAATGGAGAGGTGAGAGGGGATGGGGAAATTGGGGAGGGGGAAATTGGGGAGGGGGTAAATGGGGAGGGGGAAATTGGGGAGTGGAGAAATTGGGGAGGGGATGGAGAAATTGGGGAGGGGGAAATTAGGGAGGGGGAAATTGGGGGATGGGGAAATTGGGGAGGGGGAAATTGGGGAGGGGAATTGGGGAGGGGGAAATTGGGGAGGGGATGGAGAAATTGGGAATGGAGAGGTGAGAGGGGATGGGGAAATTGGGGAGGGGGAAATTGGGGGATGGGGAAATTGGGGAGGGGGAAATTGGGGAGGGGATGGAGAAATTGGGAATGGAGAGGTGAGAGGGGAGGGGGAAATTGGGGAGGGGGAAATTGGGGAGGGGAAATTGGGGAGGGGAAATTGGGGAGGGGGAATTGGGGAGGGGGAAATTGGGGAGGGGGCAATCGGGGGGATGGAGAGGTGAGAGGGGAGGGGGAAATTGGGGAGGGGAAATTGGGGAGGGGAAATTGGGGAGGGGGAAATTGGGGAGGGGGAAATTGGGGAGGGGGAAATTGAGGAGGGGGAAATTGGGGAGGGGGAAATTGGGGGGACGGAGAGGTGAGAGGGGATGGGGAAATTGAGGAGGGGGAATTGGGGATGGAGAAATTGGGGGATGGGGAAATTGGGGAGGGGGAAATCGGGGAGGGGGAAATTGGGGGGATGGAGAGGTGAGAGGGGATGGGGGAAATTGGGGAGGGGGAATTGGGGAGGGGAAATTGGGGAGGGGAAATTGGGGATGGGGGAAATTGGGGAGGGGGGAATTGGGGAGGGGGAAATTGGGGAGGGGGCAATCGGGGGGATGGAGAGGTGAGAGGGGAGGGGGAAATTGGGGAGGGGGAAATTGGGGAGGGGAAATTGGGGAGGGGAAATTGGGGAGGGGAAATTGGGGAGGGGGAAATTGGGGAGGGGGCAATCGGGGGGATGGAGAGGTGAGAGGGGATGGAAATGACGCTCAAAGATCCCAAATTCCAAGCGGGATTTCCAGGAATATCCCACAGGGAACTGGAGATGAGGACCAGGGGGGACAGGGACAGAGATGGGAGGGGACCCCCAAGCCCAGGGGGGGTTTGGGGTTTTTTGGGGTTTTTTGGGGGTTTTTTGGGGTGTTGTGGTTTTTTGGGGGTTTTTTTTAGGGTTTTTTTGGGGGGTTTTAGGTTTTTTTGGGGGGGGTTTTAGGTTTTTTTGGGGGGTTTTAGGTTTTTTGAGGGGAGGTTTTAGGGGGTTTTAGGGTTTTTTTGGGAGGTTTTTTTGGGGTTTTGGGGTTTTTTTGGGGTTTTGGGGTTTTTTTGGGATTTTGGGGTTTTTTTGGGGTTTTGTGGGTTTTTTTAGGGGTTTTTTGGGGGGGGTTTAGGTTTTTTGGGGGGAGGTTTTAGGAAGTTTTAGGGTTTTTTTAGGGTTTTTTAGGGTTTTTTGGGGGGTTTTTTTGGGGTTTTTTGGGGTTTTGGGGGTTTTTTGGGGCGGGATTTTGAGGGGTTTTGGGGTTTTTTGGGGGGTTTTTTGGGTTTTTTTAGGGGTTTTTTTTGGGGGGGGTTTAGGTTTTTTGGGGGGAGGTTTTAGGGGGTTTTAGGTTTTTTTGGGGTTTTTTAGGGGTTTTTTGGGGGTTTTTTTGGGGTTTTGGGGTTTTTTGGGGCGGGATTTTGAGGGGTTTTGGGGTTTTTTTGGGGGGTTTTTGGGGTTTTTTTGGGTTTTTTTAGGGTTTTTTTGGGGGGGTTTTAGGTTTTTTGGTGGGAGGTTTTAGGGGGTTTTAGGGTTTTTTTGGGGTTTTTTTTGGGTTTTTTGGGGCGGGATTTTGAGGGTTTTTGGGGTTTTTTTGGGTTTTTTTAGGGGTTTTTTTGGGGGCTTTTAGGTTTTTTGGGGGGAGGTTTTAGGGGGTTTTAGGGTTTTTTTAGGGGGTTTTTTGGGGGTTTTTTTGGGGTTCTGGGGTTTTTTGGGGCGGGATTTTGGGGTTTTTTTGGGGGGGTTTTTGGGGGGTTTTTTAGGGGTTTTTTGGGGGGGTGTAGGTTTTTTGGGGGGAGTTTTTTAGGGGGTTTTAGGGTTTTTTTGGGCTTCTTTTGGGGGTTTTTTGGGGTTTTTTTTAGGGTTTTTCTGGGGGGGTTTAGGTTTTTTTGGGGGGTTTTAGGTTTTTTGGGGGGAGGTTTTATTGGGTTTTAGGGTTTTTTTGGGGTTTTTTTTAGGGTTGTTTTGGGGTTTTTTGGGGCGGGATTTTGGGGTTTTTTTGGGGAGTTTTTGGGGGGTTTTTTTAGGGGTTTTTTGGGGGCTTTTAGGTTTTTTGGGGAGAGGTTTTAGGGGGTTTTAGGGTTTTTTTAGGGTTTTTTGGGGTTTTGGGGTTTTTTGGGGGCTTTTTTTAGGGTTTTTTTGGAGGGGGTTTTAGGTTTTTTGGGGGGAGGTTTTAGGGGGTTTTAGGGTTTTTTGGGGTTTTTTAGGATTTTTTTGGGTTTTTTTTAGGGTTTTTTTGGGGGTTTTTTTGGGTTTTTTGGGGCGGGATTTTGAGGGGTTTTGGGGTTTTTTGGGGGGGGTTTTGGGGTTTTTTTTAGGGGTTTTTTGGGGGGGTGTAGGTTTTTTGGGGGGAGTTTTTTAGGGGGTTTTAGGGTTTTTTTGGGCTTCTTTTGGGGGTTTTTTGGGGGTTTTTTTAGGGTTTTTTTGGGGGGTTTGGGGTTTTTAGGGGTTTTTTTGGGTTTTTTGGGGGTGTTTTAGGTTTGTTTGGGGGGTTTCAGGTTTTTTGGGGGGAGGTTTTAGGGGGTTTTAGGGTTTTTTTAGGGGGTTTTTTGGGGGTTTTTTTGGGGTTTTTGGGTTTTTTGGGGCGGGATTTTGAGGGGTTTTGGGGTTTTTTGGGGGGGTTTTTGGGGGTTTTTTTAGGGGTTTTTTGGGGGGGTGTAGGTTTTTTGGGGGGAGGTTTTAGGGGGTTTTAGGGTTTTTTGGGGTTTTTTAGGATTTTTTTGGGTTTTTTTTAGGGTTTTTTTGGGGGTTTTTTTGGGTTTTTTGGGGCGGGATTTTGAGGGGTTTTGGGGTTTTTTGGGGGGGTTTTTGGGGTTTTTTTTAGGGGTTTTTTGGGGGGGTGTAGGTTTTTTGGGGGGAGTTTTTTAGGGGGTTTTAGGGTTTTTTTGGGCTTCTTTTGGGGGTTTTTTGGGGTTTTTTTTAGGGTTTTTCTGGGGGGGGTTTGGGGTTTTTTGGGGTTTTTTGGGGGTGTTGTGGTTTTTTGGGGTTTTTTTTTAGGGTTTTTTGGGGGGGTTTTAGGGTTTTTGGGTGGAGGTTTTAGGGGGTTTTAGGGTTTTTTTAGGGGGTTTTTTGGGGGTTTTTTTGGGGTTCTGGGGTTTTTTGGGGCGGGATTTTGGGTTTTTTTTTAGGGGTTTTTGGGGGGTTTTTTAGGGGTTTTTTGGTGGGGTGTAGGTTTTTTGGGGGGAGTTTTTTAGGGGGTTTTAGGGTTTTTTGGGGGTTTTTTAGGGGTTTTTTTTGGGTTTTTTTGGGGTTTTGGGGTTTTTTGGGGTGGGATTTTGAGGGGTTTTAGGTTTTTTGGGGGGTTTTAGGTTTTTTGGGGGGAGGTTTTAGGGGGTTTTAGGGTTTTTTTAGGGTTTTTTTTGGGCTTTTTTTGGGTTTTTTGGGGCGGGATTTTGAGGGGTTTTGGGGTTTTTTGGGGGGGTTTTTGGGGGTTTTTTTAGGGGTTTTTTGGGGGGGTGTAGGTTTTTTGGGGGGAGTTTTTTAGGGGGTTTTAGGGTTTTTTTGGGCTTCTTTTGGGGGTTTTGGGGGAGTTTTTTGGGGGGTTTGGTTTTTTTGGGGGAGTTTTTAGGGGTTTTGGGGGGGTTTGGGGAGTTTTTAGGGGTTTTGGGGTTTTTTTGCGGTTTTTTTGACGTTTCTGGGGGTATTTTTTGGGGGTTTTTTGGGGTTTTGGGGGGACAGGCCTCACTTCGGGGGTCTCGGTGAGGGTAACACGGGGACCCCCCAATCCCGCCCCTCGCTTTCCCCATTCCCAGAGCCACCTCCTCTCCCTCTCCAGCCTTTCCCAGATTCTTTTTTCGCCATTTTTTACCATTTTTCCCTTTTCTCTGAGGGCTCCGTCCCGCGCGCTCCGTTTGAACCGCCCGGCGCCGCTCTGCGCATGCGCAACCCCCCCCGCGGCTCTCCCCGCATTGGTTCCGCCCTCCCTCTCCCCCCACTCCCCCCGCAGCGATGGTTCCGCCCGCCCTGTGTGTCACCGTGTCCGGTTCCCCCCCCAGCCCCGCGGTGCCGCCGCTTTGGTTCCGGTGGTCCCGGGTTCCGCGAACGGAGCCTCTCCGGTGATGGCGGCGGCGGCGGCGGCGGGAGGGGCGAGCCGCGGGCTCTGGGGGCGCCTGGGGGACACCCGGCTCGGTGAGGGGGGGTCCGGGGGCTCTCAGAGCCACGGGGAGCTCGGGGGAAGGAGCGGGGCCTTGTGGGGTGCGGGGAGCTGCGATTCGGGGCCTTGGGGGGGTCTGAGGGGATTGGGGGGGTCTGGGGGGGTCTGGGGGGGCTTTGGGGGGGTCTTGGGGTCCCCAAATCCTTCTCTTTTCGTGGGGGGTCCCCAATTTCTATCAAAAGGGGGGCCAGGGGGTGCCGCTTGACCCTGAGAGGGGTTTGGGGGGTCTCCACAAACCATGGGGGGCGGTCTGGGGGGTCCCCATAACCCGAGGGGGGTTTGGGGGGTCTCCATTACCCAGAGGGGTCTGGGGGGGTCTCCATAACCCGGGGGGGTCTGTAGGGGTCTCCATAACCCGAGGGGGGTTTGGGGGGGGTCCCCATAACCCGGGGGGGTCTGGGGGGGATCTCCATAACCCAGAAGGGTCTGGGGGGTCCCCATAACCCGGGGAGGGTCTGGGGGGTCCCCATAACCCGAGGGGGGTTTGGGGGGGGTCCCCATAACCCGGGGGGGTCTGGGGGGGTCCCCATAACCCGGGGGGGTCTGGGGGGGTCTCCATAACCCGGGGGGGTCTGGGGGGGTCTCCATAACCCGGGGAGTGCCCCCTCCTCCCGGCGTCTCCCCCTTTTCCTGGGGGTCTCCCCCGTCCTCCCGGGGGTCTCCCCTCTTTCCCTGGGGGTCTCTCCCCCTTTCCCCGGGGGTCTCCCCTGACCGCCCCCCTCCCCTCCCTTTCCCCGGGGGTCTCTCCCCCTTTCCCCAGTGCTCCCCCCTTTCCCCGGGGGTCTCCCCCCTTTCCCCGGGGGTCTCTCCCCCTTTTCCCGGGGGTCTCTCCCCCTTTCCCCGGGGGTCTCCCCTCCCTTTCCTCGGGGGTCTCTCCTCCTTTCCCCGGGGGTCTCCCCTGACCGCCCCTCTCCCCTCCCTTTCTCCGGGGGTCTCTCCCCCTTTTCCCGGGGGTCTCTCCCCCTTTCCCCGGGGGTCTCCCCTCCCTTCCCCCGGGGTTCTCCCCTGACCGCCCCTCTCCCCTCCCTTTCCCCGGGGGTCTCTCCCCCTTTCCCCGGGGGTCTCCCCTGACCGCCCCCTCCCCTCCCTCAGGCCGCTGGTTGCGGGCCGTTCTCCAGGACTATTCCAGCTCTCTCCGCGAAGCCGCAGCCGGTGCCCGGCGCCGCCCGCTGCTGTCGGCGGCGGCTCTGGGGCTCCTGGGGCTGGGGGCCGAGCTGGCCCGCTCCGTCCCGGACCGGGACTCCCTGGAGAGCGCGGCCGTGGCGGCGGCCACGGCGCTGGGGAAACTCCCGGAGTCTTCTCGGAGCCCCCGAGCCGAGCGCCACGTCCTGAGGCTGCTGAGGCTGCGGGAGCGGGGGCGGCTCCGCGTCCTCAACCTGGGGGTCGTGGCCGTGGCCGGGGCCGACCCCCACGGCGGGGACCCCGCTCTGTACTCGGCGCGGTGCCCGCACCTCCGGCCGCGGCTGTGGCGGCTCGGGGCGCCGCTGGATGTGGGGTTCTGGGGGCGCTGGTGGCTGCTGGAGGAGGCGCTGAGGGACAGCGACATCAACGAGGAGGAGTTCGGGCACCTCCCGGAGCGGCTGCGGCGCCTGGAGCGCCGGGAGCTGCGCTCCGAGAGGAACGAGAGGCTCCACAGCCAGAGGCTGCGGGCGGTGGTGCTGAGCGAGGAGGAGATGCGCGACTGAGGGGCTGGGATGCTGCTCCGGGGATCCGCAGGGGATGAGAGGGATGGGATCCTCACAGAATCCTCAGGGGTTGCTCCGGGGATCCGCAGGGGATGCTCCGGGGATCCGCAGGGGATGCTCCGGGGATCCGCAGGGGATGCTCCGGGGATGCTCCGGGGATGAGAGGGATGGGATCCTCACAGAATCCTCAGGGGTTGCTCCGGGGATCCGCAGGGGATGCTCCGGGGATCCGCAGGGGATGCTCCAGGGATGCTCAGGGGATGCTCAGAGGCTGAGAGGGATGGGATCCTCACAGAATCCTCAGGGGTTGCTCCGGGGATCCGCAGGGGATGCTCAGGGGATGCTCAGAGGCTGAGAGGGATGGGATCCTCACAGGATGCTCCGGGACTGAGGGGGTGGGATGCTGCTCCGGGGATCCGCAGGGGATGAGAGGGATGGGATCCTCACAGAATCCTCAGGGGATGCTCCGGGGATCCGCAGGGGATACTCCGGGGATGCTCACAGGATGCTCACAGGATGCTCAGGGGCTGAGAGGGATGGGATCCTCACAGGATGCTCACAGGATCCTCATGGGATGCTCCAGGGATGAGATGGATGAGATCCTCTGGGGATCCTCAGGGGATCCTCTCGGGCTGAGAGGGATGGGGTCCTCACAGGATGCTCAGGGGATGCTCAGGGGATGCTCTGGGGATCCTCAGGGGATGCTCCGGGGCTGAGAGGGATGGGATTCTTCCCGGGATCCCCCGTGGATCCTCCTGGGATCCTCCCGGGACCCTTCCAGGACCCTCCAGGGCTGAGATGGGCGGGATCCTCCCGGGACCCTCGGTGGATCCTCCCGGGACCCTCGGTGGATCCTCCCGGGACCCTCGGTGGATCCTCCTGGGACCCTCAGTGGACCCTCCCGGGACCCTCGGTGGATCTTCCTGGGACCCTCGGTGGATCCTCCCAGGACCCTCCGTGGATCCTTCTGAGATCATCCCCAGCTCCTCTGCAGCTGAGCCGGCCGGGATCCTCCTGGGACCCTCGGTGGATCCTCCCGGGAGCCTCGGTGGATCCTCCTGGGACCCTCCCTGGACCCTCTGCGGCTGAGCCGGCCGGGATCCTCCCGGGACCTTCCACAGATCCTCCCGGGACCCTCCCAGGACCTTCCCGGGACCTCCCCGGACCTTCCCGGGATCCTCCTGGGACCCTCCCAGGACCTTCCCGGGATCATCCCGGGATCCTCCCCAGCTCCTCTGCAGCTGAGCCGGCCGGGATCCTCCCGGGACCCTTCCAGGACCCTCCGTGGACCCTCCCGGGACCCTCCCAGGACCTTCCCGGGATCATCCCGGGATCGTCCCCAGCTCCTCTGTAGCTGAGCCGGCCAGGACCCTCCCGGGACCCTCCGTGGACCCTTCCAGGACCCTCCATGGCTGAGCTGCCCGGGATCCTCCCAGGACCTTCCACAGATCCTCCCGGGACCCTCCGTGGATCCTCCCGGGATCGTCCCGGGATCCTTCCTGGACCCTCCCGGCTCCTCCGGGATCCTCCTCGGTTTCTCCCGGGATTCTCCCGGTTCCTCCCCGGTTTCTCCCGGCTCCTCCGGGATCCTCCCCGGTTTCTCCCGGGATTCTCCCGGTTCCTCCCCGGCTCCTCCCCGGTTTTTCCCGGCTCCTGCCCCGCGGGTTCTCCTGGGATCCTCCCCGGTTCCTCCCCAGATCCTCCCCGGTTCCTCCCGGATCCTCCCCGGATCCTCCCCGGTTCCTCCCCGGTTTCTCCCCGGATCCTCCCCGGTTCCTCCCCGGTTTCTCCCCGGATCCTCCCCGGTTCCTCCCCGGTTTCTCCCCGGCTCCTCCCCGGTTTTTCCCAGCTCCTGCCCCGCGGGTTCTCCTGGGATCCTCCCCGGTTCCTCCCCAGATCCTCCCCGGTTCCTCCCGGATCCTCCCCGGTTCCTCCCCGGTTTCTCCCGGGATTCTCCCGGTTTCTCCCCGGTTCCTCCCCGGTTTCTCCCGGTCCTGCCCTGCGGATCCTCCCCGGTTTCTCCTGCCTCCTTTCCCGGTTTCTCCCGGCTCCTCCCCCGTTTCTCCCCGGTTTCTCCCGGGTCCTGCCCCGCGGGTTCTCCCGGGATCCTCCCGGCTCCTTTCCCGGTTTCTCCCGGTTATTCCCGGTTTTTCCCGGCTCCTTTCCCGGTTTTTCCCGGTTTCTCCCGGTTTCTCCCGGTTTTTCCCGGTTTCTCCCGGTTTTTCCCGGTTTCTCCCGGTTCTGCCTGATTTCTCCCGATTTCTCCCGGCTCCTTTCCCGATTTCTCCCGGTTTCTCCCGGTTTTTCCCAGTTTCTCCCGGTTCCTCCTGATTTCTCCCGGTTTTTCCCGGCTCCTTTCCCGGTTTTTCCCGGCTCCTCTCCCGGTTTTTCCCGGTTTCTCCCGGTTTCTCCCGGCTCCTTTCCCGGTTTTTCCCGATTTCTCCCGATTTCTCCCGGCTCCTTTCCCGGTTTCTCCCGGTTTTTCCTGGTTTCTCCCGGTTTCTCCCGGCTCCTTTCCCGGTTTCTCCCGGTTTCTCCCGGTTTCTCCCGGCTCCTTTCCCGGTTCCTCCCGGTTTTTCCCGGCTCCTCTCCCGGTTTCTCCCGGTTTTTCCCGGTTTCTCCCGGTTTCTCCCGGTTTCTCCCGGCTCCTTTCCCGGTTTCTCCCGGTTTTTCCCGGTTCCTCCCGGTTTCTCCCGGTTTTTCCCGGTTTCTCCCGGTTCCTCCCGGTTTCTCCCGGTTCCTCCCGGTTTCTCCCGGTTTTTCCCGGTTTCTCCCGGTTCCTCCCGATTTCTCCCGGTTTCTCCCGGTTTCTCCCGGTTTCTCCCGTTTTTTCCCGGTTTTTCCCGTTTTTTCCCGGTTTCTCCCGGTTTCTCCCGGTTTCTCCCGGTTCCTCCCGGTTTTTCCCGGTTTCTCCCGGTTTCTCCCGGTTTCTCCCGGTTCCTCCTCTCGGGTTTTTTATTGTGAGGAAAACTCTCCTGGTTCCTCTCAGCCCCGCCCGTTCCCAGCTCGGAATAAACTCGGGATTTGTGACTCGGAATTTCTCAATTCACTGAATTTATCCCCAAAAAATTCCCCAAAACCGGGGCTGGGGGGGGGGTGGGAATTTGGGGGCGGGAATTTGGGAATTTTGGGGGGCGGGAATTTGGGAATTTGGGGGGCGGGAATTTGAGGGGCGGGAATTTCGGGGTGGGAATTTGGGGGGTGGGAATTTGGGGGGGTGGGAATTTGAGAGGCGGGAATTTGGGAATTTGGGGGGCGGGAATTTGGGAATTTGGGGGGCGGGAATTTGAGGGGTGGGAATTTTGGATGCGGGAATTTGGGGGGTGGGAATTTAGGGGGTGGGAATTTGGGGGGCGGGAATTTGGGGGTGGGAATTTGCGGGGTGGGATTTCAGGGGTGGAATTCCGGGCGTGGAATTTCAGAGATGGAATTTCGACTGTGGAATTCCGGGTGTGGAATTCCAGCTGTGGAATTTCGGGTGTGGAATTCCAGATGCGGAATTCCAGCTGTGGAAATTTTGGCTGTGGAATTTCGGGTCTGGAATTTCGGGTGTGGAATTCCGGGTGTGGAATTTCGGGTGTGGAATTCCAGATGCGGAATTCCAGCTGTGGAAATTTTGGCTGTGGGAATTTCGGGTCTGGAATTTCGGGTCTGGAATTCCGGCTCTGGAATTTTGGCTCTGGAATTTCGGGTGTGGAATTCTGGCTATGGAATTCCGGGTGTGGAATTCCGGGTGTGGAATTTCGGGTGTGGAATTCCGGGTGTGGAAATTTCGGGTGTGGAATTCCAGATGCGGAATTCCAGCTGTGGAAATTTTGGCTGTGGAATTTCGGGTCTGGAATTTCAGGTCTGGAATTCCGGGTCTGGAATTTTGGCTCTGGAATTTCGGGTGTGGAATCCCAGATGTGAAAATCCGGGTGTGGAACTCCAGATGTGGAATTTCGGGTGTGGAATTCTGGCTATGGAATTCTGGGTGTGGAATTTCGGGTGTGGAATTCCAGATGCGGAATTCCAGCTGTGGAAATTTTGGCTGTGGAATTTCGGGTCTGGAATTCCGGCTCTGGAATTTTGGCTGTGGAATTCCAGATGTGAAATTTTGGCTGTGGAATTCCGGGTGTGGAAATTTCGGGTCTGGAATCCCAGATGTGAAATTCCGGGTGTGGAACTCCAGCTGTGGAATTTCGGGTGTGGAATTCCGGGTGTGGAATTTCGGGTGTGGAATTCCAGATGCGGAATTCCAGCTGTGGAAATTTTGGCTGTGGAATTTTGGCTGTGGAATTCCGGGTCTGGAATTCTGGGTCTGGAATTTCGGGTGTGGAATTCCAGCTGTGGAAATTCCAGCTGTGGAATTTCGGGTGTGGAATTCCGGGTCTGGAATTTCGGGTGTGGAATTCCAGCTGTGGAAATTTCGGCTGTGGAATTTCGGGTGTGGAATTCCAGATGCGGAATTCCAGCTGTGGAAATTTTGGCTGTGGAAATTTTGGCTGTGGAATTTCGAGTGTGGAACTCCAGATGTGAAATTCCGGGTGTGGAATTCCAGCTGTGGAATTTCGGGTGTGGAATTCCGGGTCTGGAATTCCAGCTGTGGAATTTCGGGTGTGGAATTCCGGGTCTGGAATTCCGGCTCTGGAATTTTGGCTCTGGAATTTCAGGTGTGGAATCCCAGATGTGAAATTCCGGGTGTGGAATTCCAGCTGTGGAATTTCGGGTGTGGAACTCCAGATGCGGAATTCCAGCTGTGGAAATTTTGGCTGTGGAATTTTGGCTGTGGAATTCCGGGTCTGGAATTCTGGGTCTGGAATTTCGGGTGTGGAATTCCAGCTGTGGAAATTTCAGCTGTGGAATTTTGGGTGTGGAATTTTGGCTGTGGAATTTTGGCTGTGGAATTTCGGGTGTGGAATTCCAGATGCGGAATTCCAGCTGTGGAAATTTTGGCTGTGGAAATTTTGGCTGTGGAATTTCGGGTGTGGAATTCCGGGTGTGGAATTTCGGGTGTGGAATTCCAGCTGTGGAAATTTTGGCTGTGGAATTCCAGCTGTGGAAATTCCAGCTGTGGAATTCCGGGCTCTGGAATTCCGGGCTCTCTCCCCCTCCCCCCCCCGGAGATTTTTGGGGTTCCCTTCCCGTGCCGAACCCTCTCCCCCCCCCGGGAGTGCCCGAATTTCGGGTTCCGCCGTTTTCCCGGTAAATCCCCAGGATTTTGGGGCTGTTTATTTTGGGGAGGGGGGCTCGGGGTGTTGTTTTTTTGGGGTGCCCCCCTCACACCCCCTCCTCGGCGCTGGGGTGCAGCAGCCACCGATCCTGGGGGTCCCCATCCCCCGGGGGGGTCTCGGGGGGCGCCCCCCCCTCGGGGCTGCTCTTGCTGCGGAGCCGGGACGGGCGGGGGAGCCGCGGGGAGGGGTCCAGGGGGTCCCCGGTTTCCCCAAGGGGGTCCCCGATTTCCTCCAGGGGTTGGAATTGCATCTCCTCCTTGGCCAGGCTGCGGGGGAGGGGAGGGGTCACCCCAAAATCCTCCCAACCCCCACCCCGGAGACCCCAAAATCAACTCGGAAGGTTTGGGGGTCCCAAGGTGGGGATTTGGGGGTCCCTGGGTCAGGTTTGGGGTCCCAGGGTGGAGTTTGGGGGTCCCTGGGGGGGGTTTGGGTCTCCCAGGGTGGAATTTGGGGGTCCCAATGTGGGAATTTGGGGGTCCCAGGGTGGGGGTTTGGGGGTCCCTGGATGGAGTTTGGGGGTCCTAGGGTGGAGTTTGGGGTCCCAAGGTGGGGATTTGGGGGTCCCAGGGTGGGGTCCCAGGGTGGAGTTTGGGGGTCCCTGGGGGAGGTTTGGGGGTCCCAAGGTGGGGATTTGGGGGTCCCTGGGGGGGGTTTGGGGGTCCCTGGGTGGGGTCTCAGGGTGGAGTTTGGGGGAGTCCCTGGGTGGAGTTTGGGGGTCCCTGGGGGGGGTTTGGGGGTCCCTGGGGGGGGTTTGGGGGTCCCTGGGGGGCGTTTGGGGGTCCCTGGAGGGTTTGGGGTCCAAAGGTGGGGGTTTGGGGGTCCCAGGTTGGAGTTTGGGGGTCCCAATGTGGGAGTTTGGGGGTCTCAGGGTGGAGTTTGGGGGTCCCTGGGTGGAGTTTGGGGGTCCCTGGGGGGCGTTTGGGGGTCCCAAGGTGGGGGTTTGGGGGTCCCTGGGGGGCGTTTGGGGGTCCCAAGGTGGGGGTTTGGGGGTCCCTGGGTGGGGTTTGGGGGTCCCTGGGGTGCGTTTGGGGGTCTCTGGGGGGCGTTTGGGGGTCCCAAGGTGGGGGTTTGGGGGTCCCTGGGTGGGGTTTGGGGGTCCCAGGGTGGGGATTTGGGGGTCCCAGGGTGGGGTCTCAGGGTGGGAGTTTGGGGGTCCCAGGGTGGAGTTTGGGGGTCCCAAGGTGGGAGTTTGGGGGTCCCTGGGTGGGGATTTGGGGGTCCCTGGGGGGCGTTTGGGGGTCCCAGGGTGGAGTTTGGGAGTCTCAGGGTGGAGTTTGGGGGTCCCTGGGGGGGGTTTGGGGGTCCCTGGGGGGCGTTTGGGGGTCCCTGGGGGGCGTTTGGGGGTCCCAAGGTGGGGGTTTGGGGGTCCCAGGGTGGGGATTTGGGGGTCCCAGGGTGGAGTTTGGGGGTCCCTGGGTGGGGTTTGGGGGTCCCTGGGGGGCGTTTGGGGGTCCCAGTGTGGGGGTTTGGGGGTCCCAAGGTGGGGGTTTGGGGGTCCCTGGGGCAGGTTTGGGGTCCCAGGGTGGAGTTTGGGGTCCCAAGGTGGGGGTTTGGGGGTCCCTGGGTGGGGTTTGAGGGTCCCTGGGTGGAGTTTGGGGGTTCCAGGGTGGGGATTTGGGGGTCCCTGGGGGGGGTCTCAGGGTGGGAGTTTGGGGTCCCAGGGTGGAGTTTGGGGGTCCCAAGGTGGGAGTTTGGGGGTCCCAGGTTGGGGGTCCCAAGGAGGGGTCCAGGGGGTCCCCGGTTTCCCCAAGGGGGTCCCCGATTTCCTCCAGGGGTTGGAATTGCATCTCCTCCTTGGCCAGGCTGCGGGGGAGGGGAGGGGTCACCCCAAAATCCTCCCAGCCACCACCCCGGAGACCCCCAAAATCAACTCGGGGGATTTGGGGGTCCCTGGGGGGGGTTTGGGGGTCCCAAGGTGGGGGTTTGGGGGTCCCAGGGTGGAGTTTGGGGGTCTCTGGGTGGAGTTTGGGTGTCCCAGGGTGGAGTTTGGGGGTCCCAGGGTGGGGATTTGGGGGTCCCAGGGTGGGGTCTCAGGGTGGAGTTTGGGGGTCCCTGGGGGGGGTTTGGGGGTCTCAGGGTGGAGTTTGGGGGTCCCTGGGGGGGGTTTGGGGGTCCCTGGGGGCGGTCCAGGGGCTCCCAGGGTGGAATTTGGGGGTCCCAATGTGGGGGTTTGGGGGTCCCAGGGTGGGAGTTTGGGGGTCCCAGGTTGGGGGTCCCAAGGTGGGGGTTTGGGGGTCTCAGGGTGGAGTTTGGGGGTCCCTGGGTGGATTTTGGGGGTCCCAGGGTGGGGATTTGGGGGCCCCTGGGGGGGGTTTGGGGGTCCCAGGGTGGGGGTCCTTGGGGGTGTTTGGGGGTCTCTGGGTGGGGATTTGGGGGTCCCTGGGGGGTTTGGGGGTCCCAAGGTGGGGGTTTGGGGGTCCCTGGGGGGTTTGGGGGTCTCTGGGTGGAATTTGGGGGTCCCAGGGTGGGGATTTGGGGGTCCCAAGGTGGGGGTTTGGGGGTCCCAGGGTGGAGTTTGGGGGTCCTAAGGTGGGGATTTGGGGGTCCCTGGGTGGAGTTTGGGGGTCCCAGGGTGGGGGTTTGGGGGTCCTAAGGTGGAGTTTGGGGGGGCCCCAGGGTGGCGATCCCAGGGTGGGGGTCCCCGGGTTTTTGGGGGTCTCAGGGTGGGGTCCTCGGGTTTTTGGGGGTCTCAGGGTGGGGTCCCCGGGTTTTTGGGGGTCCCAGGGTGGGGGTGCCCGGGGTTTTTGGGGGTTTGGGGTTTTTGGGGGTCCCCGGGATTTTGGGGGGCGCTCACGTGACGTCGAAGGCGGAGCCGCGGAAGGCGGGGTGCCGGGGGGGGTTTGGGGGTCCCAGGGTGGGGTCCCGGGGTTTTTGGGGGTGCCGGGATTTTGGGGGGCGCTCACGTGACGTCGAAGGCGGAGCCGCGGAAGGCGGGGTGCCGGGGGGGGGTTGGGGGTCCCAGGGTGGGGTGCCCGGGGTTTTTGGGGGTCCCAGGGTGGGGTCCCGGGGTTTTTGGGGGTGCCGGGGTTTTTGGGGATCCCCGGGATTTTGGGGGGCGCTCACGTGACGTCGAAGGCGGAGCCGCGGAAGGCGGGGTGCCGGGGGGGCGCGGCCGCCGCCGTGTAGGGGGCGCGGGGGGCGGGGGTCCCCCAGTACCGATCCCGCTCCAGCTCCGGAACCTCCCCGTAGAGCTCGTCCACAGCCAGCATGGACACCTGGGCAGGTGGGGACAGGTGAGCACACCTGGGCACACCTGGAGTACACCTGGGGTACACCTGGACACACCTGGGGTATCCCTGAGCACACCTGGGTACACCTGGACACACCTGGGGTATCCCTGAGCACACCTGGGGTACACCTGGACACACCTGGGCACACCTGGAGTACACCTGGGGCACACCTGGACACACCTGGGCACACCTGGAGTACACCTGGGCACACCTGGGCACACCTGGGGTACACCTGGGGTACACCTGGGCACACCTGGGGTACACCTGGGGTATCCCTGAGCACACCTGGGTACACCTGGACACACCTGGACACACCTGGGCACACCTGGACACACCTGGGCACACCTGGGGCACACCTGGAGTACACCTGGACACACCTGGACACACCTGGGGTACACCTGAACACACCTGGACACACCTGGACACACCTGGACACACCTGGGGTACACCTGGACACACCTGGGGTACACCTGGGGTACACCTGGACACACCTGGGGTACACCTGGACACACCTGGACACACCTGGGCACACCTGGGGTACACCTGGACACACCTGGGCACACCTGGGGTACACCTGGGCACACCTGGGGTACACCTGGACACACCTGGGGTACACCTGGGCACACCTGAGACACACCTGGGCACACCTGGGGTACACCTGGACACACCTGGACACACCTGGACACACCTGGGGACACCTGGGGTACCCCTGAACACACCTGGACACACCTGGACACACCTGGGGCACACCTGGGGTACCCCTGAACACACCTGGACACACCTGGCAACACCTGGGGCACACCTGGGCACACCTGGGGTACACCTGAACACACCTGGACACACCTGGGGCACACCTGGGGCACACCTGGGCACATCTGGGGCACACCTGGGGACACCTGGACACACCTGGGGTACACCTGGGGCACACCTGGACACACCTGGACACACCTGGGGTACACCTGGACACACCTGGGCACACCTGAACACACCTGGACACACCTGGGCACACCTGGGGCACACCTGGGGACACCTGGGGTACACCTGGACACACCTGGGGTACACCTGGGCACACCTGGGGCACACCTGGGCACACCTGAACACACCTGGACACACCTGGGGTACACCTGGACACACCTGGACACACCTGGGGCACACCTGGGGTACATCTGGGGACACCTGGGGACACCTGGACACACCTGGGGTACACCTGGGCACACCTGGGGCACACCTGGGCACACCTGAACACACCTGGACACACCTGGGGTACACCTGGACACACCTGGACACACCTGGGGCACACCTGGGGTACACCTGGGGACACCTGGGGCACACCTGGGGCACACCTGGACACACCTGGGGTACACCTGGACACACCTGGGCACACCTGGGGTACACCTGGGGACACCTGGGGTACACCTGGACACACCTGGGGACACCTGGGGCACACCTGGGGTACACCTGGGGTACACCTGGACACACCTGGGCACACCTGGGGTACACCTGGGGCACAGCTGGGGTATCCCTGAGCACACCTGGACACACCTGGACACACCTGGGGACTCTCCACGCCCACCTGTGGGTGCCCAGGACACACCTGGGGGTGCTCTGAACACACCTGGGGTACCCCATACTCGCCTGGAGGTGCCCCCCCCCACACCTGGAGGTGTCATGAACACACCTGGGGACACTCCACACACACCTGGGGACACTCCACACACACCTGGGGACACTCCACACACACCTGGGGACACTCCACACACGCCTGGGGACACTCCACACACACCTGGGGACACTCCACACACGCCTGGGGGTGCCCAGGACACACCTGGGGGTGTCATGAACACACCTGAGGTACCCCTGAGCACACCTGGACACACCTGGGGTGCCCCACACCCACCTTGAGGTGCCCCCCCCACACCTGGAGGTGTCATGAACACACCTGGGGACACTCCACACACACCTGGGGGTGCTCTGAACACACCTGGGGTACCCCTGAGCACACCTGGACACACCTGGGGGTCCCTCCCCCCCCCCCCGGCGCCCCCCACCCACCTGGAAGTTTCTGTCGATGAGCGTGTTGGTCTCGAAATCATCATCATCCTCCCCGAAAGGGTTAATGAGCTGCTCGGCCACCTGCGGGGACAGGTGAGCCCGGGGGGGGCTCAGGTGAGCTCAGGTGAGCCCGGGGGGGGCTCAGGTGAGCTCGGGTGAGCTCGGGGGGGGCTCAGGTGAGCTCGGGGGGGGCTCAGGTGAGCCGGGGGGGGAGGGGAGGCTCAGGTGAGCTCGGGGGGGGGCTCAGGTGAGCTCAGTTGAGCTCGGGGGGGGGCTCAGGTGAGCTCAGGTGAGACCGGGGGGGGCTCAGGTGAGCCCGGGGGGGGGCTCAGGTGAGCTCAGGTGAGCCCGGGGGGGGCTCAGGTGAGCTGGGAGGGGGCTCAGGTGAGCTCAGGTGAGCAGGGGGGGGTCTCAGGTGAGCCCGGGGGGGCTCAGGTGAGCTCAGGTGAGCCCGGGGGGGGCTCAGGTGAGCTCAGGTGAGACCGGGGGGGGCTCAGGTGAGCTCGGGGGGGGGCTCAGGTGAGCTCGGGGGGGTCTCAGGTGAGCTCGGGGGGGGGCTCAGGTGAGCTGGGGGGGTCTCAGGTGAGCTCAGGGGGTCTCAGGTGAGCTCGGGGGGGGGCTCAGGTGAGCTCAGGTGAGACCGGGGGGGGCTCAGGTGAGCTGGGAGGGGGGCTCAGGTGAGCTCGGGTGAGCCCGGGGGCGCTCAGGTGAGCTCGGGGGGGGCTCAGGTGAGCTCAGGTGAGCCCGGGGGAGGCTCAGGTGAGCCCGGGGGGGGCTCAGGTGAGCAGGGGGGGGCTCAGTTGAGCAGGGGGGGTCTCAGGTGTGCCCAGGGGGTCTCAGGTGAGCCGGGAGGGGTCTCAGGTGAGCTCAGGGGGTCTCAGGTGAGCTCGGGGGGGGCTCAGGTGAGCTCGGGGGTCTCAGGTGAGCCCGGGGGGGTCGCAGGTGAGCCCTGGGGGGTCTCAGGTGAGCGGGGGGGGCTCAGGTGAGCTCGGGGGGGGGCTCAGGTGAGCTCGGGGGGGGGCTCAGGTGAGCGGGGGGGGCCCAGGTGAGCCGGGGGGGGTCTCAGGTGTGCCCAGGGGGTCTCAGGTGAGCCCTGGGGGTCTCAGGTGAGCCCGGGGGTCTCAGGTGAGCTCGGGGGGGGTCTCAGGTGAGCTCGGGGGGGGTCTCAGGTGAGCCCGGGAGGGTCTCAGGTGTCCCCAGGGGGTCTCAGGTGAGCGGGGGGGGCCCAGGTGAGCCGGGGGGGGTCTCAGGTGTGCCCAGGGGGTCTCAGGTGTGCCCAGGGGGTCTCAGGTGAGCCCTGGGGGGTCTCAGGTGAGCCCGGGGGTCTCAGGTGAGCCCCCCGCCCACCTTGAGCCAGCCCACGTAGAAGAAGAACTGCAGCAAGGTGAACACGGGCACGCCCAGGTCCAGCTCGTGCCCCGCGTAGCCCTGGGCGGGGTCCAGGAACTGCCGCCCGATCAGACAGGTGAGGAAAAAGGTGTACACGGCGATGGTCACCACCTGCGGGACACCTGCCATGGACCTCGACCTTCTGGGTGTCCCCAGGTGTGTCCCAGGTGTCCCCAGGTATCCCCAGGTGTCCCCAGGTGTGTCCCAGGTGCCCCCAGGTGTGTCCCAGGTGTCCCCAGGTACCCCCAGATGTGCCCCAGGTATCCCCATTATCCCTCCAGGTATCCCCAGGTATCCCCAGGTGTGTCCCAGGTGTCCCCAGGTGTGTCCCAGGTGTGTCCCAGATATCCCCATTATCCCCCAGGTGTCCCCAGGTATCCCCAGGTGTCCCCAGATGTGCCCCAGGTATCCCCATTATCCCCCCAGGTGTCCCCAGGTGTCCCCAGGTGTCCCCAGGTGTGTCCCAGGTATCCCCAGGTGTCCCCAGGTGTGTCCCAGGTGCCCCCAGGTGTCCCCAGGTGTCCCCAGGTATCCCCAGGTGTCCCCAGGTGTATCCCAGGTGTCCCCAGGTGTGTCCCCAGGTGTGTTTTTGTTGTCCCCAGGTGTGTCCCAGGTATCCCCAGGTGTCCCCAGGTGTGTCCCAGGTGTCCCCAGGTACACCCAGATGTGCCCCAGGTATCCCCATTATCCCCCCAGGTGTCCCCAGGTGTCCCCAGGTGTGTCCCAGGTGTCCCCAGGTGTGTCCCAGGTGTCCCCAGGTGTCCCCAGGTGTCCCCAGGTACCCCCAGATGTGCCCCAGGTGTCCCCAGGTGTGTCCCAGGTGTCCCAGGTATCCCCAGGTGTGTCCCAGGTGTCCCCAGGTGTGTCCCAGGTGTCCCAGGTATCCCCAGGTGTGTCCCAGGTGTCCCCAGGTGTGTCCCCCAGCCCTGGGCGGGGTCCAGGAACTGCCGCCCGATCAGACAGGTGAGGAAAAAGGTGTACACGGCGATGGTCACCACCTGCGGGACACCTGCCATGGACCTCGACCTTCTGGGTGTCCCCAGGTGTGTCCCAGGTGTGTCCCAGGTGTCCCAGGTGTCCCCAGGTGTCCCCAGGTGTGTCCCAGGTGTGTCCCAGGTGTGTCTCAGGTATCCCCAGGTGTCCCCAGGTGTGTCCCTGGTGTGTCCCAGGTGTCCCCAGGTGTGTCCCAGGTGTCCCAGGTGTGTCCCAGATATCCCCATTATCCCCCCAGGTGTCCCCCAGGTGTGTCCCAGGTATCCCCAGATATCCCCAGGTGTCCCCAGGTGTGTCCCAGGTGTCCCCAGGTGTCCCCCCCAGCCCTGGGCGGGGTCCAGGAACTGCCGCCCAATCAGACAGGTGAGGAAAAAGGTGTACACGGCGATGGTCACCACCTGCGGGACACCTGCCATGGACCTCGACCTTCTGGGTGTCCCCAGGTGTGTCCCCAGGTATCCCCAGGTGTCCCCAGGTGTGTCCCAGGTGCCCCCAGGTGTGTCCCAGGTGTCCCCAGGTACCCCCAGATGTGCCCCAGGTATCCCCATTATCCCTCCAGGTATCCCCAGGTGTCCCCAGGTGTGTCCCTGGTGTGTCCCAGGTGTCCCCAGGTGTGTCCCAGGTGTCCCAGGTGTGTCCCAGATATCCCCATTATCCCCCCAGGTGTCCCCCAGGTGTGTCCCAGGTGTGTCCCAGGTGTCCCAGGTGTCCCAGGTGTCCCCAGGTGTCCCCAGGTGTCCCCAGGTGTGTCCCAGGTGTGTCCCCAGGTGTCCCCAGGTGTCCCCAGGTGTGTCCCAGGTGTCCCCAGGTATCCCCAGGTGTGTCCCAGGTGTCCCCAGGTGTGTCCCAGGTGTCCCCAGGTGTCCCCCCCAGCCCTGGGCGGGGTCCAGGAACTGCCGCCCGATCAGACAGGTGAGGAAAAAGGTGTACACGGCGATGGTCACCACCTGCGGGACACCTGCCATGGACCTCGACCTTCTGGGTGTCCCCAGGGGTGTCCCAGGTGTCCCCAGGTGTGCCCCAGGGGTGTCCCAGGTGTCCCCAGGTATCCCCAGGTATCCCCAGGTGTCCCCAGGTGCCCCCAGGTGTGTCCCAGGTGTCCCCAGGTACCCCCAGATGTGTCCCAGGTGTCCCCATTATCCCCCCAGATATCCCCAGGTGTCCCCAGGTATCCCCAGGTGTCCCCAGGTGTGTCCCAGGTATCCCCAGGTGTCCCCAGGTGTCCCCAGGTGCCCCCAGGTGTGTCCCAGGTGTCCCCAGGTACCCCCAGATGTGCCCCAGGTATCCCCATTATCCCTCCAGGTATCCCCAGGTATCCCCAGGTGTGTCCCAGGTGTCCCCAGGTGTGTCACAGGTATCCCCAGGTGTCACCAGGTGTGTCCCTGGTATCCCCAGGTGTGTCTCAGGTATCCCCAGGTGTCCCCAGGTGTGTCCCTGGTGTGTCCCAGATATCCCCATTATCCCCCCAGGTGTCCCCAGGTGTGTCCCTGGTATCCCCAGGTGTGTCTCAGGTATCCCCAGGTGTCCCCAGGTGTGTCCCTGGTGTGTCCCAGGTGTCCCCAGGTGTGTCCCAGGTGTCCCAGGTGTGTCCCAGATATCCCCATTATCCCCCCAGGTGTCCCCCAGGTGTGTCCCAGGTGTGTCCCAGGTGTCCCAGGTGTCCCAGGTGTGTCCCCAGGTGTCCCCAGGTGTCCCCAGGTGTGTCCCAGGTGTGTCCCCAGGTGTCCCCAGGTGTCCCCAGGTGTCCCCAGGTGTGTCCCAGGTGTGTCCCCAGGTGTCCCCAGGTGTCCCCAGGTGTGTCCCAGGTGTCCCCAGGTATCCCCAGGTGTGTCCCAGGTGTCCCCAGGTGTGTCCCAGGTGTCCCCAGGTGTCCCCCCCAGCCCTGGGCGGGGTCCAGGAACTGCCGCCCGATCAGACAGGTGAGGAAAAAGGTGTACACGGCGATGGTCACCACCTGCGGGACACCTGCCATGGACCTCGACCTTCTGGGTGTCCCCAGGTGTGTCCCAGGTGTGTCCCAGGTGTCCCAGGTGTCCCCAGGTGTCCCCAGGTGTGTCCCAGGTGTGTCCCAGGTGTGTCTCAGGTATCCCCAGGTGTCCCCAGGTGTGTCCCTGGTGTGTCCCAGGTGTCCCCAGGTGTGTCCCAGGTGTCCCAGGTGTGTCCCAGATATCCCCATTATCCCCCCAGGTGTCCCCCAGGTGTGTCCCAGGTATCCCCAGATATCCCCAGGTGTCCCCAGGTGTGTCCCAGGTGTCCCCCCCAGCCCTGGGCGGGGTCCAGGAACTGCCGCCCGATCAGACAGGTGAGGAAAAAGGTGTACACGGCGATGGTCACCACCTGCGGGACACCTGCCATGGACCTCGACCTTCTGGGTGTCCCCAGGTGTGTCCCCAGGTATCCCCAGGTGTCCCCAGGTGTGTCCCAGGTGCCCCCAGGTGTGTCCCAGGTGTCCCCAGGTACCCCCAGATGTGCCCCAGGTATCCCCATTATCCCTCCAGGTATCCCCAGGTGTCCCCAGGTGTGTCCCTGGTGTGTCCCAGGTGTCCCCAGGTGTGTCCCAGGTGTCCCAGGTGTGTCCCAGATATCCCCATTATCCCCCCAGGTGTCCCCCAGGTGTGTCCCAGGTGTGTCCCAGGTGTCCCAGGTGTCCCAGGTGTCCCCAGGTGTCCCCAGGTGTCCCCAGGTGTGTCCCAGGTGTGTCCCCAGGTGTCCCCAGGTGTCCCCAGGTGTGTCCCAGGTGTCCCCAGGTATCCCCAGGTGTGTCCCAGGTGTCCCCAGGTGTGTCCCAGGTGTCCCCAGGTGTCCCCCCCAGCCCTGGGCGGGGTCCAGGAACTGCCGCCCGATCAGACAGGTGAGGAAAAAGGTGTACACGGCGATGGTCACCACCTGCGGGACACCTGCCATGGACCTCGACCTTCTGGGTGTCCCCAGGGGTGTCCCAGGTGTGTCCCAGGTGTCCCAGGTGTCCCCAGGTGTCCCCAGGTGTGTCCCAGGTGTGTCCCAGGTGTCCCCAGGTATCCCCAGGTGTCCCAGGTGTCCCCAGGTGTGTCCCAGGTGTGTCCCAGGTGTGTCTCAGGTATCCCCAGGTGTCCCCAGGTGTGTCCCTGGTGTGTCCCAGGTGTCCCCAGGTGTGTCCCAGGTGTCCCAGGTGTGTCCCAGATATCCCCATTATCCCCCCAGGTGTCCCCCAGGTGTGTCCCAGGTGTCCCAGGTGTCCCAGGTGTGTCCCCAGGTGTCCCCAGGTGTCCCCAGGTGTGTCCCTGGTGTGTCCCAGGTGTCCCCAGGTGTGTCCCAGGTGTCCCAGGTGTGTCCCAGATATCCCCATTATCCCCCCAGGTGTCCCCCAGGTGTGTCCCAGGTGTGTCCCAGGTGTCCCAGGTGTCCCAGGTGTGTCCCCAGGTGTCCCCAGGTGTCCCCAGGTGTGTCCCAGGTGTGTCCCCAGGTGTCCCCAGGTGTCCCCAGGTGTCCCCAGGTGTGTCCCAGGTGTGTCCCCAGGTGTCCCCAGGTGTCCCCAGGTGTGTCCCAGGTGTCCCCAGGTATCCCCAGGTGTGTCCCAGGTGTCCCCAGGTGTGTCCCAGGTGTCCCCAGGTGTCCCCCCCAGCCCTGGGCGGGGTCCAGGAACTGCCGCCCGATCAGACAGGTGAGGAAAAAGGTGTACACGGCGATGGTCACCACCTGCGGGACACCTGCCATGGACCTCGACCTTCTGGGTGTCCCCAGGTGTGTCCCAGGTGTGTCCCAGGTGTCCCAGGTGTCCCCAGGTGTCCCCAGGTGTGTCCCAGGTGTGTCCCAGGTGTGTCTCAGGTATCCCCAGGTGTCCCCAGGTGTGTCCCAGGTGTGTCCCAGGTGTCCCAGGTGTCCCCAGGTACCCCCAGATGTGCCCCAGGTATCCCCATTATCCCTCCAGGTATCCCCAGGTGTCCCCAGGTGTGTCCCTGGTGTGTCCCAGGTGTCCCCAGGTGTGTCCCAGGTGTCCCAGGTGTGTCCCAGATATCCCCATTATCCCCCCAGGTGTCCCCCAGGTGTGTCCCAGGTATCCCCAGATATCCCCAGGTGTCCCCAGGTGTGTCCCAGGTGTCCCCCCCAGCCCTGGGCGGGGTCCAGGAACTGCCGCCCAATCAGACAGGTGAGGAAAAAGGTGTACACGGCGATGGTCACCACCTGCGGGACACCTGCCATGGACCTCGACCTTCTGGGTGTCCCCAGGTGTGTCCCAGGTGTGTCCCAGGTGTCCCAGGTGTCCCCAGGTGTCCCCAGGTGTGTCCCAGGTGTGTCCCAGGTGTGTCTCAGGTATCCCCAGGTGTCCCCAGGTGTGTCCCTGGTGTGTCCCAGGTGTCCCCAGGTGTGTCCCAGGTGTCCCAGGTGTGTCCCAGATATCCCCATTATCCCCCCAGGTATCCCCAGGTGTGTCCCAGGTATCCCCAGATATCCCCAGGTGTCCCCAGGTGTGTCCCAGGTGTCCCCCCCAGCCCTGGGCGGGGTCCAGGAACTGCCGCCCGATCAGACAGGTGAGGAAAAAGGTGTACACGGCGATGGTCACCACCTGCGGGACACCTGCCATGGACCTCGACCTTCTGGGTGTCCCCAGGTGTGTCCCCAGGTATCCCCAGGTGTCCCCAGGTGTGTCCCAGGTGCCCCCAGGTGTGTCCCAGGTGTCCCCAGGTACCCCCAGATGTGCCCCAGGTATCCCCATTATCCCTCCAGGTATCCCCAGGTGTCCCCAGGTGTGTCCCTGGTGTGTCCCAGGTGTCCCCAGGTGTGTCCCAGGTGTCCCAGGTGTGTCCCAGATATCCCCATTATCCCCCCAGGTGTCCCCCAGGTGTGTCCCAGGTGTGTCCCAGGTGTCCCAGGTGTCCCAGGTGTCCCCAGGTGTCCCCAGGTGTCCCCAGGTGTGTCCCAGGTGTGTCCCCAGGTGTCCCCAGGTGTCCCCAGGTGTGTCCCAGGTGTCCCCAGGTATCCCCAGGTGTGTCCCAGGTGTCCCCAGGTGTGTCCCAGGTGTCCCCAGGTGTCCCCCCCAGCCCTGGGCGGGGTCCAGGAACTGCCGCCCGATCAGACAGGTGAGGAAAAAGGTGTACACGGCGATGGTCACCACCTGCGGGACACCTGCCATGGACCTCGACCTTCTGGGTGTCCCCAGGGGTGTCCCAGGTGTGTCCCAGGTGTCCCAGGTGTCCCCAGGTGTCCCCAGGTGTGTCCCAGGTGTGTCCCAGGTGTCCCCAGGTATCCCCAGGTGTCCCAGGTGTCCCCAGGTGTGTCCCAGGTGTGTCCCAGGTGTGTCTCAGGTATCCCCAGGT
Source organism: Cyanistes caeruleus (assembly GCF_971803275.1). NCBI lineage: Eukaryota > Metazoa > Chordata > Aves > Passeriformes > Paridae > Cyanistes > Cyanistes caeruleus. The sequence continues at coordinate 1,320,330 of NC_141736.1, forward strand.
GTCCCCAGGTGTGTCCCTGGTGTGTCCCAGGTGTCCCCAGGTGTGTCCCAGGTGTCCCAGGTGTGTCCCAGATATCCCCATTATCCCCCCAGGTGTCCCCCAGGTGTGTCCCAGGTGTCCCAGGTGTCCCAGGTGTGTCCCCAGGTGTCCCCAGGTGTCCCCAGGTGTGCCCCAGGTGTGTCCCAGGTATCCCCAGGTGTGTCCCAGGTATCCCCAGATATCCCCAGGTGTCCCCAGGTGTGTCCCAGGTGTCCCCCCCAGCCCTGGGCGGGGTCCAGGAACTGCCGCCCGATCAGACAGGTGAGGAAAAAGGTGTACACGGCGATGGTCACCACCTGCGGGACACCTGCCATGGACCTCGACCTTCTGGGTGTCCCCAGGTGTGTCCCAGGTATCCCCAGGTGTCCCCAGGTGTGTCCCAGGTGTCCCCAGGTACCCCCAGATGTGCCCCAGGTGTCCCCAGGTGTCCCAGGTGTGTTTTTTGTGTCCCCAGGTGTGTTTTTGTTGTCCCCAGGTGTCCCCAGGTGTCCCCAGGTGTCCCAGGTGTCCCAGGTGTCCCAGGTGTCCCCAGGTGTGTCCCCAGGTGTCCCAGGTGTGTCCCCAGGTGTGTCCCAGGTGTCCCCAGGCCCCCCAGGCCCCCCAGGCCCCCCAGGTATCCCCAGGTGCCCCCAGGTGTGTCCCAGGTGTCCCCAGGTACACCCAGATGTGCCCCAGATATCCCCATTATCCCCCCAGGTATCCCCAGGTATCCCCAGGTGTGTCCCCAGGTGTGTCCCAGGTGTCCCCGGTGTCCCCAGGTGTGTCCCAGGTGTGTCCCAGGTGTGTCCCAGGTGTCCCCAGGTGTCCCCAGGTGTCCCCAGGTGTGTCCCCAGGTGTCCCCAGGTGTGTTTTTGGTGTCCCCAGGTGTGTTTTTGTTGTCCCCAGGTGTCCCAGGTGTCTCCAGGTGTGTCCCCAGGTGTGTTTTTGGTGTCCCCAGCTATCCCCAGGTGTGTCCCAGGTGTGTCCCAGGTGTCCCCAGGTGTGTTTTTGCTGTCCCCAGGTGTGTCCCCAGGTGTCCCCAGGTGTCCCAGGTGTCCCCAGGTGTCCCCAGGTGTGTCCCCAGGTGTCCCAGGTGTCCCCAGGTGTGTTTTTGTTGTCCCCAGGTGTGCCCCAGGTGTCCCCAGGTGTCCCCAGGTGTCCCCAGGTGTCCCCAGGTGTCCCCAGGTGTCCCAGGTGCCCTCACCTGTGTGTACACCAGCGGGACGCTGATCCAGTCGTAGTGGAACAGGAGGCTGCAGTGGGCCCGGAACCGGTTCAGCTCCTGGGGGGTCCCGGGGGGCTCAGGGGGGTCCCGGGGGGGGTGGGGGGGTCCCGGGGGGCTCAGGGGGTCCCGGGGGGGTTGGGGGTGTCCCAGGGGGCTCAGGGGGGTCCCGGGGGGCTCAGGGGGGTCCCGGGGGGCTCAGGGGGGTTCCGGGGGGCTCAGGGGGGTCCCGGGGGGTTCCGGGGGCTCTCAGGGGGTCCCGGGGGGTTTTGGGGTGTCCCTGGGTGTCGCGGGGTGTTTCGTGGGGTCCCGGGGGGTTTCAGGGGGTCCTGGGTGTCCCTGGGTGTCCCGGGGGGTCCCTGGGGGTTCGGGGGTGTCCTGGGGTGTCCCGGGTTGTCCCGGGGGGTTTCAGGGGGTCCCGGGGGTTTCAGGGGTGTCCCGGGGGGGTTGGGGGTGTCCCTGGTGGTCCCGGGGTGTCCCAGGGGGTCCTGGGGGGTTCGGGGGTGTTTCAGGGGGTCCCTGGGTGTCCCTGGTGGTCCCGAGGTGTTTCAGGGGGGTCCTGGGAGGGTTCAGGGGGTCCCAGGGGTTTTAGGGGGGTCCTGGGGGTCCCTGGGTGTCCTGGGGGTCCCTGGGTGTCCTGGGGGTCCCTGGGTGTCCTGGGGTGTCCCCGGGGGTGTCCCTGGGGGTGTCCCTGGGTGTCCCGGGGTGTTTCGCGGGGTCCCGGGGGTGTTTCAGGGGGTCCGGGGGTGTTTCAGGGGTGTCCCTGGGTGTTTCAGGGGTGTCCCGGGTGGTTTGGGGGTGTCCCGGGTGGTTTGGGGGTGTCCCTGGTGGTCCCGGGGTGTTTCAGGGGGTCCTGGGGGTTTTGGGGTGTCCCGGGGGGGTCCCGGGGAGTTTAGGGTTATTTCAGGGGGGGTCTTGGGGGGTCCCTGGGTGTCCCAGGCGGTTTTTGGGGTGTCCCGGGGGGTTCGGGGGTGTTTCAGGGGGTCCCGGGCGGTTTTTGGGGTGTCGCAGGTTTGGGGGTGTCCCGAGGTGTTTCAGGGTGGTCCCGGGGGGTTTTTGGGGTGTCCCGGGGGGTCCGGGGGTGTTTCAGGGTGTCCCGGGGTGTCCCTGGTGGTCCCGGGGGGTTTTTGGGGTGTCGCAGGTTTGGGGGTGTCCCGAGGTGTTTCAGGGGGGTCCCAGGCGGTTTTTGGGGTGTCCCGGGGGGTTTTTGGGGTGTCGCGGGGGGTTCGGGGGTGTTTCAGGGGGGTCCCGGGGGGTTTTTGGGGTGTCCCGGGGTGTTTCAGGGTGTCCCGAGGTGTTTCAGGGTGGTCTCGGGGGGTTTTTGGGGTGTCCCGGGTGGTTTTTGGGGTGTCCCGGGGTGTTTCAGGGTGTCCCGGGGTGTCCCTGGTGGTCCCGGGCGGTTTTTGGGGTGTCGCAGCTTTGGGGGTACCTCCATGAGCAGTTTTAGGGCGCAGTCGTCCCTGACGCGTCCCTCTCTGCGCGCCTGCCCCGCCAGCGCCCCGAACCAGGCGCACGGCACCCAGAATTTGTTGTAGGGCGAGCGCAGCCCCTCCAGCCGGCGGCGCTCCTCGCGCGTCAGGAACCCTGCGGGGACCCCCGCGTCACCCCAAAACCGCCGGGACACCCCAAAACCGGGGGGACCCCAAAACCGGGGGGACCCCAAAACCCCCCGTGACATCACCCCAAAACCGGGGGACCCCAAAACCCCCGCGTCACACCAAAACCCCCGCGTCACCCCAAAACCGGGGGGACCCCAAAACCCCCGTGACATCACCCCAAAACCGGGGGGACACCCCAAAACCCCCCGTGACATCACCCCAAACCTCCGGGTCACCCCAAAACCCAGGGGGGAGCCCCAAAACCGGGGGGAGCCCAAAACCAGGGGACCCCAAAACCCGGGAGGGACCCCAAAATCGGGGGGGACTCCAAAACCGGGGGGGAGTCCAAAACCAGGGGGGACATCACCCCAAACCCCCAGGTCACCCCAAAACCGGGGGGACCCCAAAATCGGGGGGGAGTCCAAAACCGGGGGGGACATCACCCCAAACCCCCAGGTCACCCCAAAACCGGGGGGAGCCCAAAACCGGGGGGGACCCCAAAACTGGGGGGGACCCCAAAACCGGGGGTCACCCCAAAACTCGAGGCATCCGGGATCACCCCAAACCCCCGGGGTCACCCCCAAAACCCCCGGGGTCATCACCCAAACCCGGGGTCACCCGAAAGTGGGGCTGGCACCCCAAAACCCGGGGGTGTCATCACCTGACCTTGTGATGTCACCTGACCTCGTGATGTCACCTGACCTCGTGATGTCACCTGAGCTCATGATGTCACCTGACCTCGTGATGTCACCTGACCTCGTGATGTCACCTGAGCTCATGATGTCACCTGACCTCGTGATGTCACCTGACCTTGTGATGTCACCTGAGCTCGTGATGTCACCTGACCTCGTGATGTCACCTGAGCTCATGATGTCACCTGACCTCGTGATGTCACCTGACCTTGTGATGTCACCTGACCTCGTGATGTCACCTGACCTCGTGATGTCACCTGACCTCGTGATGTCACCCCAATGCCGGGGTCACCCCAGGACGGCGACATCGCCCCTCCCCTGGAGCCATCGGGGACCCCCCGATGACACCCCAAAGCTGTGACGTCACCGTCTGCCCTGTGACGTCACCATCTGCCCTGTGACGTCACAGTCTGCCCTGTGACGTCACCATCTGTCCCGTGACATCACCATCTGCCCTGTGACATCACAGTCTGCACTGTGACGTCACCATCTGCCACGTGACGTCACCATCTACCATGTGACGTCACCATCTGCCACGTGACGTCACCATCTACCATGTGACGTCATCCTCTGGTTGATGACGTCAGCATCTGCCCCGTGACGTCATCATATGCCCCTGCGACGTCGTCCTCTGGTTGATGACGTCACTATCTGCCCTGTGGCGTCATCCCCTGGATGATGACGTCACTCTCTGCCCCATGATGTCACCCGGTGACATCGGTGTCACAGCAGGGGACGCCTGGTCAGGTGACGTCATCATGATGACGTCACCACCGATGTGACATCACCCCAGTGACAACCTGGTGACGTCAGCGGTCACTCAGTGGCCTGCACCAAGCGGTCAGCGGTCACTCAGCGGGTGGTCAGTGGTCAGTGGTCACTCAGTGGTCACTCAGTGGTCACTCACAGGTCAGTGGTCACTTACAGGTGGTCAGTGGTCACTCAGGGGTCACTCGCTGGCCTGCACCGAGCGGTCAGTGGTCACTCAGGGGTCACTCAGTGGTCACTCAGTGGTCAGTGGTCACTCAGGGGTCACTCAGTGGTCACTCAGTGGTCAGTGGTCACTCAGGGGTCACTCAGTGGTCACTCAGGGGTCACTCACTGGCTCTGAGCACGAGCAGCGCGGCCAGGCTCCCGTAGCGCAGCACCGAGTGACCGGTGCCATACCATGGTCAGTGGTCAGGGGTCACTCAGGGGTCACTCAGGGGTCACTCAGTGGTCAGGGGTCACTCAGTGGTCACTCAGGGGTCACTCACAGGAGGTCAGTGGTCACTCAGTGGTCAGTGGTCACTCAGGGGTCACTCAGGGGTCACTCACCGGCCTGCACCAGGTGGTCAGTGGTGGGGAATCGTTTGTAGACGGGCGTGCTGACCGCTCTGAGCACGAGCAGCGCGGCCAGGCTCCCGTAGCGCAGCACCGAGTGACCGGTGCTGTACCATGGTCAGTGGTCAGTGGTCACTCAGGGGTCAGTGGTCACTCAGGGGTCAGGGGTCACTCAGGGGTCACTCAGGGGTCACTCAGGGGTCACTCAGGGGTCACTCAGTGGTCAGTCACTGCTCTGAGCACGAGCAGCGCGGCCAGGCTCCCGTAGCGCAGCACCGAGTGACCGGTGCTGTACCATGGTCAGTGGTCAGGGGTCACTCAGGGGTCACTCACAGGTGGTCAGTGGTCACTCAGGGGTCACTCAGGGGTCACTCAGGGGTCACTCAGGGGTCACTCACCGGCCTGCACCAGGTGGTCAGTGGTGGGGAATCTCTTGTAGACGGGCGTGCTGACCGCTCTGAGCACGAGCAGCGCGGCCAGGCTCCCGTAGCGCAGCACCGAGTGACCGGTGCCGTACCATGGTCAGTGGTCAGGGGTCACTCAGGGGTCAGGGGTCACTCAGGGGTCAGGGGTCACTCAGGGGTCACTCAGGGGTCACTCAGGGGTCACTCAGGGGTCACTCACCGGCCTGCACCAGGTGGTCAGTGGTGGGGAATCGTTTGTAGACGGGCGTGCTGACCGCTCTGAGCACGAGCAGCGCGGCCAGGCTCCCGTAGCGCAGCAGCGTCCGGCGCAGCAGCCGCCCCCGCGCGTCCGAGCCGTGGACGCTGCCGGCCACGGCCACCATGAGCCCGTCTGGAGCCGGGACCGTCCGGAACTGACCCCACCAGCGCTCCAGAACCAGCGCCACGTAGAACCCTGCGGGGAACTGGGAGCTACTGGGAGCTACTGGGATGGGTATTAGGGGGTACTGGGGGTACTGGGAGGTACTGGGGGTACTGGGAGAGTACTGGGAGGGGTACTGGGGGTACTGGGAGGTACTGGGATGGGTATTAGGGGGTACTGGGATGGGTATTGGGAGGGTACTGGGAGGTACTGGGAGGTACTGGGAGGGTACTGGGGGTACTGGGAGGTACTGGGATGGGTATTAGGGGGTACTGGGAGGTACTGGGAGGTACTGGGGGTACTGGGATGGGTATTGGGAGGGTACTGGGAGGTACTGGGAGGTACTGGGAGGGTACTGGGGGTACTGGGAGATACTGGGACGTACTGGGAGGGGTATTGGGGGGTACTGGGGGTATTTGGGGGGTACTGGAGGTACTGGGAAGGTACTGGAGGTACTGAGAGGGTACTGGGAGGGTACTGGGGGTACTGGGATGGGTATTAGGGGGTACTGGGAGGATACTGGGGGCACTGGGAGGGTAATGGGGGTACTGGGAGGGGTATTGGGGGGGTCCCGGGGGTCTCACCGAGCACGAAGGACACGGGGATCAGGTTGGTGGCTCTGTGGGGATATTGGGGGGTCCCGGGGGGGGTCCCGGGGGGTCCCTGGAGGGGTCCCGGGGGGGGTCCCGGGGGGGTCCCTTGGGGGGTCCCGGGGGTCTCACTGAGCACGAAGGACACGGGGATCAGGTTGGTGGCTCTGTGGGGATATTGGGTGGTCCCGGGGGGGGGTCCCGGGGGTCCCGGGGGGGGTCCCGGGAGGGTTCAGGGGGTTCTGGGGGTCCCGGGGGGGGTCCCGGGGGTGCCAGGGGGGGTCCCGGAGTCTCACCGAGCACGAAGGACACGGGGATCAGGTTGGCCGATTTGTCACAGTACAGCACCAGCTTCTCGAACAGGCGGCGCTGAGACTCGGACAGCAAAAACCTGCGGGGACACACGGGGACATCGTGGGGACACCGTGGGGACACCAAAAACCTGGGGGGGTCACGGGGACATCGTGGGGGACACGGGGACATCGTGGGGACACCGTGGGGACACCAAAAACCTGCGGGGACACGGGGACATCGTGGGGGGACAGCAAAAACCTGGGGGGACACGGGGACATCGTGGGGACACCGTGGGGACACCAAAAACCTGCGGGGGACACGGGGACATCGTGGGGACACCGTGGGGACACCAAAAACCTGCGGGGACACACGGGGACATCGTGGGGGGGACAGCAAAAACCTGGGGGGACACACGGGGACATCGTGGGGGACACGAGGACATCCTGGGGGGGACACCAAAAACCTGGGGGGGGACATGGGGACATCGTGGGGGACACCAAAAACCTGCGGGGGACACGGGGACATCCTGGGGACATGGGGACATCGTGGGGGGACAGCAAAAACCTGCGGGGACACGGGGACATCGTGGGGGGACACGGGGACATCGTGGGGGGGACACGGGGACATCCTAGGGGGGACACGGGGACATGCTGGGGACATGGGAACATCGTGGAGGGACACGGAGACATTGTGGGGGACAGCAAAAACCTGGGGGGGACACGGGGACATCGTGGGGACACCGTGGGGACACCAAAAACCTGCGGGGACACGGGGACATCGTGGGGACACCGTGGGGACACCAAAAACCTGCGGGGGACACGGGGACATCGTGGGGGGACAGCAAAAACCTGGGGGGACACGGGGACATCGTGGGGGGACACGGGGACATCGTGAGGGGCCAGCAGGAACCTGCGGGGACACACGGGGACATCGTGGGGGGACAGCAAAAACCTGCGGGGACACGGGGACATCGTGGGGGGACATGGGGACATCGTGGGGGGCCAGCAGGAACCTGTCGGGACCACCGCCCTCCTGTCCCTGGCCCCCGAGACCCCCCCGTGTGTCCCCGGTGTCCCCCCGGTGTCCCGGACCTGTAGGCCAGGCTGAGCCCCAGGTAGGCGGTGAGGAAGAGGAGCAGCTCCCGGTACAGGAGTTTGTAGATGCTCCCGTGGTGTCCCCCCGGTGTCCCCCCGGTGTCCCCTCGGTGTCCCCCCCGTGTCCCCGGTGTCCCCGGTGTCCCCCCGGTGTCCCCCCGGTATCCCCCGTGTCCCCCCGGTATCCCCGCTGTCCCCCGGTGTCCCCCCGGTGTCCCCCGGTGTCCCCGGTGTCCCCCCGGTGTCCCCCCGGTGTCCCCTGGTGTCCCCCGGTGTCCCCCGGTGTCCCCCCGGTGTCCCCCCGGTGTCCCCCCCATGTCCCCCCGGTGTCCCCCCGGTGTCCCCCCGGTGTCCCCCCATGTCCCCCCGGTGTCCCCCATGTCCCCCCGGTGTCCCCGGTGTCCCTCCGCTGTCCCCCCATGTCCCCCAGGTGTCCCCCCGGTGTCCCCCCGGTGTGCCCCCCGCTGTCCCCCGCTGTCCCCCGGTGTCCCCGGTGTCCCCCGGTGTCCCCCCGGTGTCCCCCCCATGTCCCCCGGTGTCCCCCCGGTGTCCCCGGTGTCCCCCCGGTGTCCCCCCCGTGTCCCCCCGGTGTCCCCCCGGTGTCCCCCAGTGTCCCCCCGGTGTCCCCCGGTGTCCCGGACCTGTAGGCCAGGCTGAGCCCCAGGTAGGCGGTGAGGAAGAGGAGCAGCTCCCGGTACAGGAGTTTGTAGATGCTCCCGTGGTGTCCCCGTGGTGTCCCCCCGGTGTCCCCCCCGTGTCCCCCCGGTGTCCCCCGGTGTCCCGGACCTGTAGGCCAGGCTGAGCCCCAGGTAGGCGGTGAGGAAGAGGAGCAGCTCCCGGTACAGGAGTTTGTAGATGCTCCCCCGCCACAGCAGCAGCAGCTGAGAGAAGCCCCCGAAGCGCGCGGTGGCCACGCGGGAGGTGTAGGTGACAGTCATGGGGACACCGCGACACCGCGGGGACACCGCGGGGACACCGGCGACACCTGCGGGGACAGCGGGGGACAGAGGGGTCACCTGCGGGAACAGCGGGGGACGCCGCGGGGACACCGGGGGACAATGGGGGACACCGGGGGACAGCGGGGTCACCGCGGGGACAGCGGGAAGACAATGGGGGACGCCGCGGGGACACCGGGGACACCTGCGGGGACACCGGGGTCAATGGGGGACACGGCGGGGACACCTGCGGGAACACCGGGGGGACAATGGGGGACACCGGGGGACACCTGCGGGACATCTAGGGGACACTGGGGAACACCGGAGGGACACCGCGGGGCACCGGGGGACACCGGGGGACAGCGGGGGACACCGAGGGGACACCGGGGGACCCCTGTGGACGCGCCCCCCCCCGGGAACGGGACCCCAAGGGACATCGCAGGGAGGCACCGGGGGGGTTGGGGACACCAAAATCCCGCGGGGGCGACACCAAAGCGACACCCAGGGACCGCCACCACCCCCGGGGACTCGGCCCGTGGCGCGGCCACCCCCCGGGGCCATCCCCCTGTCCCCCCCGGGCCATCCCTGTCCCCCCCCCGGGCCATCCCTCTGTCCCCCCGGACCCTCTCTGTGTCCCCCCGGACCCTCCCTCTGTCCCCCCGGACCCTCCCTCTGTCCCCCCCGGACCCTCCCTCTGTCCCCCCCCGGACCCTCCCTCTGTCCCCCCGGACCCTCCCTCTGTCCCCCCCGGACCCTCCCTCTGTCCCCCCCGGACCCTCCCTCTGTCCCCCCCCCGGACCCTCCCTCTGTCCCCCAGGACCATCCCTCTGTCCCCCCGGACCTGCGGGCGAGCGGCCACCGCCGAGCCGGGATCTGCGGTCACCGCTCCGGGCTCTGTCACCGCTCCGGGATCTGTCACCGCTCCGGGATCTGTCGCCGCTCCGGGATCTGTCGCCGCTCCGGGATCTGCGGTCACCGCTCCGGGATCTGTCACCGCTCCGGGATCTGCGGTCACCGCTCCGGGATCTGTCACCGCTCGGGGCTCTGTCGCCGCTCCGGGATCAGCGGTCACTCCCGGTCCAGGATCTGTCACCGCTCCGGGCTCTGTCACCGGTCCGGGATCTGCGGTCACCGCTCCGGGCTCTGTCACCGCTCCGGGATCTGTCGCCGGTCCGGGATCTGCGGTCACCGCTCCGGGATCTGTCACCGCTCCGGGATCTGTCACCGCTCCGGGATCTGTCGCCGGTCCGGGATCAGCGGTCACCGCTCCGGGATCAGCGGTCACTCCCGGTCCAGGATCTGTCACCGCTCCGGGCTCTGTCACCGCTCCGGGATCTGTCGCCGGTCCGGGATCTGTCGCCGGTCCGGGATCTGTCGCCGGTCCGGGATCAGCGGCCGCCGCCGAGCCGGGATCTGCGGTCACCGATCTGTGGTCACCGGTCCTGGATCTGTCACCTCTGGTCCGGGATCTGCGCTCACCGCTCCGGGCTCTGTCACCGCTCCGGGATCTGTCACCGCTCCGGGCTCTGTCACCGCTCCGGGATCTGTCGCCGCTCCGGGCTGTGCGGTCACTCCCGCTCCGGGCTCTGTCACCGCTCCGGGCTCTGTCACCGCTCCGGGCTCTGTCGCCGGTCCGAGCTCTGTCACCGCTCGGGGCTCTGTCACCGCTCCGGGACCAGCGGTCACTCCCGGTCTGGGCTCTGTCACCGGTCCGGGATCTGCGACCACCGCCGGTCCGAGCTCTGTGGTCACCGGTCCGAGCTCTGCGGTCACTCCCGGTCCAGGATCGGTCACCGCTCCGGGCTCTGTGGTCACCGATCTGCGGTCACTCCCGGTCCGGGCTGTGCGGTCACTCCCGGTCCGGGCTGTGCGGTCACTCCCGGTCCGGGATCTGCGGTCACTCCCGGTCCGGGATCTGCGGTCACTCCCGGTCCGGGCTGTGCGGTCACTCCCGGTCCGGGATCTGCGGTCACTCCCGGTCCGGGATCTGCGGTCACTCCCGGTCCGGGATCTGCGGTCACTCCCGGTCCGGGATCTGCGGTCACTCCCGGTCCGGGCTGTGCGGTCACTCCCGGTCCGGGATCTGCGGTCACTCCCGGTCCGGGATCTGCGGTCACTCCCGGTCCGGGCTCTGCGGTCACTCCCGGTCCGGGATCTGCGGTCACTCCCGGTCCGGCCCTTAAATCGCTGCGGGGGGACACGGGGGGAGGGGGACACGGGGGGAGGGGCCGGGGGGGGCACGGGGGGAGGGGGCACGGGGGGAGAGGCCGGGGTGACACGGGGGGAGGGGGACACGGGGGGAGGGGGACACGGGGGGAGGGGCCGGGGGGGGCACGGGGGGAGGGGCCGGGGGGTCCCGCCGCAGCTCCCGGGAGCGGCTCCGCCGGTCCGGCCGGTCCGAGCCCCCCCCGGGGCACCGGGGGCTGGGGCCGGGGGGTTTTGGGGTTGGGGGTTTTGGGGTTGGGGGTTTTGGGTCTGGGGGTTTTGGGGCTGGGGGTTTTGGGTCTGGGGGTTTTGGGGTTGGGGGTTTTGGGGCCGGGGGGTTTTGGGGCTGGGGGGGTTTTGGGTCTGGGGGTTTTGGGGTTGGGGGGGTTTTGGGGTTGGGGGGGTTTTGGGTCTGGGGGTTTTGGGCCCGGGGAGGTTTTGGAGTCGGGGTTGTTTTGGGGTCGGGGGGGTATTTTGGGGTCGGGGGGGCTGTTTTGGGGTCGGGGGGTTGTTTTGGGGTCGGGGGGGGGTTGTTTTGGGGTCGGGGGGGTTGTTTTGGGGTCGGGGGGGCTGTTTTGGGGTCGGGGGGTTGTTTTGGGGTCCAGGGGGGTATTTTGGGGTCGGGGGGACTGTTTTGGGGTCGGGGGGTTATTTTGGGGTCGGGGGGGTTGTTTTGGGGTCCAGGGGGCTGTTTTGGGGTCGGGGGGGCTGTTTTGGGGTCGGGGGGTTGTTTTGGGGTCGGGGGGGCTGTTTTGGGGTCGGAGGGGTTGTTTTGGGGTCGGGGGGTTGTTTTGGGGTCGGGGGGGCTGTTTTGGGGTCGGGGGGGCTGTTTTGGGGTCGGGGACCCCTCCCGCGCCCCCCCCGGTGGCCTCGGGCCAGCTCCGGGTGACGGGGACAGATCCCAGCGGGACGCGGGGACACGGGGGGGGACAGGGGGACACGGGGGGGGTGAGGGCCACGGGGACCCCCCCAAAAAGCCGCCGCACCCCCTCTGCCCCTCCCGAGACCCCCAAATCCCCCCCCAGGACCCCCCCCGCGCGCCCCCCACCCTTAATCCGCTGCTAATGAGGGTTCCGGGCTCGGGGCCAGCGGTGCTGACGTCACCGCCCCAAAATCCATCCGGACCCCCCCAAAATCCATCCGGACCCCCCCAAAATCCATCCCCACCCCCCAAATCCATCCGGACCCCCCCAAATCCATCCGGACCCCCCCAAAATCCATCCCCACCCCCCAAAATCCATCCGGACCCCCCCAAAATCCATCCGGACCCCCCCAAAATCCATCCGGACCCCCCCAAAATCCACCTGGACCCCCCCAAAATCCATCCGGACCCCCCCAAAATCCATCCCCACCCCCCAAAATCCATCCGGACCCCCCCAAAATCCATCCCCACCCCCCAAAATCCTCCCGGACCCCCCCAAAATCCACCCGGACCCCCCCGAATCCATCCGGACCCCCCCAAAATCCATCCCCACACCCCAAAATCCACCCGGACCCCCCCAAAATCCTCCCGGACCCCCCCAAAATCCACCCGGAACCCCCCCCAAATCCACCCGGACCCCCCCCAAAATCCACCCGGACCCCCCCAAAATCCATCCCCACCCCCCAAAATCCACCCGGACCCCCCCAAAATCCATGCCCAGCCCCCAAAATCCTTCCTGACCCCCCCAAAATCCATCCGGACCCCCCCAAAATCCATCCGGACCCCCCCAAAATCCATCCCCACCCCCAAAATCCATCGGGACCCCCCTCAAAATCATCCGGTCCCCCCCAAAATTAAACCGGACCCCCCCCAAAATCCATCCCCCACCCTAAAATCCTTCCAGACCCCCCCCAAATCCATCTGGACCCCCCCCAAAATCCATCCGGACCCCCCCAAAATCCATCCCCACACCCCAAAATCCACCCGGACTCCCCCAAAATCCATCGGGACCCCCCCAAAACACCCCCAAAATCCTCTTTGCTTCTCAAATTTATTATTTACACTTCCCCCCCCCCCCAAGCGGGGAGGGGGGGGGGGTTCCCACCTCCCCCTCCCCAAAATTGGGGTGACCCGGGGGGGGGAGGGGGGGGTCGCGTTTTTTTGGGGGGAGGCAGAACCGCCCCCCCCCCCCCTCGCTCCTTGTTGGGGTGGGGGGGGATAAATAAAGGTTGAGCCCCCCCCTCCCCCAACCCCTCCTGGGGGAATGAGGGGGTGGGGGAGGGTGGGGCGGGGGGCGGGGGGGGTCGGGGGGGTTATTTGGGGCTGGGGGGTTGGTAGGGGTCCAGCAGGAGGGAGCTGAAGGTGTTGACTTTGTCCCCCCCCCGCACCTCGTGGGGCAGCAGCGGGAGCTTCACGATGTGGAAATCCTCGTAGAGATCTTCCATCTGTGGGGAGGGGGCGTCAGAGGACCCCCCCCCGGGACCCCCTCAGGGCATCCCCAAGAGCTCCAAAATCAGCCCCCAGACCCAAATCCCGGCTCCTCTCCTGCAGTTTGGGTGGGGTCAAAGGCTGGAGCCCCCCCGGGTTCTCCCCGAATTGCGGCGGGAGGAGCTGCGGGGCCGCACTTCAGCCCTGGAGGGCTCCGGGACCCCCCAAAATCCCCCCAAGGCCGAGCTTCTGAGGGGGGTCCCAGACACAAACTACAGCCCCTGGAAACTGAAACCCCCCAAATCCCACCCCAAATCCCACCCCAAACCCCAGGTGAGCCCCCAAATCCCACCCCAAACCCCAACTGAGCCTTACCTGGGCACCCAAACCCCTCCTGAGCCCCCCAAATCCCACCCCAAACCCCAACTGAGCCCCCAAATCCCAACTGAGCCCCCCAAATCCCAACTGAGCCCCCAAATCCCAACTGAGGCCCCAAACCCCACCCCAAACCCCAACTGAGCCTAAACTGGGGACCCAAACCCCCCAAATCCCACCCCAAACCCCAACTGAGCCTTACCTGGGCACCCAAACCCCTCCTGAGCCCCCCAAATCCCACCCCAAACCTCAACTGAGCCCCCAAACCCCACCCCAAACCCCAACTGAGCCCCCCAAATCCCACCCCAAACCCCTCCCGAGCCCCCCAAATCCCATCCAGTGCCCCTCCCGAGCCCCCCAGGCCCCCTCCCCAGGGCTCAGGGGGTCTCACCTGGTCCAGGTACTTGGCCTGGATCTTGTGGCGAGCCTCGCACATGCGGCAGGGCCGCAGCGGGTCGGGCCCCCCAAATCCCACCCCAAACCCCAACTGAGCCCCCAAATCCCACCCCAAACCCCAACTGAGCCTAAACTGGGGACCCAAACCCCCCAAATCCCACCCCACAACCCAGCTGAGCCCCCAAATCCCATCCCAAACCTCAACTGAGCCTAAACTGGGGACCCACACCCCCCAAATCCCACCCCAAACCCCTCCTGAGCCTTACCTGGCGGCCCAAACCCTCCCAATCCCACCCCAAACCCCAGGTGAGCCTTACCTGGGCACCCAAACCCCTCCTGAGCCCCCCAAATCCCACTCCAAACCCCTCCCGAGCCCCCCAAATCCCACTCCAAACCCCTCCCGAGCCCCCCAAATCCCACCCCAAACCCCAACTGAGCCCCCCAAATCCCACCCCAAACCTCAACTGAGCCCCCAAATCCCACCCCAAACCTCAACTGAGCCCCCAAATCCCACTCCAAACCCCAACTGAGCCTTACCTGGCGACCCAAACCCTCCCAATCCCACCCCAAACCCCAACTGAGCCCCCCAAATCCCACCCCAAACCCCAACTGAGCCTAAACTGGGGACCCAAACCCCTACTGACCCCCCAAATCCCACCCCAAACCCCAACTGAGCCTTACCTGGGCACCCAAACCCCTCCTGAGCCCCCCAAATCCCACCCCAAACCCCAACTGAGCCTTTCCTGGGCACTCAAACCCCTCCCGAGCCCCCCAAATCCCATCCAGTGCCCCTCCCGAGCCCCCCAGGCCCCCTCCCCAGGGCTCAGGGGGTCTCACCTGGTCCAGGTACTTGGCCTGGATCTTGTGGCGAGCCTCGCACATGCGGCAGGGCCGCAGCGGGTCGGGCCCCCCAAATCCCACCCCAAACCCCAACTGAGCCCCCAAACCCCACCCCAAACCCCAACTGAGCCCCCAAACCCCACCCCAAACCCCAACTGAGCCCCCAAACCCCACCCCAAACCCCAACTGAGCCCCCAAATCCCACTCCAAACCCCAACTGAGCCCCCCAAATCCCACTCCAAACCCCAACTGAGCCCCCCAAATCCCACTCCAAACCCCAACTGAGCCTTACCTGGCGACCCAAACCCTCCCAATCCCACCCCAAACCCCAACTGAGCCCCCAAATCCCATCCAGTGCCCCTCCCGAGCCCCCCAGGCCCCCTCCCCAGGGCTCAGGGGGTCTCACCTGGTCCAGGTACTTGGCCTGGATCTTGTGGCGAGCCTCGCACATGCGGCAGGGCCGCAGCGGGTCGGGGAACACCAGCTGGTTCACCACGATGTTGTGGGTGTCGATGCGGCACTTGGCCAGCTCCTGGATCAGCCGCTCCGTCTCGTACAGCGACAGGAACTCGGCGATGCACACGCAGATAAAGGTGGTCTGCTCCTGGGGGGGCACAGGGGACACTGGGGACACTGGGGGGATTGGGGACATTGGGGACATTGGGGACATTGGGGACACTGGGGACATTGAGGACATTGGGGACTTTGGGGACCTTGGGGACACAGGGACAGGAACTCGGCGATGCACACGCAGATAAAGGTGGTCTGCTCCTGGGGGGGCACAGGGGACATTGGGGACACTGGGGACACTGGGGACATTGGGGACATTGGGGACACTGGGGACACAGGGGACACAGGGGACATTGGGGACATTGGGGACATTGGGGACACTGGGGACACTGGGGACACTGGGGACATTGGGGACACAGGGACAGGAACTCGGCGATGCACACGCAGATAAAGGTGGTCTGCTCCTGGGGGGACGCAGGGGACATTGGGGACATCAGGGGGGATTGGGGACATTGGGGACACTGGGGGGATTGGGGACATTGGGGACAGTGGGGACACAGGGACAGGAACTCGGCGATGCACACGCAGATAAAGGTGGTCTGCTCCTGGGGGGACATTGGGGACATCAGGGGACATCAGGGACATTGGGGACATTGGGGATACTGGGGACATTGGGGACATTGGGGACACTGGGGATACAGGGGACATTGGGGACACTGGGGACACTGGGGGGACTGGGGACATTGGGGACACAGGGACAGGAACTCGGCAATGCACACACAGATGAAGGTGGTCTGCTCCTGGGGGGACATTGGGGACATTGGGGACACTGGGGACACTGGGGGCATTGGGGACATTGGGGGGCTTTGGGACATTGGGGACATTGGGGACACAGGGACAGGAACTCGGCGATGCACACACAGATAAAGGTGGTCTGCTCCTGGGGGGGCACAGGAGACATTGGGGACACAGGGGACAGTGGGGACACAGGGGACATTGGGGACACTGGGGATACAGGGGACATTGGGGACACTGGGGACACTGGGGACATTGGGGACATTGGGGACATTGGGGACACTGGGGATACAGGGGACATTGGGGACACTGGGGACACTGGGGATACAGGGGACATTGGGGACACTGGGGACACTGGGGACATTTGGGACATTGGGGACACTGGGGACATTGGGGACACAGGGGACATTGGGGACACAGGGACAGGAACTCGGCGATGCACACGCAGATAAAGGTGGTCTGCTCCTGGGGGGACATTGGGGACATCAGGGGACATTGGGGACATTGGGGACACTGGGGGGACTGGGGACATTGGGGACACAGGGGACATTGGGGACATTGGGGACACTGGGGACATTGGGGGGCTTTGGGACATTGGGGACATTGGGGACATCAGGGGACACTGGGGACATTGGGGACATTGGGGACATTGGGGACACAGGGGACATTGGGGACATTGGGGACATTGGGGACACAGGGGACATTGGGGACATTGGGGACACAGGGGACATTGGGGGGCTTTGGGACATTGGGGACATTGGGGACATCAGGGGACACTGGGGACATTGAGGACATTGGGGACACAGGGGACCATTGGGGACATTGGGGACACAGGGACAGGAACTCGGCGATGCACACGCAGATGAAGGTGGTCTGCTCCTGGGGGGGACATTGGGGACAGTGGGGACACTGGGGACATTGAGGACGTTGGGGGGATTGGGGACGTTGGGGACACAGGGACAGGAACTCGGCGATGCACACGCAGATAAAGGTGGTCTGCTCCTGGGGGGACATTGGGGACATCAGGGGACATTGGGGACCTTGGGGACACAGGGACAGGAATTCTGTGATGCACACACAGATAAAGGTGGTCTGCTCCTGGGGGGGCCATTGGGGACATTGAGGGGATTGCGGACAGTGGGGACACAGGGACACAGCTGCCATCCCCTAGGGCTCCCTGTCCCCTGTCCCCACTCCTCTGTCCCTGTCCCCTGTCCCTGTTCCCACTTCCCTGTCCCCAGCCCTGTCCCCTGTCCCTGTCCCCATCCCTGTCCCGGTCCCCAGCCCTGCCCCGAGGGCCCTGTCCCTGTCCCCATCCCTGTCCCCTGTCCCCATTCCTGTCCCTGTCCCTGTCCCTGTCCCCATCCCTGCCCCGAGGGCCCTGTCCCTGTCCCCTGTCCCTGTCCCCTGTCCCTGTCCCCATTCACGTCCCTGTCCCTGTCCCTGTCCCTGTCCCCAGCCCTGCCCCGAGGGCCCTGTCCCTGTCCCCATCCCTGTCCCCTGTCCCCTGTCCCCGTCCCTGTCCCCATCCCTGTCCCCTGTCCCTGTCCCTGTCCCCTGTCCCTGTCCCCATTCCTGTCCCTGTCCCTGTCCCTGTCCCTGTCCCTGTCCCTGTCCCTGTCCCTGTCCCCATCCCTGCCCCGAGGGCCCTGTCCCTGTCCCCAGCCCTGTCCCTGTCCCCAGCCCTGCCCCGAGGGCCCCGGCCCCATCCCCCGTGGGTTTCATTCCCCTCAGGAATGTGCACGGACTGGCTCAGCCCTGGCCCCATCCCAGTCCCTCCCAGTGCCCCCCAGCCCCATCCCAGTGCCCCCAGTGCCCCCCAGCCCCATCCCAGTCCCTCCCAGTGCCCCCCAGTCCCATCCCAGTCCCTCCCAGTGCCCCCCAGCCCCATCCCAGTGCCCCCAGTACCCCCCAGTCCCATCCCAGTGCCCCCCAGTGCCCCCCAGTCCATCCCAGTCCCTCCCATTCCTCCCACTTCCCCACGGTTCCCCCTGTTTCTCACGGGGTCCTTGAACTGCTCGCTGACAGAGCCCCCATTTCCCCCAGTGCCCCCCACTCCCCCCAGTGCCCCCCATTTCCCCCCAAGTGCCCCCAGTGCCCCCCACTCCCCCCATTCCCCCCACTCCCCCCCGTGCCCCCCGTTTCTCACGGGGTCCTTGAACTGCTCGCTGACGGATCGGATGACGGGCAGCGTCTCCTCCAGTTTGGATGCCAGCTGGTCAGCGTTCATATCCCCCAGCCCCAGCATGTTACACATCTGGGGGGGGTGGGCACGGCTGAGACCCCTCCCCAAACTCCCCACAGCCCCCAGAGCCCCCCAGAGCCCCCCAGAGCCCCCCCAGCATTCATATCCCCCAGCGTTCATATCCCCCAGCCCCAGCATGTTACACATCTGTGGGGGGTGGGCACGGCTGAGACCCCTCCCCAAACTCCCCAGAGCCTCCCCAGAGCCCCAAACCCCCCAGAGCCCCCCCACAGCCCCCCCAGAGCCCCCCAGAGCCCCTCCAGAGCCCCCCCAGAGTCCCCCACAGCCCCCCCAGAATCCCCCAGAGCCCCTCAGAGCCCCCCAGAGTCCCCCCCAGAATCCCCCAGAGCCCCCCCAGAGCCCCCCACAGCCCCCCAGAGTCCCTCACAACCCCCCCAGAGCCCCCCCAGAATCCCCCAGAGCCCCCCCAGAGCCCCCCACAGCCCCCCCAGAGTCCCCCCCAGAATCCCCCAGAGCCCCCCACAGCCCTCCACAGCCCCCCAGAGCCCCCACAGCCCCCCCAGAGTGCCCCCAGAATCCCCCAGAGCCCCCCCAGAGCCCCCCCCAGCCCTCCACAGCCCCCCAGAGCCCTCGCAGCCCCTCCACAGCCCCCCCGAGCCCCCCAACCTGCGAGATGAAGGGGCTGATCTGGTTCTTGATCTGCATCAGGCGGCCCAGCCCGCGCTCCACGATGGTGGGGAAGTTGAGGAGCCGCAGCGTGTGCCCGGTGGGCGCCGTGTCGAACACCACCACCGAGAAATTCATCCCCTTCACCAACCTGGGGTGAGAAATTCATCCCTTTCACCAGCCTGGGGTGAGAGGGGTGAGAAATTCATCCCCTTCACCAACCTGGGGTGAGAAATTCATCCCCTTCACCAGCCTGGGGTGAGAAATTCATCCCTTTCACCAGCCTGGGGTGAGAGGGGTGAGAAATTCATCCCCTTCACCAGCCTGGGGTGAGAAATTCATCCCTTTCACCAACCTGGGGTGAGAGGGGTGAGAAATTCATCCCCTTCACCAACCTGGGGTGAGAAATTCATCCCTTTCACCAGCCTGGGGTGAGAAATTCATCCCCTTCACCAGCCTGGGGTGAGAAATTCATCCCTTTCACCAGCCTGGGGTGAGAAGGGTGAGAAATTCATCCCCTTCCCCAGCCTGGGGTGAGAAATTCATCCCCTTCCCCAGCCTGGGGTGAGAAATTCATCCCCTTCACCAGCCTGGGGTGAGAAATTCATCCCCTTCACCAACCTGGGGTGGTGAGAGGTGAGAAATTCATCCCTTTCACCAGCCTGGGGTGAGAAATTCATCCCCTTCCCCAGCCTGGGGTGAGAAATTCATCCCCTTCACCAGCCTGGGGTGAGAAATTCATCCCCTTCCCCAGCCTGGGGTGAGAAATTCATCCCTTTCACCAGCCTGGGGTGAGAAATTCATCCCTTTCACCAACCTGGGGTGAGAGGGGTGAGAAATTCATCCCTTTCACCAGCCTGGGGTGAGAAATTCATCCCTTTCACCAACCTGGGGTGAGAGGGGTGAGAAATTCATCCCCTTCACCAGCCTGGGGTGAGAGGGGTTAAAAATACAGAGATTGCTGGCTTTTTGCAAATATTAAAATATATTGCATTGCATTATATTATATTATATTATATTATATTATATTATATTATATTATAGTATAGTATAGTATATTATAGTATATTATAGTATATTATATTATAGTATATTATATTATATTATATATTGTATTATACCATATTATATTATACTATATTAAATTATATTATCTTATATTATAATTATATTATACCATATTATGTATTATGTCATATTGTATTGTGTTATATTACATTACATTATCTTATAATTACATTATACTATGTCATATTATTTATTATATTATACAATACTATATTTTAAATATTATACTACACCATATTATATTATATTACACTATATTATGCTATATATATTATACTATATGTATTATACTATATTATGGTATAGTATGTTATATTATACTATAATAATATAACACTATAGTATGCAATACTATATTACATTATATTATATTAATTATATTACATTGCATTATATTATAATATAATGCATTACATAGCATTACATCACATTTAATATTATATTATATTATATAATATTATATTATATAATATTATATAATATAATATAATATAATATAATATTATATTATATTATATTATATTACATTGTATTATATTATATTATATTATATTATATTATATTATATTATGTTATATTATATTATTTTATATTATATTATATATTGTATTATACCATATTATATTATGTTATAATTATGTTATATCATATTATGTATTGTGTCATACTGTATTATATTACATTGTATTATATTATATTATAGTTATATTATATTACATTTTATTACATATTTTATTATATAGTACTATATTTTATACATTATATTACATCATATTATATTATGCTATATTATAATATATGTAGTATATATTACATATTATATAGTATATAATAAATTATATTATAGTATAGTGTATCACATAATACTATAAAAATATAGCATTATAGTACACAATACTATATCACATTATATTACATTATATTAATTATATTACATTGCATTACATTACATTATATTATATTATAATATATTGCATTACATCACATTATATTATATTATACTATATTATATTACATTACATTAACGTTTTATTATATTATGATATAATATATTTTATTTTAATATATTATATTATATTATATTATATTATATTATATTATATTATATTATATTATATTATATTATATTATATTATATTATATTATATTACATTATATACACCTGGCCCTTCCTGTAGACTTTATCTCCTAACTAAATATCTTTTAAAACTATTAAGAAATTTTAAATACCTTTCATCTATTAAAGTATCTCCTAATTAGACTTTCAAATTCTATAAATTAACTCTGAGATTCTATAAAAAACCTTTTAAATCCCATAAGTTAACTTTTAAAATTCTATAAAAAACCCTTTAAAATTCTATGAAAAAACCCTTTAAAATTCTATAAAAAAACCTTTAAAATTCTATTAAAAAACCCTTTAAAATTCTGTAAAAAAACCCTTTAAAATTCTATAAAAAAAACTTTAAAATTCTATAAAAAACACTCTAAAATCCTATAAAAAAACCTTTAAAATTCTATAAAAAAACTATAAAATTCTATAAAAAAACCCTTTAAAATTCTATAAAAAAACTTTAAAATTCTATAAAAAAAACCTTTAAAATTCTATAAAAATTCCGTGAACCTCCTTTTTCACTGGGGGACCCTCCAGGGGGTCACCAGAACCCCCTGGACCCCTCCCCAAAATCCCGGGACCCCCAAAAGCGCTCCCACCTCATGACCTCGGCGTAGCTCATGGCCTCGTCGATGCCGGGGAAGGCGCTCATGGCCTCCTGCATCATCTTCTTGCCCATGCTCAGCACGTTGTCCTCCTCGAAAAACTCATCGGGGAGCTCCGCCACGCCCAGGCTGGGGTCGATCTCCTGCGGGGAATGGTGGGGAGGGGGCTCAGCTCGGCCCTGGGACCCCCATTCCCTGCTGGGGAGGGGGCTCAGCTCGGCCCTGGCACCCCTGGGACCCCCATTCCCCGCTGGGGAGGGGGCTCAGCTCGGCCCTGGGAGCTCCCCGGAATCCCCGCTTTCCCGCTGGGGAGGGGGCTCAGCTCGGCCCTGGGACCCCCCTGGGACCCCCGTTCCCTGCTGGGGAGGGGGCTCAGCTCGGCCCTGGGATCCCCCGGGACCCCCGGGACCCCCATTCCCCGCTGGGGAGGGGGCTCAGCTCGGCCCTGGGACCCCTGGGACCCCCATTCCCTGCTGGGGAGGGGGCTCAGCTCGGCCCTGGGACCCCCGGGACCCCCGTTCCCCGCTGGGGAGGGGGCTCAGTGTGGCCCTGGGACGCCCCCGGGACCCCCGTTCCCCACTGGGGTCGATCTCCTGCTGGGAACGGTGGGGAGGGGGCTCAGTGTGGCCCTGGGACCCCCGGGACCTCCGCTTTCCCGTTGGGGAGGGGGCTCAGCTCGGCCCTGGGACCCCTGGGACCCCCGTTCCCCACTGGGGAGGGGGCTCAGCTTGGCCCTGGGACCCCCAGGACCCCCATTCCCTGCTGGGGAGGGGGCTCAGCTCGGCCCAGGGACCCCCCTGGGACCCCCGTTCCCCGCTGGGGAGGGGGCTCAGCTCGGCCCTGGGACCTCCAGGACCCCCGGGAGCCCTGTTCCCTGCTGGGGAGGGAGCTCAGCTCGGCCCTGGGACCCCCAGGAGCTCCCCGGCATCCCCGTTCCCCGCTGGGGAGGGGGCTCAGCTCGGCCCTGGGACCCCCGGGACCCACTGGGGAGGGGTCTCAGCTCAGTTCCCCGGGACCCCCCCGGGACCCCCGGGACCCACGTTCCCTGCTGGGGAGGGGGATCAGCTCGGCCTTGGGACCCCCAGGACCCCCGGGAGCCCCTCGGGACCCCTGTTCCCCACTGGGGAGGGGGCTCAGCTCGGCCCCCCGGGACCCCCATGACCCCCATTCCCCACTGGGGAGGGGGCTCAGCTCGGCCCCCCGGGACCCCTGTTCCCCACTGGGGAGGGGGCTCAGCTCGGCCCTGGGACCCCCCTGGGACCCCCGTTCCCTGCTGGGGAGGGGGCTCAGCTCGGCCCTGGGATCCCCCGGGACCCCCGGGACCCCCATTCCCCGCTGGGGAGGGGGCTCAGCTCGGCCCTGGGACCCCCCTGGGACCCCCGTTCCCTGCTGGGGAGGGGGCTCAGCTCGGCCCTGGGACCCCCCGGGACCCCCATTCCCCATTGGGGAGGGGGCTCAGCTCGGCCCTGGGACCCCCGGGACCCCCGCTTTCCCATTGGGGAGGGGGCTCAGCTCAGCCCAGGGACCCCCGGGACCCCCGTTCCCCGCTGGGGAGGGGGCTCAGTGTGGCCCTGCGACCCCCGGGACCCCCGTTCCCTGCTGGGGAGGGGGCTCAGCTCGGCCCTGGGACCCCCGGGACCCCCGTTCCCCGCTGGGGAGGGGGCTCAGTGTGGCCCTGGGACCCCCGGGACCCCCGGGACCCCCGTTCCGTACCCACCATGGCGAAGAGGTTCTCGTAGCCGGTGACCTTGGTGGGCACCTTGGAGAATTTCTGGTCGAAGGCGTCCGAGATGTTGTGAGCGGGGTCGGTGGAGATGATCAGGACGCTCTCACGGACCCGGGACAGCTGCACGGCCAGGCTGCAGCTGGGGGCGGCACCGGGGCTCAGCGGGGCCGCTACCGAGCACGGTGAGCTCCTCCCGGAGCCGGTGAGCCCCCCGGTGATCCCTTCCCGGAGCCGGTGATCCCCTCCCGGAGCCGGTGATCCCTTCCCGGGCACGGTGAGCCCCTCCCGGGCACGGTGAGCCCCTCCCGGAGCCGGTGATCCCCTCCCGGAGCCGGTGATCCCCCCGGTGATCCCTTCCCGGAGCCGGTGATCCCCTCCCGGGCACGGTGAGCCCCTCCCGGAGCCGGTGAGCCCCTTGGTGATCCCTTCCCAGAGCCGGTGATCCCCCCGGTGAGCCCTTCCCGGGCCCGGTGAGTCCTTCCCGGAACCGGTAATACCCCCGGTGATCCAGTCCCGGAGCCGGTGATCCCCCCGGTGATCCCTTCCCGGGCCCGGTGATCCCCTCCCGGAGCCGGTGAGCCCCCCGGTGATCCCCCCGGTGATCCCCTCCCGAGCACAGTGATCCCTTCCCAGAGCCGGTAATACCCCCGGTGAGCCCTTCCCGGGCCCGGTGATCCCCTCCCAGAGCCAGTAATACCCCCGGTGATCCCCCCGGTGATCCCTTCCCAGAGCCGGTAATACCCCCGGTGATCCCGTCCCGGAGCCGGTACCAGCCCGGCCACCCCGGGAGGGTGTGAGGAGCCGGGCTGAATCCCTCCGTGTGTCTCCGGTGGGCTCCGGTTCCCCGCCGTGAGGGCTCTGCTGTGGCCGCCACAGCGGATCCTCCATCCCGGCCCGGTATCACCGAGCACGGTATCACCGAGCCCGGTACCTCCCGGTTCATCCCCGGTTCCTCCTCCACGGAGCCCCCGCTCTGTTCTCCGCCTCATCCCCATCGCTCCCCGTTATCCCGACCGCTCTCCATTATCCCCACAGCTCCCCGTTATCCCGACCGCTCCCCTCACGCCGCTCCCCCCTCACCCCGGTACCCCCGCGCCCCGTCCCGGTCCCCGCCGTACCTGCACGTGGTCTTGCCCACGCCGCCCTTGCCGCCCACGAAGATCCACTTGAGGCTGCGCTGCTCGATGATGTTCGCCAGCGTCGGTTCCAGCGGCTCCACGTCCGGCGCGTCCTCGAACTCCTCGGGGGCCTCGGCCGCCCACCCGCCCGCCGCCGCTGCCGCCATCTTCCCCGCGCCGCCGCCCGCCGCGCGCTGATTGGCCCGCGCGCCGCCGCGCCCTCCCTTCTTTCGCTTTCTATTGGTCGGTTTACCCGTCAATCCTCGCCGGGGGCGGGGCGAAGCGGTGGGAGCCCCGTGCGTTGCCAAGCAACGCCGCCCCGCCAGCGGGGGGCGGGAACATCTCGTGACGTAACAAAACCGCGCCGCCGCCGCCGCCGCGCCGGTCGCTCTGACGTCATCGGGCGGCGCCGGCGGCGGTGGCGGCGGACAAGATGGCGGCGCGCGGTGAGGACCGGGAGGCCCCGGAGGCGCCTTCGCCGCCCCCCCCGGGCCCGGGCGGCGGCGTCAACGTGTTCGCCAACGACGGCAGCTTCCTGGAGCTCTTCAAGCGCAAGATGGAGGCGGAGGAGCAGCAGCGGGAGCGCGAGGCGGCGGCGGCCGCGGAGGCATCCGGCGGCGGCGGCGGCGGTGGCGGCGGTACCGGGCTCGGCTCGCAGCGCGGTGCTGAGGGCGCGAAGAGGAGCGGCGGCGCTCTCAGCTTCGTAAGGACGCGGCGGCCCGCGGGCTCCTCCCGGCTCCGCTCCCGCCGGCCCGGCCCGAACGCGTGAGGGGGGAACGGCCGGGGCCGCTCCCGGGGCCGCTCCCGGCGGCTCCCGGGGGCCTTTCCCGGAGCTCCTCGGTGGCGGCGGCGCCTCCCAGTGCGGTGCCGCTGCCGGACTCGCCGGTCCCGGGGCCTCCGCGCTTCCTCTCCCCGGTTTTTTTTCCCTCCCGAGGCGCTGCCGGTACCGGGGAGCCCCCGGGGCGGATCCCGGAGCCCCCCCCGGGGCCGCTCCCGGTAACGGGGCAGGTGTGTCCCTTCCCCAGGTGGGGCGGCGGCGGGGGGGCAACAAACTGGCCCTGAAAACGGGAGTGGTGGCCAAGAAGCAAAAGACGGACGAGGAGGTGAATTGGGGGTACCGGGAGGGGGAATTGGGGGTACCGGGAGGGGGTTTGGGGGTCCCGGGAGGGGGAATTGGGGTACGGGGGGGGGGGGGTTTGGGGGTCCTGGAGGGGATTTGGGGGTTCCGGGAGGGGTTTGGGGGTTCTGGGAGGGGTTTGGGGGTACCGGGAGGGGGTTTGAGGGTCCCGGGAAGGGGATTTGGGGGTCCCGGGAGGGGATTTGGGGGTCCTGGGGGGGGATTTGGGGGTCCCAGAGGGGATTTGGGGGTCCCAGAGGGGATTTGGGGGTCCCGGGAGGGGTTTGGGGGTTCCGGGAGGGGATTTTGGGGTCCTGGGAGGGGGATTTTGGGGTCCCGGGAGGGGATTTGGGGGTTCCGGGAGGGGATTTGGGGGTCCCGGGAGAGGGTTTGGGGGTCCTGGAGGGGGAAATTGGGGTCCCGGGAGGGGGAAATTGGGGTCCCAGGAGGGGATTTTGGGGTCCCGGGGGGGGATTTTGGGGATTGGGAGGGGATTTGGGGGTACCGGGAGGGGATTTGGGGGTCCTGGAGGGGGTTTGGGGGTCCTGGAGGGGGATTTGGGGGTCCTGGAGGGGATCTGGGGGTACTGGGAGGGGATTTGGGGGTACCGGGAGGAGATTAGGGGTTGGGAAGGGAAATTTGGGGGTCCCGGGAGGGGATTTGGGGGTCCCGGGAGGGGAATTTGGGGTCGGGAAGGGAAATTTGGGGGTACCGGGAGGGGAATTGGGGGGTCCCTGGGGGAGAAATTTGGGGTCGGAAGGGAAATTTGGGGGTCATGGAGCAGATTTGGGGGTCCTGGGGGGGAATTTGGGGGTCCTGGGGGGGAATTTGGGGGTTCTGGAGGGGGATTTGGGGGTCCCAGGAGGGGATTTGGGGGTCCCAGGAGGGGAATTGGTGGTCCCGGGGGGAGATTTGGGGGTACCGGGAGGGGAAATTCGGGGGTCCTGGAGGGGGAATTTGGGGTCCCAGGAGGGGAATTGGGGGTTCTGGAGGGGATTTGGGGTCGGGAGGGAGAATTTGGGGTCCTGGAGGAGAAATTTGGGATCCCAGGAGAAAGAATTTGGGACCAAGAGGAGGAATCTGGGATCAGGAGGAGAAATTTGGGGCTCCCAGAAGGGGAAATTTGGGGCTCCCAGAAGGGAAAATTTGGGGTCAGGATGGGAAATTTGGGGGTCCTGGAGAGGAAATTTGGGATCAAGAGGAGAAATTTGGGGTCAGGAGGAGAAATTTGGGGGTCCTGGATGGGAAATTTGGGGTCCTGGAGGAGAAATTTGGGGGTCAGGAGGAGAAATTTTGGGCTCCCAAAAGGGGAAATTTGGGATCCCAGAAGGGAAAATTTGGGGTCAGGAGGAGAAATTTGGGGTCAGGAGGAGAAATTTGGGGGTCCTGGATGGGAAATTTGGGGTCAGGAGGAGAAATTTGGGGTCAGGAGGGAGAATTTGGGGTCAAGAGCAGAAATTTGGGACCAAGAGGAGAAATTTGGGATCAGGAGGAGAAATTTGGGGCTCCCAGAAGGGAAAATTTGGGGTCAGGAAGAGAAATTTGGGTTCGGGAGGGAGAATTTGGGGTCCTGGAGAGGAAATTTGGGATCAAGAGGAGAAATTTGGGATCAGGAGGAGAAATTTGGGACTCCCAGAAGGGAAAATTTGGGGTCCTGGATGGGAAATTTGGGATCCCAGGAAGAAGAATTTGGGGTCAGGATGGGAAATTTGGGATCAAGAGGAGAAATTTGGGGTCTGGAGGAGAAATTTGGGGTCAGGATGGGAAATTTGGGGGTCCTGGATGGGAAATTTGGGTTCGGGAGGGAGAATTTGGGTTCTGGAGGGGAATTTGGGGTCAAGAGGAAAAATTTGGGGGTCCCAGAAGGGAAAATTTGGGGTCAGGAGGAGAAATTTGGGGTCAGGATGGGAAATTTGGGATCAAGGGGAGAAATTTGGGATCAGGAGGAGAAATTTGGGGCTCCCAGAAGGGGAAATTTGGGGTCCTGGATGGGAAATTTGGGTTTGGGAGGAAGAATTTGGGGTCCTGGAGAGGAAATTTGGGATCAGGAGGAGAAATTTGGGATCAGGAGGAGAAATTTGGGGTCCTGGATGGGAAATTTGGGGTCCTGGAGGGGAAATTTGGGATCCCAGGAGAAAGAATTTAGGATCCGGGGAGGAATTTGGGGGTCCTGGATGGGAAATTTGGGGTTGGGAGGGAGAATTTGGGGCTCCCAGAAAGGGAAATTTGGGGTCCTGGAGGGGAATTTGGGACCAAGAGGAGAAATTCGGGATCAGGAGGAGAAATTTGGGGGTCCTGGATGGGAAATTTGGGATCAAGAGGAGAAATTTGGGGTCAGGATGGGAAATTTGGGGGTCCTGGAGAGGAAATTTGGGATCAAGAGGAGAAGTTTGAGATCCCAGGATGAAGAATTTGGGATCAGGAGGAGAAATTTGGGGGTCCTGGATGGGAAATTTGGGGTCAGGAGGAGAAATTTGGGGTCAGGATGGGAAATTTGGGGTCAAGAGGAGAAATTTGGGGCTCCCAAAAGGGGAAATTTGGGATCCCAGAAGGGAAAATTTGGGGTCAGGAGGAGAAATTTGGGGCTCCCAGAAGGGGAAATTTGGGATCCCAGGATGGGAAATTTGGGGCTCCCAGAAGGGAAATTTGGGATCAAGGGGAGAAATTTGGGGTCAGGAGGAGAAATTTGGGGCCCTGGATGGGAAATTTGGGATCCCAGAAGGGGAAATTTGGGATCAAGGGGAGAAATTTGGGGTCAGGAGTAGAAATTTGGGGTCCTGGATGGGAAATTTGGGATCCCAGAAGGGAAAATTTGGGATCAGGAGAAATTTGGCCTCAAAAGAAACAATTTAAAATCAAAACAAACATCAAAAAATAAAGAAAAAAAAATTTGGGGTGTCCCGGGGGGGGGTCCCTTTCCCAGCTCCGGCTGTGGGGGAGGGGAGGGGGTTTCTCTGTGCCCCCTCCCCGATTTTTTTGGGGGTTTTTGGGGTGTTTTTGGGGCAGGTGCTGACGAGTAAAGGCGACGCCTGGGCCAAGTACCTGGCGGAGGTGCAGAAGTACAAAGCTCATCAGTGCAGTGACGACGACAAGACGAGACCCCTGGTCAAATAACGCCGGCCCCCCCCCCAAAATAAACCCCCTGAGGGGAGACCCCTCCCCCAAAAAAAAAAAATCTGGGTAAAAATCCCCCCATTTCTTCCCCCCCAAAAAAATATTTGTGGGGAAAAACTCTCTAAAAAATCCTTGCTGAAATAGCCCTGACCCCCCAAAAAAATATTTGGGGAGGGGTCTTGACCTCGCCCACCCACCCAGAAAAAGGCTGAGGGGAGACCCCTCCCCAAAAAAAAAAATCTGGGTAAAAATCCCCCCATTTCTTCCCCCCCAAAAAAATTATTTGTGGGGTGGGGTCTGGGAAAAATTCTCCTAAAAAATCTGTGATGAAAGAGGGCTGACCCCTCCCCCAAAAAAATATTTGGGGAGGGGTCTTGACCTCGCCCACCCACCCAAAAAAAATCTGAGGGGAGACCTCTCCCCCAAAAAAAAAAAAAATTGTGTAAAAATCCCTCATAAAAAAACCCAAAATCCTGCATTGCCATCCCAAAAAAGTATTTGGGGAGGGGTCTTGACCTCGCCCACCCACCCAGAAAAAGGCTGAGGGGAGACCCCTCCCCAAAAAAAAAATCTGGGTAAAAATTCCCCCTCTCCAAAAAAATATTGGGGTGGGGTCTCAGAAAATTCCTAAAAAAATCTGTGATGAAAGAGGGCTGACCCCTCCCCCAAAAAAATATTTGGGGAGGGGTCTTGGCCTCCTCCAACCACCCAAAAAAAATCTGAGGGGAGACCCCTCCCCAAAAAAAAAATCTGAGGGGAGATCCCACCCCCCAAAAAAAAATTGTGTAAAAATCCCCCATAAAAAACCCCAAAATCCTGCATTGCCATCCCAAAAAAATATTTGGGGAGGGGTCTTGACCTCGCCCACCCACCCAGAAAAAGGCTGAGGGGAGACCCCTCCCCACAAAAAAAAATAAATCTGAAGGGAGACCCCACAAAAAAAAATTGGGTAAAAATCCCCCCATTTCTTCCCCCCAAAAATATTGGGGTGGGGGTCTTAAGCCCCCAAAAATATTTGGGGAGGGGTCTTCACCTCGCCCACCCCCCCAAAAAAAACCTTGGATGAACTCAGACCCCTCCCCAAAATTCCCCGCGTAAATTGAGGGGGGGGTCTCCCCTCCCCCACCCCAAATGTGGCCACGCCCCCTCCCCAAAAACTCCTTTGAAGGTGGAGACCCCTCCCCCCAAATCCCCCCCCTATTGGGGAGGGGTCTCGACCCCTCCCCCCCCCCCAAAAAATGGGGAGGGGTCCCGCCCGTGCCCCCCCCTGTAAATAAATCCCAATTTAAGGGTGGGGGGCGCCGGCCCCGCCCCTTTTCTATCAACGCGCGCCCCCTCCCCCAATTTGAGGTCACAGCGCTGCCCCTCCCCCACCCCCCCCGCGCGCCCCCTCCCCAAATTCGCGGTTTTGGGGGGGGGGGGGATTTGGGGGGGGGGCGGCGCATTAAAGAGCTCAGAGGTTTCGGAGGTGCCGAGCGGTTTTTGGGGGGCCTGGGGGGGTTTTGGGGGGTCTGGGGGGGTCTCGGGAAGGGGGGAGAGCCCCAGGTGCGACCCCAGACCCAAAAAGGTTGGGTTGGCCCCTCCCCCACCCCGTGGGAATGGGTTGGGGGGAGGGGCGCCCTCAACTCCCAGTTTCCTCTGAGCCACTCCCAGTTCATCCCAGTTCATCCCAGTTCCTCCAGAACCCATCCCAGTTCATCCCAGTTCATCCCAGTTCCCCCAGAACCCATCCCAGTTCATCCCAGTTCCCCCAGAACCCATCCCAGTTCATCCCAGTTCATCCCAGTTCCCCCAGAACCCCATCCCAGTTCATCCCAGTTCCCCCAGAACCCATCCCAGTTCATCCCAGTTCATCCCAGTTCCCCCAGAACCCATCCCAGTTCATCCCAGTTCCCACTGAACCCTCCCAGTTCTGTCAGAATCCCTCCCAGTTCATCCCAGTTCCCTCAGAATCCCTCCCAGTTCATCCCAGTTCCTCCAGAACCCATCCCAGTTCATCCCAGTTCCTCCAGAACCCATCCCAGTTCATCCCAGTTCATCCCAGTTCCCCCAGAACCCATCCCAGTTCCCCCAGAACCCATCCCAGTTCATCCCAGTTCATCCCAGTTCATCCCAGTTCATCCCAGTTCCCACAAAATCCCCCCCAGTTCCCACTGAACCCTCCCAGTTTATCCCAGTTCATCCCAGGTCCCACTGAGCCCCCCCAGTTCTGTCAGAACCCATCCCAGTTCATCCCAGTTCCCTCAGAATCCCTCCCAGTTCATCCCAGTTCCCCCAGAACCCATCCCAGTTCATCCCAGTTCCCACAAAATCACCCCCAGTTCATCCCAGTTCCCACTGAACCCCTCCCAGTTCATCCCAGTTCCCCCAGAACCCCATCGCAGTTCATCCCAGTTCATCCCAGTTCCCACTGAACCCTCCCAGTTCCCCCAGAACCCCATCCCAGTTCATCCCAGTTCCCCCAGAACCCCATCCCAGTTCATCCCAGTTCATCCCAGTTCATCCCAGTTCCCACTGAACCCCCCCCAGTTTCCACAAAACCCCTCCCAGTTCATCCCAGTTCATCCCAGTTCATCCCAGTTCCCACTGACCCCCCCCAGTTCTATCAGAACCCATCCCAGTTCATCCCAGTTTACACAAAACCCCTCCCAGTTCATCCCAGTTTACACAAAATGCCCACCAGTTCACCCCAGTTCCCACTGAACCTGTCCCATCTCATCCCAGAACCCCCTCCCAGTTCATCCCAGTTCCCACAGAACCCTGTCCCAGTTCATCCCAGTTCCCACAGAACCCCCTCCCAGTTCATCCCAGTTCCCACAGAACCCCGTCCCAGTTCATCCCAGTTCTGACAGGACCCCCCCAGTTCATCCCAGTTCTGACAGGACCCCCCCAGTTCATCCCAGTTCTGACAGGACCCCCCCAGTTCATCCCAGTTCCCACAGAACCCCTCCCAGTTCATCCCAGTTCATCCCAGTTCCCACAGAACCCTGTCCCAGTTCATCCCAGTTCTGACAGGACCCCCCCAGTTCATCCCAGTTCCCAGAACCTCTGCCCCAGGGGTGCCAAGGTAGTCCCAGGTGTGCCCAGCAGTGCCCAGGTGTGCCCAGATTGGCCCATGTGAGCCCAGGTGTGCCCAGATGTGCCCAGGGGTACCAAGGTGGTCTGAGGAGTGCCCATGTCTGCCCAGGTGTGCTTAGGTGTGCCCAGGGTGGCCCAGGTGTGCCCAGGAGAGCCTAGGCGTGCCCAGGTGTGCTTGGGAGTACCCAGATGGGCCCATGTGAGCCAAAATGTGCCCAGACAGGCCGAGGGGCGCCAAGGTGGTTCCAGGTGTGCCCAGGAGAGCTCAGGTGTGCCCAGGTGTGCTTGGGTGTACCCAGGTGGGCCCATGTGAGCCAAAATATCTCCAGACAGTCGGAGGCGTGCGAAGGTGGTCCCAGGTGTGATCATGAGAGCTTAGGTGTGCCCAAGTGTATCCAGGTGAGCCCATGTAAGCCAAGATGTGCCCAGATAGGCCCATGGGTGCCAAGGTGGTCCCAGGTGTGCCCAGCAGTGCCTCGATGTGCCCAGAAGTGCTAAGGTGGTCTGAGGAGTGCCCATGTCTGCCCAGGTGTGCTTAAGTGTGCCCAGGGTGGCCCAGGTGTGCACAGTAGTACCCAGGTGTGCTTGGGTGCACCTAGATGTGCCCATGTGTGCCAAAATGTGCCCAGACAGGTTGTGGGTTGCCAAGGGAGTCCCAAGAGTGCTCAGGAGTTCCCAGGTGTGCCCAGATATGCCAATGTGCGCCCAGATATGCCCAGGAGTAACCAGATATGCCCAGGTGTAGAAGGTATTCTCAGGTGTGTCGAGATTTGCCCGTGTGTGCTCTTGTGAGCCCAGATATGCCCAGGTGTGCCCATGAGACCTCATGTGTGCCCAGGTGTGCCCAAGTGAATCCAGATATGCCCATGCGAGCCAAGATGATCCCAGATATGCCCAGTGATGCCATGGAGGTCTGAGGAGTGCCCATGTCTGCCCAGGTGTGCTTAGGTGTGCCCAGGGTGGCCCAGGTGTGCCCAGGAGAGCCCAGGTGTGCCCAGGTGTACCTGGGTGTACCCAGATATCCCCATGTGAGTCCAGATGTGCCCTGATATTCCCAGCTGAGTCAATGTGGTATGAGGTGTGCCCAGGTGTGCCCAGATATGCCCTGGTATGGCCATGTTTACTTGGGTGTGCCCAGGTGTAGCCAGATGTTCCCAGATGGGCCCATGTGAGCCAAGATGTGCCCAGATATGCCCAGGTGTGTCAATGTGGTATGAGGTGTGCCCATGTGTGCCCAGGTATGCTCAGGCATAGCTAGGAGTGCCCAGTGGAGCCCAGGTGTGCCCAGCTGGGCCCAAGCGTGCCCAGATGAGCCCATGTGAGCCCAGGTGTGCCCAGCTGGGCCCAAGCGTGCCCAGATGAGCCCATGTGAGCCCAGGTGTGCCCAGATATGGCCAGGGGTGCCAAGGTGGTCTGAGGTGCAGCCATGTGTGCCCAGGTATGCCCATGTGTGTTTGGGTGTGCTCAGGTGAGCCCATGTGGGCCCAGATGTGCTGAGCTGTGGCCAGGGTTGCCAAGGTGGTCCCAGGTGTGCCCATGAGAGCCCAGGTGTGCCCAAGTGTACCCAGATGAGCTGACGAGAGCCAAGATATGCCCAGATAGGCGCAGGGGTGCCAAGACAGTCCCAGTTGAGCCCAGCAGTGCCCAGGTGTGCCCAGATTGGCCCAGCTGTGCCCAGGTGTGCCCAAGTGTATCCAGATGGGCCCATGTGAGCCAAGATGTGCCAAGATGGGCGCATGGGTGCCAAGGTGGTCCCAGGTGTGCCCAGCAGTGCCCAGGTGTGCCCAGATTGGCCCATGTGAGCCCAGGTGTGCCCAGCAGTGCCCAGGGGTACCAAGGTGGTCTGAGGAGTGCCCATGTCTGCCCAGGTGTGCTTAGGTGTGCCCAGAGTGGCCCAGGTGTGCCCAGGAGAGCCTAGGCGTGCCCAGGTGTGCTTGGGAGTACCCAGATGGGCCCATGTGAGCCAAAAAGTGCCCAGACAGGCCGAGGGGTGCCAAGGGAGTCCCAGGTGTGCGCAGGAGTTCCCAGGAGAGCCCAGGTGTGCCGAGGAGAGCCCAGGTTTGCCCAGGTGTGCCCAGATATGGCCATGTGAGCCAAGATGTGCCCAGACAGGCCAAGGGGTGCCCAGGGTGGCCCAGGTGTGCCCAGGATGGCCCAGGTGTGCCCAGGTTGGCCCAGGTGTGCCCAGGTGTGCTTGGGTGTACCCAGATGGGCCCATGTGAGCCAAAATGTGCCCAGACAGGCCGAGGGGTGCCAAGGTGGTCCCAGGTGTGCCCAGGACTTCCCAGGCATGCCCAGGTGTAGCCAGATGTTCCCAGATGGGCCCATGTGAGCCAAGATGTGCCCAGATATGCCCAGGTGTGTCAATGTGGTATGAGGTGTGCCCATGTGGGCCCAGGTATGCCCAGGCATAGCTAGGAGTGCCCAGTGGAGCCCAGGTGTGCCCAGCTGGGCCCAAGCGTGCCCAGATGAGCCCATGTGAGCCCAGGTGTGCCCAGCTGGGCCCAAGCGTGCCCAGATGAGCCCATGTGAGCCCAGGTGTGCCCAGCTGGGCCCAAGCGTGCCCAGATGAGCCCATGTGAGCCCAGGTGTGCCCAGCTGGGCCCAAGCGTGCCCAGATGAGCCCATGTGAGCCCAGGTGTGCCCAGCTGGGCCCAAGCGTGCCCAGATGAGCCCATGTGAGCCCAGGTGTGCCCAGCTGGGCCCAAGCGTGCCCAGATGAGCCCATGTGAGCCCAGGTGTGCCCAGATATGGCCAGGGGTGCCAAGGTGGCCTGAGGTGCAGCCATGTGTGCCCAGGTATGCCCATGTGTGTTTGGGTGTGCTCAGGGGAGCCCATGTGGGCCCAGATGTGCTGAGCTGTGGCCAGGGCTGCCAAGGTGGTCCCAGGTGTGCCCATGAGAGCCCAGGTGTGCCCAAGTGTACCCAGATGAGCTGACGAGAGCCAAGATATGCCCAGATAGGCGCAGGGGTGCCAAGACGGTCCCAGTTGAGCCCAGCAGTGCCCAGGTGTGCCCAGATTGGCCCAGCTGTGCCCAGGTGTGCCCAAGTGTATCCAGATGAGCCCATGTGAGCCAAGATGTGCCAAGATGGGCGCATGGGTGCCAAGGGTGTCCCAGGTGTGCCCAGGTGTGCCCAGATTGGCCCATGTGAGCCCAGGTGTGCCCAGCAGTGCCCTGGGGTACCAAGGTGGTCTGAGGAGTGCCCATGTCTGCCTAGGTGTGCTTAAGTGTGCCCAGGGTGGCCCAGGTGTGCCCAGCTGTCGTGGTTTTGAACCACTAAGAAAATTACTTACTTCTTGCTGTGAGATACGGATTAGAACAAGAGCAAAACAGGCATACAACTTAAAAGGGAAGAAAAAAAAAAAGTTTATTGACAAACCACAATAATAAGAACACCAGAATAAACTTCCAGAAAAAACCTTTCTATCCCCTATCTACCCACTATTCCCTTGTTCACATGACAACAGAGACAAAAACTCTGATGGTTAAAACAGTCTCAATTCTTGCTAGTATTTTCACCACTCTTTATAGAGAAACAGAAGTTTCTTCCTGTTAATTTATGGAGTTTCTCACAAGAAAACTATTTTTATTATAGTTTTCTATTGTCCTAATGTTAGCTGCTCAGAGCTGCTGTTATTAGAGTTCACTCCTCCCATTTTCACATCACTCTGAAGTATATATGGGCCATGAGTCTAGAGATAGCATTTTTAAGGATAAGTTATTCAAAGGCAAAAAAAGTCTTCTTCATCTGTTTCTGTGAGCTTCACCAGAAAACAGTTTTCTCATGGCCTCTCAGGGCTTCAAATCTCTCAACAGTTTTCTCATGGCCTCTCAAGGCTTTTAATCTCTCAGCACTTCACTATACTATAGTTACTCTTTACTCAAATTTACACTTTGAACACTATTCCTCTCTAGATCCTATATCATGAATTAAAGGAGTTCTTTTCAGGACTTCATTGTCCATCTCCATAGTTTTAACAGGGAGATATTTCAGCTTAATTAAAGCATCTTCTTAATTCTCTACCTTTCCTGAAGCTTCTTTTCTTTCCTGTCACTGGTAGTTTATAAAGTCTCTTTTCATGTTGATCTCTCTCTCTCTCTCTCTCTGGATAAAAAGATTAATCCGCAAGTCTTATCTGGGTAATGAAAGAGTTAACATCTTGCCCAGGCTTTTGTAGATGGTTCAGTGATCTCTGCCGAACAGGAGCTGGAGCCGCCTGCAATGGAAAGTTCTTCATGGCTGCTCTGGAGCGTGGAGTCGCTGCTCCAACCCGCTGCAAGTCCAGGGCCTCTCTCTTTCTTCACTGGGCAGTTTCTAGTGAATTAGTTACAGCAAAACCTGCAGCCGAGCCAGAGATCGGCTCGGCCCGGCCCGGGCCCGAGAAAAAACTTCCCCAGGCCCCGCCATCTCCCGGCCGGGAGACGGGGCAGGCCCGGCCCCATCCCCGCCCGGCCGCATGGCCTGGGCAGGGACGGGAGGCCTGGAGCTCTGCCACCCTCCACAGCCAGAAAACAAAGAGAACCCAGAGAGCTCTGCTTTTACATTTTAAGGTAGGGTTCACAAGTTGATCCCACTTTTCAATGGCCTAAACTGCTGTCTGTTCTCAGCAATGACCGATAATTGGTCAGGAGAAAAAGACTCCAAGCACTTCCCAGCAACTCCAACTCCCTTAAAGGTAAAGTAACTCCATGACACATGCCCATGAATTTCATATTATATGAAATTCAGTGTTTCCTTGAATCCTAGAACTAAGTATTAGAAACAAGGGCACGCACACTGTATCTCAGACTGTAACAGGGCTCCTTCTGGAGTGCTGTTTGTAGGGCCCCAAGAGAGGGGCTTCAGGCAAAGCAATGTTTCATCCTGGCCGCACTTGGCATCAACAGCTTTCTTTGCAAGGCTGAGAACAGGGATGCTGTGCCACGGAGGGAGCAGAAACAGTTCCCAGGGCTGCTCCTGAAGCAAGCAGGAGCTGCTTGGGCAGCAGCAGTGCCTGGGAGCAGACAGTGTTTCTGATGAGCTGCAGAGGAGCTGAGCCCAGGGGCTGTAGGCCAAGGCTGTGATAAACAGGCCAGGAGACCAGCTCCTTTTTAAAAGGCCTTTATTAAGCAGCACAGCTCTGGGGTGGGGGCCCGAGGGGTCGCGCACACCGCCACTGCTCCCACTGGACACCGCAGAAGAGGAGGATCGGTGCAGCTCTGTCACTAGGGCAGAGCTGGGCCTTCTTTCCTCACGGGAGTCCCCGGGAAGACTCGTTCTCTTGGGCACATAGTCTAGGCTGTCATCCCAGTCGAGTCTCCTCGACGTTATGTCGGCCCCTGGAAAGAAGTCAGGGGACTCCTCTGGGTCTTCCTTGTTAGATGGTGCTGGTTCTATTCCTTCCCTTTTGCGTGGCTCGTTGTTTTGGGGTTCTTTCCAGTCTGGGTGCATCCCATAAGTGTTATAAATGCAACGGCAGATTAAGGATAAAAAAGAGAAATTTATTATAAATTAACAAACAGCAAAACCGCGAGGAAAAACCACAATAAATGAACAGCGCAGCGCTGGGTGGACAGGGTCTATACGCAAGGTATAGGTGCTCCCAAATCCACGTCCGAGGGTTTTTCGGCCTGGGGTTTTATAGAGATTTTGTGTCCCCAGGCTAGAATTCCAATCAGTTTCCATTCACCAAGTGTCTCTGATTGTCAGGTGAATGGATTTCCTGACTTGGAAAATAGAGTTAGTAAGTGTCCGGGCAGAGTCTCCTCAAATGCAAAGTGATTCTGTATGTATTTCAACATATTTCATCAGGGCAGAACCGAGGGATCCGGGCTGGTGCCGATGGATATCTTGGCGGGGTTGTTCCCCCTTTGTCTTTCTTGATTGCTTTTCTTCAGCATAGGTTTGGCGGGTGGGGTGTTCAGTTCTAGCGACGACTATCTTCCTGGGACTTGTCTCCTTTGTTTTACTTGATTGTCTCCGGCAGAAGTCGGCCGGGCGTTGCCCAGGTCCGGAGGTAGACTTTCAGGCTAGCTCTTTGTCCTTATGATGGCCTTTGTCCTGTCTTTTCCTCCAAGTTGATGTGTCTGCCGGGGTTCGTTATCTGGGTGGATTTTGCAATCTGTAGCTTTTGGAGAGAAATCCTGCCTCGACCCGGAGGAGGATTTCTCATTTCATATTTTTCATCATTTACAATTACATATACTTTATTTAAACCTTTTTTCGAATTTTTATTCATTCAATTCTTTATTACACCAGTATTTTGAGAGTTCTCTTAACTCCCAAAAAGGGTTTATTCCTTTTTCTGCGCACTCATGCAGTTTGTACCCCTCATGATAAATACACCCCCCTTTCCTTTCTCCCAGTGGCCCAATACCTGTTTGGTTCTTGGGAGATCCACCTGCTACCTGAGTCTTTCACAGTCACGTATCTTTTGCAGGCCATTTTTCCCACAGGGGTTTTGTATCTTTTTCCTGTCCTTTTAATGCATTCTTCCCCAATCACTCTTGTTTTCAGATCCCATTGTTCTCGTCCCCTGTTCCCTGTCTGGGGTTTCTGCTCAGTTAATTTCCACCTTAGAATGTCTAAAGGTGCCAGGCTGATCCCTTCCCAGGGCCAAATATCTGACATCTGGGTGTTCCCACATACACAACAATTGGTTAAGTTTAACTCTCTGCTGATTCTCTCCATCAGGTCAATGAATAGGTTCTTACCTCGTGTTTCATCCAGATCACCTTTCCTTATCTTCAATTGTTTTTCTTTTATTACATCATTCAGTCCCTCCTGTTCAAAGCAGAGCCAGGATTCTCCTACAGGGCATTCTCCAAGCAGACATTGCCTAAATGAGGCAGTATTTCTAGTAATCCAATATGTCTTTCCTTCCTCCTGACAGGTTTCCAATTTGGTGTGATCAAAACAGGTGGGATTGATGTTTGTGTGGACCCTCATCAGTGATCTTAGATCCTCTCCATCATATATGGGATACATGCTTCTCCACTGTCCCCCATCCCAAGGTTCACCAGCTGGACCAACATCAGTCCACCTAAGAGTCCGGTATGAGCTAGTTTTGTTTTAGGGAGCTTCATGGCTCACCTTCCCTGTTAGCCTCACCCGGTCTTGCCTCTTAGGTTTTTTGTTCTGTTTTTTTTTTTTGTTTTGTTTTTGGTTTTTTTTTTTTGGGGGGGGGATCAGGAGAGATGGGGAGCAGGAGAGATGGTATGGTCCTTCTTCTCCCACTTTCTTCTTTAGTTTCCTTTTTGGAGAATGTTCTGTGGGAGAAGTTAATGGGGGTGGTTTCATTCAACCAACTTTGCTAACATCAAAATATTTAACAGCAACAACCACAAGAACTTCAAGAACACTCCCACTTAAACCAACTCACTCAGCAGAGTTCTGCAGTCTTTGTTTATATTCTTTCTCTCTCAGTCTATTTCTGGCTGCCTCTTTATCCTGGTTTAGGGCAAATTTGGGAGAAAACCTCCAGGGGGGGCTCCCCCTGGGAAGCAAACCCACGTGGCTCTTTTCCCCCCACCCCCCAACCGGTTCGGGAAGAGACCCCCCCCGAGAGAAGTGAAAAAAAAACCCGTTCATTTCACAGGCACAGCACTACCCAGCACAAAAATGAATGATATCAAATTACAAAACCTCTCGCCCTTCAGAAGAGATGACAAACTTCAGAGGGTCTCTTTCCTGGGGGTGTTCTCTCTGTTATCAGTCCCTCTGGCGCTGGAAAATGCCGCTGCCCAGGCTGGGCTCCCAATAGTCCATGGGTGCAAGCTCTCGGTGCTCCCCTGAGTCCCCAGTCCAGAGCAGGTTTGATTCGTTTCAGAAAAAGGGAAAAAAAACAGTCCAGAAAGACCTCTCTGCTCCGGCTAGTTGGAAAGCCAAGGCGATTTGTGTCTTGTTGTCTGTGCTGTAGTCAAAACTCCCGATGCGGGGGGAGCAAGTACAGTCTGATAACAGACTTGGTGCTTCTTTTCCACTCAGTTTTACTCTCAGATGGAATTTTAAGAATACAGAACCTGTGTCTGAGTTAGGTGGACAAATGGGATACAATTTAACATCATAATCAACTCAGGACATTCCACCCCTTATCCCCATATCGTCGACTTACTGCTAAAACTAACATTCTAACTCTGCACACATTTACATACATAGAAACTTCCTCTCTGTTCCACCCAAAAAATACAAGCAGTATATCCATCATGCCCCTGTCAAGCCTCACAACAAGCTACTGAATCCAGACCCCCCCACGCTGGAGAGCTGCAGGATTCCCCACTCTCTCATTTTACTCACTCAATACACCATCTTTCACTTGCTCATACCTTCAACACTTACACATTTCCTTCTGTTTCATGTCTGCGTGGTTTAATGTACAGACAATGGCAGTAACCTTTTACCCAATGATCAGGTCTCCCTGAGGTACACATCGTGTTGTTCTATCTTTCTCTGCATTATCTACCATGTACAACCTGGTCCTTGAGCAAAGACAACCCCATGAATGGGTTTGTCTGTGCCCGAGGTAGAATTGACCCAAACTGTCTTCCCTAGCAGACCTCTGACATGTACTACTGGGACTTTGTCTCCGTCTACTACATGTAAAGACTCAGACTGGGCAGGACCTGCTCGGTTGGTGGAACCTCTGGTATTGACTAACCAGGTGGCCTTTGCTAGATGTTGCTCCCAAGTATAGGTTTTCTCTCAGAAAATGATCACACAACCCTTGGGTTCCCCAATGAGTCAGTTCATGTATCTCATTTAATATTTTCCAGGCTAAGGCCTTGTTCAGAAACTTTCGCCCACCTGAGGTTAACCATTCCCCTTGTTCTCCTTGAGACAGTTCTGATTTTTTATTACTTCCCACTCTTTCTTGGTAAATATTGGTTCCTTCTTTCCTTCCTCTTCAGTTACTACCTCATCCAGTTTAAAAACTTTTACTGATTCCTTTGGATCTAAGGCCACTTCTTTAGCTGCTCGGTCAGCAAGTCGGTTCCCTCTGCTTTCTAAGGAGTCTCCCTTCTGATGCCCCTTCGTGTGGACCACTGCAATCTCTGTGGGTTTGGTCAAGGACTCTAATACTGATTTAATCAGCCCTTCATGTGCCAGGTTCTTCCCTTTGGAGTTCAGGTAGCCTCTCTCCTCCCAGATCTTACCAAAGGTATGGACTATCCCAAAGGCATACTTTGAATCTGTATAGATGGTTCCTTTTTCTCTCTCTAGCAAGTCCAGACCCCTCTTTAGAGCATGAACCTCACAGCACTGAGCTGACCAACTGGGGGGTAGTCTCCCTTTTTCTAGGACCTCTAGTTTTCCTTCCCCTACCTCTATGACCACTGCATACCCTGAATATCTTTTCCCCTCCACCACCCTGGAGGAACCATCAGTAAATAGTACCTTCCCATAGGGCAGGGGTACATCTCCCAGATCCTCCCTCACTTGGGTTTGGAGATTTACCAATTCTAAGCAGTCATGTTCTAATTCAGGCAGAGGCTCCCCTGACAAAAATTGTGCCAGGTTCAGGCCCTTGGAGGTTACTAGCTTCAAATTGCTAGTAACTATTAGGATGACTTCATATTTTAATATCCTGGCATTTGTCAGCCACTGCTAGCCTTTCGGCTCAAGATTATTTTTAAATCATGTGGTGTGTGGACTCTGATCTTACCCTGTAGGGTTAGCTTTTGGGTCTCTTCTATTAGAATGGCAGCAGCAGCTATTGATTGCATGCAGGTGGGCCACCCACAAGCTACTGGGTCCAGCAGTTTGGATTGACAGGCTATGGGTTTACGACATCCTCCCCATTCCTGGGTCAGAATCTCATATGCAGTCCCTTCTTCAGAGTTGACAAACAAATCAAATTCTTTCTTTAAGTCAGGCAGGCTTAAAACTGGTGATGAGGACAGCTTAACCTTCAGCTGATTTAATTGTGCTTCATCTTCAGCTGTCTACCTTATGGGTTCACAATCAACTAGCTTTTCATAAAGAAACTTGATGCTCTGGGTATATTGTTCCATCCATAGTTTGCAATATCTAAAAAGGCTTAAGAGTTTTCTTATGTCCCTCTTTGTTTTTGGTGCAGGTATGGCTAGAATGCCTGATACTCTTTCTGGGCTCAGTTCTTCTGGTTTTCAGATGCTGGTACAGTTGGGAGCACATCCAAGGATCTTTAGTACCATTCCAAGGCCACTGTCCTCGCATCTCTAGTTTGGGCCAAACCTCTATACAGTAATGGATCATCTTGATCCGGTCTAGGCCCTTGGTGGCCTCTTGTGCATCCCAGCAATTTAACATTTGCCCTAGTGGGCTATCAGGGGGAATGGTTCTGGTAGCCTCTTCATTCCCCTTGGGACCTACTCTCTTACTTAAACATTGTCTCATTGCTCCTCATATCTCCGGGCCTTCACTTAAAAAAATCTTACGGTGCCTCTACTTGAACGAAACTGTAACTGACAGACTACACAACCTCTAACTTAAAACTGGCCCTTACTTAAATTGAACTTTATAAAGGTACTCCTACTCAAACTAAAAATTTCTAATGACAGACAACTGACCTTTCAAACCTCAACAAAAACTCATACTCTAGGAATTCACTCTCTCCTCCTTTCACACTAGGGAATACACTCAATCTTCTCACACAGGAATCCACACCCTTTCTTACACTCGGCCGGCCTTCCACTCACACTTTGAATTTTCTGGGGCTTGCAGTCTCCGCTTGCCCCGGGGGTTAGGTCCCAGCGGGGCTTGCAGGTTCCGCTTGCCCCTCCCTACACCCCAATCCCGTTCCCCTCCCGCCTCGCCTCCCTGACCCCCTTGCCAGCGAAGACTATGAGCACTCCTGGGTCGATGTCGAGGGGACCCTAGCACTAGACGCTCCTGGGACCTTCCCCCGTCCCTGTCTCAGTGCCGTCCACAAGATTTGGTCAGCAGGGCTCACCCCGGAGCCCCCTGCCCCTCCGCTCCCTGACTATCCCCCTTCCCCAGTGAGAATAGCTTTTGCACGAGGGCTGACTGTAAGTGAGTGGTGGGAGAATTCCCCCTTGCCTCCTAGCCGCTCCGCCCACCAGGGAATGGCTTCGGCTAAGGGATGCGTGAGTGTATTACTCTAGCTGCCTCGCCCACCCGCGCAGACTACCTGCCCCTGTGCTCTCCGGCAGCAGGTTGACGACCTCCCTTCTCAGGAACCCCCTGAGCCGAGACTGAGCCGCGACAACTAGAGCCTTTCAGCACGTCCTGTGTCACAGACCCTGGGAAGTGAGGGCCCTTCGCTGACAGCCTGGTGCCGGTAGGGCCTGGGGACCCCCAATTCCAATTCCCCGGTCAGGTCGTCTGAGTACCCAAGCAGGGGGGGTGTGTTCACTCACACCTAACCTAGGCACCCCCACACACCACCCCGGGAGTTACCTAGATTGCCTGCGTGTGACTCTCACTCACCTAGGCCTTCCACATGCCCGGAGCAGCCTAGGCCATTTAGCCCTTTTCAGTAGAGGGGCCTACCCCTATGTGCGCCACTCACTCTCTTAGGTACCCTCTGCGCACTCAGAGGGGGGGCTTTTATCCCCAGGAGACGCCTCACTCGTTTCTCTGGGCTCAAGTGAGCCTCTTTCGCTTCCTGCCATTCCCGGCCGGCCCCCTCGCGGGAGTCCGGAACCGCGGTACTGGGCAGTCCACACTCACCCTGGGGGTCTGGGCTGCCAGCCCCTGTCTCACTCACACATCCACTCACTTGCCTCCTACTCCCGCCACCGGTGGCTTACCCAATCCGGCGCTCTTCTCCGATGTCGATCCCAGGCTGTTCTTCTGGGTCCAGTATAGCCAGCTGTCCTCTGGAGGCCCAATAGGGTGGGCAGCTGTCCCGTCCCGGGTCCTCTTCAGGGCATGGCTATCCCGGACGAGCCCCCAAGCTGAGATAAACGGGCCAGGAGACCAGCTCCTTTTAAAAAGGCCTTTATTAAACAGGACAGCTCTGGGGTGGGGGCCCGAGGGGTCACGCACACCACCACTGCTCCCACTGGACACCGCAGAAGAGGAGGATCCGTGCAGCTCTGTCACTAGGGCAGAGCTGGGCCTTCCTTCCTCACGGGAGTCCCTGGTAAGACTTGTTCTTTAGGGCTCGCAGTCTAGGCTGTCATCCCAGTTGAGTCTCCTCGAGATTATGTCGGCCTCTGGAAAGAAGTCAGGGGACTCCTCTGGGTCTTCCTTGTTAGATGGTGCTGGTTCTATTCCTTCCCTTTTGCGTGGCTCGTTGTTTCGGGGTTCTTTCCAGTCTGGGTGCATCCCGTAAGTCTCTGGTCTCTCTCGTTTGCATAAAAGTCAGTATGTCATCTTCCTCCTCAGAGCGGTGCAGCAACTCGGG
The DNA here is from genome assembly GCF_971803275.1 of Cyanistes caeruleus. Classification (NCBI taxonomy): domain Eukaryota; kingdom Metazoa; phylum Chordata; class Aves; order Passeriformes; family Paridae; genus Cyanistes; species Cyanistes caeruleus. The sequence continues at coordinate 1,364,531 of NC_141736.1, forward strand.
GCAGGGGTACAGTGTTGGCATGTGGGAGTCTAGGAGCAGTGGGGGCAGTGCCTGGCTGAACACAGAACAAGAAACGCAGGGTACAGCAACTTGGGAGAGGGGGCAGGGCCTGGCTGAACAAGGAACAAAAACATGGGGTACAGCAATTTGCGACAGGTGTACAAGGTAAGTAAACCTGGGACAGGGGTACAAGGTAAGTAAGGAGTTTACAAACAGCAACTGTAACATATTATTCTTAACAAGGCTGAGGCCTAAGGAGCATTTCTCAGCTGGCAGGGCACCCTGAGAAGGGGAGGGGGGAATGCACAAGCCCCATGGAACCAAGGGACCATTGTGACACTACAGGGCCCCATGGAATCATGGAGACCACTGTGACATTGCTGGGACTCGTGGAACCATGGAGAGACCATTAATTCACTTCACAGTCTCAAGAAACCAAGGGGCCATTCTGACACTGTGAGGCCACATGGAACCAGTGAGTCCTGCATGCTCACACAGGCTGAGATGGACACTGCTGGTTTCTCTGGCAGGCTCTCTGAGCCCAGCCCAGCTCCCTCCAAGCTGTCCCAGCTGCCCTGAGCTCTCGGCAGCAGCCAGGGCCTCTCCCCAGCACAGCCCAGCCGGCTCTGGCCCCACAGCTCTGCTCAGGGCAGGCTGCTCTGGGCACTGCCCCACGGCCTCAGCCCCTCTGCAGGGCACAGCAGCAGCTGCAGCTCAGAGGGGCCTCAGCCCCAGCCATGGGGGAAAGTGCCTGGCCAAAGGAAAAGGAGGCTCCCTGGGTGCCCTGCTCCCCTCTCCCTGAGGTGCTGAGGGCTCTGCAGCCCCTCCTGCCATCCCATCTGCCCAGGCCAGCACCACAGCCCCAGCCTTGGGGCCCTCAAGAGCTGCTCCTGCTCCAGGCCCAGGGCCCATCCCAAAGCTGGGGCAGCCACAAAGCTGTGTCCATTTCTGTTCATTCCTGCTCTGATAAGGATGGATCCTCAGCCACTTGGAGGTGGCTGATAATTTTGCTAATCCAGAGGCCTCCTCTTTCTTGAGCTCTTTAGTTCAGGAATTCAGTGAGAACAGCTCATAAATATTTGTTGAAAACACCCTGTCAACAAAATTGCAAGTGAATAATTTAAGTTTTCGATTCTTCTGTGGTTAATTAGACAAGTTTCAAAAGTGTATTCAAAGTGAATAAACTATATTGAAAAAAATGCAGAGAACTGTTTTGTCATGTTAAGTTTTCTTTTCTGTTTATAGACGGGTATCAGCAATGTCCAATTGATATTGACTCCCAGCACCTTCTAATGCAGTCTGAATAGGTAAGAAAATCAAGACCCTTCATGGCTGACAATCAATAACACTATGTCCCCAACCCCTCTCCACCATTTCCATCATCCAAACCCTGGGACTCCTATGGATCAGGAACAGTGTGGCCAGAAGGACCAGGCCAGGGATTCCTCCCCTGTGCTCAGCACTGGTTGGGCAGTACCTCGAGTGCTATGTCCAGTTCTGGGCTCCCAATTTAGGAAGGACATGGAGGGGCTGCAGCTCTGCCTGCACAGGAGGGGCTTCACACCTGGGAGCCCAGCCCTGAAGGCAGAAGCTGGGCTGGGGGGACAGGAGGGAGGGGGCTTATTCAGAGGGAGGCGCTGCACTGCAGGGGTGCCTATGGACATCTTTAAACTTTCTCTGCCACAGGATTTCTGGGCTTTTGTTTACTCTCATTCCCTGATCTTCTCTCTGCTTCCTGGGGATTTTCCTCCTGCAGGTGTTTCCCTGGGCCTGATCTCTCCCTGCCAGCACCCACACACCCCAAACCTCTGTGCACTCTCCTTGGCCTGACAGAACCCTGCCTGTTTGCAGGGCTCTGGCTGGGGGCAGATTCTGTTTGAAGCTTGGATAAAGGACAGCTCAGACTAAGACTGGGTCTGGCAAAGGTGATGCTGGTGCTGTCCATGGGCAGAGTGGCTGAACGCACATTAGGAATCTCCCGTGAGCCTATTGATCACTAAAAGTAGTGGATGTCTCAGGCACTTGTCAAAATTCATAATACCTTTAATATTTGTCCCGCTCCTCCCTGCCTTTCTCCGATGGTAGGAAACTGAATACAAAGTCTTAGGAAATGTCCTCATTTCTATCAAAATCTTTGTCTTGGAAATATTCTATAACTGATCAGAAGCTCTCAGCATGTCAGAGCTTCATGAGCATTCACTTCCCCTACACCACAAATGTACTCTGTGTTGTACTCACAGAGTTTGTAGGCACTGGGATTGAGAGTAAAAGGTCTTAAAATCATAGAAAATTTGGAGACTTAGAAAGAAAGTTAAACTTGGAAAGTCCTGGGAAAGGTAGGCCCTGGGAACTCTTAGGCCTTGTGTTGAGAGCCTGACAGAAGAATGGCTAAGAGAGAAAGGACATGATACTGTAAGATTAGTTAAAGTATGAGGCCTCAGGGTCAGTATGTCCCTGGAAGAGAGAGTTACATAGATTGCAAGATGTCAAAACTGCCAAAATATGCAGAACTGCAAGCTGAAGATAAGGAACTGGTAACTGCAAGGCCAACCACAAAGAACAATATGCGTCAATGGTAGCAGACCAATAATGAGCTGAGTTTTTGCAATATGTATAAGCTAATTAAAAGCATTATAAGTTGTGCATAAGATTTCAGTAAACTGAGACTTGCTGACCATGATAGCATGAGGCTTGTCTTCCGCGGCTCCGGTAATCCCCGACCTCTGGCGACAGCCTTGTGCTTGCTAAAGATCAGGTGAAACTGCACCTGTAGAATCAGTATATGATAAATGATACAATTGTTAGATGTGATTAGATGTAATTATTGTTTAAATAACAAATGTTAGGGAGTTGAGGGGGATCACGAGAAATCCATGCTTGGGTAAAAACAATGCTTACAATAGAACAATGTAAGTTTAATAATTAATACGTAAGTTATATAATGATAGAGTATAAAAACATGTTCAACTCAAAACCAAGATGGATCAGATTTGGGTATGCGTACCCCTGACACCCAGAGCTCTTCAATAAAGCACCTTTATACAATCATTTGTGACTATGTGTGTTCCTGAACGCTAACAGCACGATGAATCATGTGTGCCAGAAGACGCCAGTTTGCGCCTCTGGGAGCTCGTAAGCACGAGAGTTGCCAAAAGATGAACCAAGGCACTTACCAGCCAGCTTGTGCATCAGTCTGTCGGACTGCAAGAGGAACGTAGCTGCGGCTAACGCGCATGCCCAATTGACGTTAGCCGTCATCTGGAAGTAGTTCAGCCATGGCTTCTTTCTGCAGCTATTCCTGGGCGACAGCACGGGCACATGAAGTTAATGCTATTTCCTGGCCCATTTGTGCTGTGCCATGCTCTTCTGCTTCTCTTCAGTGCTTGCCAAACTTGAATGAGTGTGCTGGTGCTTAGAGCTGACAAGGAGCACAGACACCTGACAGCAGATTTCAAGTTATGCAAGAAAGAGCTTGGCCGTTTGAATGTGCTGCAAATCTGTGTTTGCACAAATTGCAAGGGTAAGCTGCACCAATATGTGTTGCCCCAGCACACGTTCTCCTCGCCAGACACAGTGGAAAAGCTTTCCACTTGCATGAAGACCAAGGAAGGCAGAAGCTGGGACTCTGGAGCTCAGACAAGGTAACTGCAAGAGGCTCACTGCAAATTTGTCTTTGTACAAGTTGCAGGGGTAAGCTCTACAAATATGTGTTTTCTGAGCACACTCTGGTGCATTGAGTCTGATGCAAAGAGCCCCAAAGCTCTGAGAGGATCATGAACATCCTGGTGCTCTATCTGTGCTGCTGAGCTGGGCCGGGCTCCTGGCCCAGAGGCAGCTCCTGGCAAGGGCAGCGCTGCAGAGAGACAGCTCTGGCCAGGAGCAGCTCCTGAGCACAGCCCAGCAGGGCTGGGGCCCTGCCAGGGCATCTCAGGGACACGAGCAGGCCCAGACAGAGCTGCCAGGGGCTCAGCACTGGCAGGGGCTGTGCGATGTCCCAGAGGGGGCTGTCACAGCCGCACCTCTGTGGCTGTGTCCTGGAGCCCCAGAGCAGCTGGGATGTCAGAAAGGGGCTGTGTGACAGCTCTCAGAGTTTGTTGTGTGAGGACACTGTGCAGCCATGGCCTCACAGAGGGGACATTGTGACATCACAGGGTGGTTATATGACATCATAGAATGAGTTGTGATATCACAGGGTGGGATGTGATGTCACAATGTGAGCTGTGTGGTATCACAGAGCAGGCTGTGACATTACAGAATGGACTATGACATCATTTGTTAGCTAGATGACATCTAACATCAGAGAGGGTTGTGACATCACAGAGCAGGCTGTCATCATGGATTGATTGTGTGACATCATAGAGCAGGCTGTGAAGCCACATGGTGATGATATGAAATCCTAGAGTGGGAAGTGACATCATAGAATAGCCATGTGACATCTCAGGTCAGGTTGTATGACATCACAGTGCCAACTATGACATCTTAGAGTGAGCTGGGACATCCAGTGTGGCTATGTGACATGACAGGAGGCTGTGTGACATCACAAGGTGGTTCTGTGACATCTGAGAGGGACTGTGACATCACAGAACAGGATGTGACATCACAGAAATATGGTGTGACATCCTGGGGCAGGCTGTGTGACATCACTGAGTGGGCTGTGAAATGCCAGGTGGCTGTGTGACATCACAGTAAGCTGTGTGACATCACAGGGGGCTGTGTGACATCGTAGGGGGCTGTGTGATATCACAGGGGCAGTGTGAGGTCACTGGGGAGGTCACTCTGTCCTGGCCTCCCCTCACAGTTCTCCCCAGAGAAGTCTAACACTGCTTGTGCACAGTGGGGTCCCCTGTTCCCCTGGGTCTCCCCGGCCCCAGTTCCGCAGCCTCCCCTAGATCCCCATGAGATCAGTGCCTCAGGGCTCACTAACATTCAGAACAGCTTAACAAGTCCAGCCTCTGGCAATAATTTGTATTAATCTCCCAAATCTTTTGTGGTTAATTGGCAGATTTCAGAAGTCTATTCAATGTGAATATATTAAATTTAAAAAGACAATGAAAATATATTTTAGGTCTTGTTTAGATTTTTTTTCCTGTTAATAAATTGATATGTGCAATCTCCAATTAACACTGAATCCAAGTACTTCCTCGTGTTGTTTGAATCAATATGAAAATCAAGACCCTTTGTGACTGACAATCAGACTCTGTCCTTGCCCCCACCCCACCATTTCTGCCATCAAAGCCCTGGCACTCAGAGCAGCCTTGTGCAAATCTAAGCTCCTTCCACCCCAGGCTGCACCTGCAGGTTTCAACTCCTTGGCTCCTACTCCCACCTGCTTTCCTTGGAGAAGAAGCTGCCTGAGACATTAAAGGGATGCTCATTTATTGTCAGTAAACAAACCCAAGGGATGGCACAGCTCCATAAAATGCAAAAGTCATTCCTGTGCTAGATAGTAAATCCACTTTCCACAGCAGAGAGTCTCAGACCAATGGAAAACACCTTCTGTGCCCAGAACACATCCCAAGGGGCCCCCAAACCCTCCCTGCCCCAATTCTGCCCGGATTTGCTCTTTGCACACACAAGGCACAGGCTGAAGTCATGAGCCCCCTCCATGCCCAGAGGGAGGAAAAGAGAGAAAGTGGATGAAGACCTCTCCTGTGCAGAGCCAAGGTCCAAGTGCCTGGAGTGGGAACCACAACTCCTCAGGTTTGTGTCCTTTGGGGCTCAGGGACTGCTGAGACTCAGAGGCAAGGGAAGGTTTCTTATCAACAAACAGAAGTTGAACAAGATACACTTTAATAACCATCACTGCTCTCTGTGTCCAAGTGTGCACCCATGAGTCCTGATGTGCCCCGGTGTACCCCGGATTGCCTCAGTGTGTTTGGGTGTGTCCAGGCATGGCCCGGTGTTCCCCTATGTGCCCAAGTGTGCCCAGGTGTGCCTGGGTGTGTCTGGAAGTCCCCAGATATGTTCAGGTGTGCCCTTGTGTTACCAGGTTTGCCCTGGTGTGCCTCAGGTGTGCCCAGGGGTGCCCCACTGTGCCTCGGTGTGCCCCTGTGTTTGCGGGCATGTCCGGGTCAACTTGAGTCTGCCTTGGTTTTCCCGGGTGTACCCAGGTCTGCCCACGTGTGCTCCAGTATGCCCAGGTCTGCCCAGGTGTTCCTGGGTGTTCCCAGTGCACACAGGTGTTCCCCAGTGTGCCCTCGTGTGCCCAGGTGTGCCCCCATGTTCCCGGGTTTGCCCACATATGCACCCGTGTGCCCAGATGCGCCCAACTGTACCCCGATGTGCCTGGGGGCTTCCCAGGTTTGCCCACATGTTCCTGGGAGTGCTCAGGTGTTCCCCCATGTTCCCGCGTTTGCCCCGGTGTGCCCCATGTGTGCCCAGGTGTGCCCCTGTGTGCCTTGGTGTGCCCCTGTGTTCCTGGGTGTGCCTGGGTGAGCTTGGGTATGCCTTGGTGTTCCCGGGTGTACCCATGTCTGCCCAAGTGTGCCCGGGTGTGCCCAGGTGCACCCAAATGTGCCAGGGTATGTTTGAGTTTGCCCCAGTGTGCCCTTGTGTGCCCCGTTGTGCCCTGGTGTGCCCCAGTGTGTTTGGGTGTGCCTGGGCATGCCAAGGAGTTCCCCAGTGTGCCCAGGTGTGCCCGGGTTTGCCCATATGTGCCTGGGTATGCCCAGGTGTGCTCGGGTGTGCCCCTGTGTTCCCGGGTGTGCCTGAGTGAGCTTGGGTGTGCCTTGGTGTTCCCAAGTGTACCCAGGTCTGCCCAAATGTGCCCCGGTGTGCCTGGGTGTGCCCAGGTGTGTTTGGGTGTGCCCGGGCATGTACGGGTGTGCCTCGGTGTGTACAGGTGTGCCCAGGCATGCCCCAGTGTGCACAGGTATGCCCTGGTGTGCCTGAGTGTGTCTGGGTGTACCCCGGTGTGCCTGGCTGTGTCTCAGTGTATTTGGGTGTGCCACAGTGTGCCAGAGTATTCCTGGGTGTGCTTGGGTCCTCTAATGTGGCCTCATGTGCCCAGGTGCGCCCAGGTGTTCCCCAGAGTTCCCTCGTGTGCCTCGGTGTGTTTGGGTAAGTCCTGGAGTGCCCAGGTGTGTCCCAGTGTTCCCAGGTGTTTCTGGGTGTGCCCCCATGTGTCCTAGTGTGCCTCAGTGTTCCCGGGTGTGATCCAGTGTGCCCAGGTGGGCCCAGATGTTCCCCAGATGTGCCCAGGTAAGTCCACATGTGCTCAGGTGTGCCCAGGTGTGCCAAGGTGACCCCAGGTGTCCCCAGGAGTGCTCAGGTGTGCCCAGATGTGGCCAAGGTGTGCCCAAGTGTTTCCAGATGTGCTTAGATGTGCCCAGGTGTGTCAAGCTGGGGCCAGATGTACCCAAGAGTGCCCAGGTGGGCTCAGGAGTGCACAGGTGTGCCCAAATGTGATGCTGCTCTTGGCCACACTGGAGCTCAGGGCTAGATCTATGGTGCCACTCCGGCACAGGCAGTTGCCAGAAGTGGGGAACTGCAGGGGAAAGGCGATCCCACTGCAGAACCTTTAGAGCACCGAATCCAGCCGTGCTCTGCCAAATCAGGCGTTGTGGGTGATGGCAAAAGGAAGGAGAAGACTCACTTGGCTGTACTTCCCAGGAACAGGTTTACTGGGGAGAGGGGATGAACATCAGGGTCTCGCCTGGGACAAATCAGGACCGAAGAGAGCCCAGAGCACCTCTGTGCATGGGGTTTTATCTCAGGGGTGGGCACAGTTCAGGATCCAATGGAAGCTCGTGGAGGGAGGGGTAAGGGGAGGAGGTTACAATATCAGGGACCAATGGGGATACAAAGAAGGCGGGAATACAATGTAACAACCAAAAACACGTCAAGGAAGGGATGATGTACATGGAAGGAGCTGGAAGGAGAGGTGGGGTGTTGGGGAAGGTGAAACAGCGAAACCTTATGCATGTGATTGTTTGGCACTAGATTGTGAAAATATGAAGGTTAGAATCAAAGTAGAAATGAAAGCCTGCTTTGAGTTATAGGATACTGAGTACTGGTTAACCAAAGAACAATAGCCTAGCCAGCTAGAGGAGAATCCCTGTTGATAAAACAATGTCCTTCTGCTGATAAGAAGAGTCCAAAAGTAAAGAAGCAAGGAAAGAACTTGTAAAGCTCTGTAGAGTATAAAATGCAACACTGTATGTTAATATAGGGAAGCCCATAGGTTGTATGTAAATTCTTTAGTGGGTGTGTCTCATGGTGATTGGTTACTGGTAATTAGAATATTCACGACAGAAAAAGATATATTGGATTGCAACAAGAACTTCGCGCTCTTTACTCTTACCTCTTTACTCTTAACTCTTCCCTCTTCCTTCCCTCCTTTCTTTACCCCTCTCCCAGCTCCCCTCTCCCCCGCTCTTACCTCTGAACCCCTCTTAACTTTCAGCCCCCTCTCCCTGCTCCTGCTCCTACCCCTCTCGCCTTCCCTGCTCTTTCCCTCTGTTGCTCTCTTACTCCCTCCCTCCCCCTTCCAACCTCACCTCCCCTGCTCTACCTGTGCTCTCTCCCCGCCCCCGGAGCACGTGGACCCCGAGGCTGGTGGCGGACACGGGTCTCCCCTCCTTGTGCCCTTATAATAAATTGCTTATACTTGAACAGCTTGACCCTGGAGAAGTCTGTCACCGTGAGCGAGCGTTTTTACATCACCAATAGTGGGGTTTATGATGATGGATGGGGAGATGAGGCAGGGTAAAGGTGATTGACGAGGAACATTCAGGAAAACTGGGAGGGGTTTATATAACAGACAAATGGAACCAACCAAAGCAGTAAATGGGGGAGAACCAGGAACATACCTAACAGACAAAACACCAACAATTTTAACAGAACTGAATAAACATACTACAACATCTCCCCCTTTCTTTTTTAGAAAGAGGATGAAGATATGGTAGGGTCAGGATCAAAAGGGGAACTTGGGGCTGCTTCCTCCTCCAGGATGAGGTTCTGCAATTACTTCCTGGGACACGACACTAACCTGCTTCTCTTCATCTGGTGGCCTGCTGGGGTGCTTTGGGCTAAAAGGCTTCACTCATCTTTGTGGGATCCACCTCAGTCCTTGAGGCGTGGAAATGCAGGCATAACCCCGTCCCCAAAAGGTCCCAAGATCTTTTGGGACTCTGGATCTCTTACCAGCACTGGCGGGTGTTCTTGTATCCTGTAACTTGTGGACTGAAAGTGGCGTACCACTGGAGGGTTTGGATTGTCAGAAGAGCAGTTTAGAAAGCTGATGGTGAACAAGGCCTTGCACAGCCAATCTTGAGGCATGCAGCCTTTCATGCTCTCCTTTTGATGGGCCAGGACCTTTTTGAGCGATTGATGGGCTCGCTCAATGACGGCTTGGCCTGTGGGAGAATGGGGGATGCCTCTTTTATGTTCAACTCCCCACTCCTGCAGGAAATCCTCCAGCTTCCTGGAGACGTATGCTGGACCATTATCTGTTTTGATTTCCCTGGGAACCCCCAGCACAGAGAAAGCCTGCATGAGATGTTTACAAACATGCTCAGCTTTCTCTCCCATGTGGGCAGAAGCATAGACTGCACCTGAAAAGGTATCGATGGAGAGGTCCACATATTTGAACCTACCAAAGTCTGGGATGTGCGTGACATCCATTTGCCACACTTCACAGCTCCCCAGACCTCGGGGGGTAACCCCCAAGCCCGGGGATGGCATTGCTGCTGATTGACATTGTGGGCATGTGGCCACAATGGCTCTGGCCTGATCTCACCTTAGATGGAACTGACAGACCAAACCAGGCACATTCTGATGGAACATTTGGTGACTCAGTTTAGCCTGTTGGAACACATCAGGAAGTTGGGCCATTTCAACAGGGGCAGCGAGGGAATCCGCTCTTTCATTCCCCTTGGCTACCGGGCCAGGGAGCATCGTGTGTGATCGTACATGCATAACAAAGAAAGGCTGCTTTCGGTGAGAAACGGCATATATTAGTTTTGAAAGCAGCTCAAAAAGCTGAGGATTTGAGACTTCCTTTAATGCTGCATTTTCTGCTCTTGCTACTACCCCTGCTACATAGGCTGAATCAGTCACCAAATTAAATGGTTCGGGGAACCTCTCAAAGGCCCTGACAACAGCAGCCAACTCAGCAACTTGTGGAGATCCCTCCACATACTTAACATCCGTTTCCCACTGCTGAGTCTGAGGATCCACCCAAGTCATTACTGACTTGTGGGATGCTTCGGATGCGTCACTGAAAACTGTCACTGCCTTGAGAGGTTTTCTGCTCCTGATCTCTTTAGGAATCACATTGAACTTTGAGTTAAACAATTTGTGAGCAGGGGTGTGGACTGAAACCTGTCCACTGTAGCTATCCAAAGCAATTTGGAGAGTCTCATTTTCCTGCAGCAATTGGTTGAACATTTCCTTGGTCAGCATCTGGGGATGCTCTGTCCTGAGACAGACTGACTGGTACCCGTATGCATGTAAAGTCACACCTGGACATCTCCTGAAGCCTTGCCCTAGCTTTCCTGATAAGCTGAGCCATCAACTCCTGCGGCCTCGTGATACTTTTGGACCTCTGATGACTTAGGAAAACCCCCTCTATGATCAAGAGTGGGTCCCTTGAGTCCTGGTCCCATTGATAGATAAGCCCAAACAGGTCTGGCAGATTTCCCAGTACAATAAATTCGAAAGATAGGTCTGGTTCATACCTGTGTGCTTGCCTCTCCACTAAGGCATTCTGTACCCTTTCCAGAGCCTTCCACGCCTCTGGGGTCAGGGACCTGGGAGAACTCAGCTCCTTCTCCCCCTTCAATAATATGAAGAGGGGGGCTAGTTCCTCAGTAGTGAGGCCCAGCCAAGGCCTTTGAACTTTGACCCAGTTCAAAGTCCCACACAGGGAGTGGAGATCCGCCAGGTTTTTTGGATCGCTGTTAATAGCCAATTTTTGAGAAACAATGGTCCTCTCAGCGATCTGTAGGCCCAGATACTTCCAGGGTGGCATCCTTTGAACTTTCTCTTCCTGGAGTTGAAATCCTGCAGAGGTTAGAACTTCAACCACCAGGTCAAGCGCACGTCTCAGTAGATTGCCATGGGGGGCACACACTAGGACATCATCCATGTAATGGTGGATGATGGCCTCCCCCACTTTGGCAAGGACGGGAGACAGCAATGAGGAAACATACCACTGGAAATGGTGGGTGAGTTTTTCATGCCTTGTGGCATCACTCACCAGTGGAACCTCCTCACTGGGGCTTCTCGGTTAAGGGTGGGCACCGAGAAGGCAAACTGTGGGGCATTGTCCAGCTGCCAGGTGGAGCACATCAGCCTGGAGCACCCCCTGAGCCGGCACTGGGGCACGGCACAGCCCCCACAGCACCAGGAGCAGCAGGGGAGTCACCGGCGGGGCTGGGAAGGGGATTGGGCTGTGCTGGGAGGGAGTTTGAGATAGACTGGTTTAAACTGGGAGAGGAGTTTGGGGGTATAGAATGGATGAGAAGGGTTTTGAAAGATGTTAGGGAGGGTGGGATGGGATTCCGGGGATCCTGGTGGACACTGGGAGGAATTTTGGGGGTGCTGGGTGTAACTGGGAGGGATCTGAGTGAGCCTGGAGGGGCTGGAGTAAGACTGGGGATCGGAAGGCGGAGGATGGAATGAGGTTGGTTGTGCTGGAAGAGACTGGGAGGGGTCTTGATGAGTCCTGGTGCGGCTGGGAAGGGACTGGGAGAGAATTTGGGGGTCCTAGGGCAGTGGGGGGCAACTGGGAGGGGGCTGTGGGATCCTGAGAGGGACAGGAGGGTTTTGGGGGGTCCTGGGGAGGCTGGGAAGAGACTGGAAGGTTTCAGAAGGTCCTGGTTGGGCTTCGTCTTCCTGGTGTTGGGGCTTGTTGCAATCCTTCTCCCCGATGGGACCCCTCTGTCCCACCCCCCATGGTGCGAGCCTGCTCTTCTCTGGGCACAGGCGGCGGAGGGGGTCCTGGAGTGGATACAACACGGACTCAAAGTATCTAGACACAGGAGGCTCAAACTTGCTGGAATAATCCCGGGTTTATTGTCTGTCGTCCATCCGGGGCAAGAGAGAGTGCAAAATGCTCTGGGTCTTATCTCTTATACCAGGGGGCAGGGGTGATTAGGGGATGCAGGGAGGTCACAGCCAATGGGAAGGGGGGGGGAGGGAAAGAAGGTTTTCAGGTAGGAACTAACATTACACAAACCAGAGGTGAGTTTTACCCTTGGGAGGTACCAAGATTTTTAGATGCATTACAACAGGGGCTCGGCTTCTACCTGCAAAGGAAGGTTGGGGTGGGGGGGAGTCCCAGGGGCCATGTCCCCCCTCCCCCTGAGTGTGTGTGCTCCCCCCAGGGCCCCCAGCCCCGCATCATCCCCTTTTCTCTGCCCACAGAGCTCCTGAGCTGCCAACAGCTACAGCTGCTCCCCATGGCCTCGGGCCCAGCTGGGACCCCCCCCATTCTGTCCCTTCGCTGATTTTGGGGGGGTCGTGTGTACCCCCAGCCCCGCTGTTACTCTGCCCCCACCGAACTGATCCCAGTGTTCCCCAATAAAGCTTCCCAGTTCTCCCCAGACCTGCTTATGGGGGGCAGTGGGGAGGGACTTGGGGGACCCCACGGGTGCAGCCATGACTTGGGGTTGGGGCAGACCCGGTCCCGGGACAGACCAGAAATGGGGACCGCCGTGTGTCTTCCCCCCATGTCACGCCACTCTGGGGGTCCTTGGGAGGCACCTGAACCCCAAAAGGCACTGCAACTCCCTGAAGCTGCCAGGGGAATGTGGGGAGGGTGTACATGGGGGGTGCCCAGGCTGGGCCAAGAGCCCAGTGCTGCCCCTGCCTGACCTGCTCCAGCTCCATCCCGGCTCCTCCCGCAGGATGAAATACTGTTGGGAAAACTGGGGGCCCAAGGGTGGGTGCTGGGACCAGGTGGGGAACAGAAGAAGGGATGGAGGAGGGCAGAGGAAGGAAAGGGAGAACAGTTGGAGAGAAGGAGGTGGGATTAGAAAGGAGCAGGAGTGAGACCCTTCCCAATGTAATTTTGGGGCCCCAGCCCCCTCTTTTCCCCTGGTCTTTCACCCCTCCCCACTGCCCCCAGTCCCCTCCCTCCTCAGTCTGGGGATCCCATCCCCCCCTTTCACTCAATTCTGGCACCTCCTGGCAGCTCTTTCCTGGGAGGAATCCCCCAGTTTGGGAATTTTTGGGGTGCAGTTCTGCAGGGAGACAGCTCTGTCTGGCTTTCCCCTCCCTGGTGTGACCTCTCAGCTGCCCTCCACACCCTGGGGGTGCTGGGATTTCCCCACTGGGCACAAGGACTTCCCTTCCAGGAGCCCAATGCCCGGCTGGGGCTCCAGGGCAGGGGGTCCTTGAGCAGCTGCCCCAGAACCTCCGCCAGGGTCTCCCAGCACAGCTGCAGCCGCTCAGCCTGGGCTCCCCAAAGCCCTCAGCAAGCTCCAAGTCCCTGCCAGGAACCCTCAACTCCCTCAAACCCAGCATCCCCCACAGCCCCTGCAAGTTCCCCCCTGGCACCGGCCATGGCCATGTCCCACCAGGTCCTCACCCAGGGCTGTGTCCCCACCATGTTTCCATCCCTGTCAGTGTCCCCCAAGTCTCCATCTGTGCCTGTGTCCCCACATGTTCCCATGAATGGCCATGTCCATGTGTCCCCATGTCACTCTCTTTGTCTGTGTCCCTCAATGTCCCCACCCATGTCTTATCTCAATGTCTTTATTTTTACCCCAGTTTCAGGTGTTTTCAAAGGATGAAGAGAAATGAGAAGCAAGTCAAGGCCAAAAGAAAAGGATTTCCGTGTCTGTGCCGGCTGAGGATCCCCATGCTTGGGTGGGAGGGAAGAACCCTTTTTGGAGGGGTTTCCACCCCACTGTCTCCAAAATTTGGACTTTGCCTTAGTTCATCACCATTTAGCTGTGGAAGACACCCTTGAGCAACAGGAAATCAAAACTGTGCAATCACTGAGGTTGGAAAAGACCTCCAAGACCATCCACTATTCCTTGATACCACCAGAAGATAGGATTGAATGAAAAAGATTTTTTGGGGTTTAAGGTCAACAAATCTGCTCTCCCCAAGGAATTCCCATTCTCGGTCTGCATCTCAATGGGTGTTCCTGCCCCTGTGTTCATCCAGGTGCCAACAGGGAGCCAGGAAGATGTGGAGCCTCTAGCCAGGTGTTGTCCCAACATGGATCACCAGGACCACGGATCACCAGGGCTCTGCTCAATGGGGGTCACTGGAGATCATCGAACATGGATCATCCCATGGGGGATGGAGCTGGAGCAGCGCACAAAGTTCTTCCCACACCTCCTGTAGGGCTTCTCTTAGTGGTGCCTCTGTTGCTGTCAGGTCAAATGAAAGCTCTGTGAGAAGCTCTTCCCATACCGGGGACACTCATAGAGCCTCTCCCCAGTGTGGATGCACCGGTGCCTGACAAGAGTGGAGTTGCAGCTGAAGCCCTCCCCACAGTCAGGGCAGCAGAAGGGTCTCTCATCCAATGCACTCACGTCTGAGGAGAGTGGAGCTGGTCTGAAACCACTTCCCACTCTCAGGACACTCATAGGGCCTCTCCCCATTGTGGATGAGCTGGTGATACCTAAGGGTGGAGCTCTGCCCAAAGCTTTTCCCACATTCCAAGCAGGTTTAGGGCCGTTCCCCAGTGTGCATCACCTGGTGATTGATCAGGTTTGAGCTCTGTCTGAAGCTCTTCCCACATTCCTCACACTTACAGGGCTTTTACCCAGTTTGGATCCTCTGGTGATGGATCAGGTTGGAGTTGTTGCTGAAGCTCTTCCCAACTTCCCCAGACTCATAGGGCTTTTCCCCAGTATGGATCATCTGGTGCCAGATCAGGTTGGAGCTGGTGCTGAAGCTCTTCCCACATTCCCCACACTCGTAGGGCTTTTCCCCAGTGTGGATCATCTGGTGCTGGATTAAGCTGCAGCTCTGGCTGAAGCTCTCCCCACATTCCCCTCATTTGCAGGGCTTTTCCCCAGTGTGGATCAACTGGTGCCAGATTAGGTGGGAGATCCAGCTGAAGCTCTTTCCACATTCCTCACACTCATAGGACTTCCCCAGTGTAGATCACCTGGTGTTCAATCAGACCAGAGATGTTCCTAAAGCTCTTCCCACATTTCCCACTCATAGTCAACTTATAGGGTCACCCCCCATTGTGGACTCTCTGATGCCGGATCAGGTTGGAGCTCTGGCTGCATCTCTTCCCACATTCCCGACAGCCATAGGGCGTTTTCCCAGTGTAGATCACCTGGTGCTGGATCAGGCTTGAGCTGTAGCTGAAAGCCTTCCCACATTTCAAGCACTTGGAGGGCTTCTCCCGCAGCTCTGAGCTCTGGCTGGATCTCCAGCCGCTGTCCTCTCACAGGGCGGGAACTTTCCTCCCCACAGCTCCCTGGGCTGGGTTTGCAGCCCCTCCTTATGTGGGATCTCTGGGGCTTTTCCTCATCCTCCATCTGGCCACTCCCTGGGAATGAAAAATCTTGGTTTGGGAGAAAAAATAAGAGGAGAGCACCTTGGTCTGGGGATTCCTCATTGTCCAAGTTCATCTCAGGAAGTCATTGGGCATCTCTAAAACACCAACATAGAGCCCAAACATCCTCCAAACATCAAGAGAGATCAGAAACTCACCAAATATCAAGATTCAGCCAAAACCTCCTTAGGCGTAGAAAGATTCAGCCCCTGCAAAAAATCAAAGCACCAACATTTAGCCCAATAAAGCTCAGAAACACCAAGATTCAGCTCCATGAAAATCATGGATCCCCCTCCCCGGTCACCTGCTGCATGTTGTGGGGGGAAACACACCAGGGGCTGGGAGGCTGCAGATACAGGGAGGGCTAGAACCTTGTAGTGTTGCCTGTTTCTGCTCCTCCTTCTCATGTGTCCCTACTCCTCCTCACACTCCTCTTCCTCCTTCTATTCCTCCTTCTCCTGCACAATCTCACCTTCTACTCCCATGGGAATGGTTTGACCATTTTTTTCTTCAACCCTGCTTCCCCTTCCCTTCCCCTCCTGCCCCCAGGCCCAGCACCCACAGCCGGCTCCCTCTTCCCACTCCAGTCCCACAGCATCCCTCTGCAGGGGCAGGGATGGAGCTGGGCCAGCTCGGCCTGGGGCAGTGCTGGGCTCTTGGCCGCTTCCATCCACACTTGCTCCCCACTGCAGCTGCTCCTGCCAGGACAGCACGGGTGGGGCCTGGCCTTGGCACTCCCCCCTCCCCAAATTCTCCTCGTGGGGGGCGCTGGGGCCTGGGTGGGGCACAGGTGGGCTCCAGGTGGGGAATGCTGGCAGCTGCGGGTCTGCCTGGACACTGGTGTTGCTGTGTGGATGAAATGATTTCTGTTGCAGATCCTGGCCAGAATAAAGTAATGCCTTAATTTTATGTTGTTGGAGACCTTTTGCTCTTCCTGCAGTTCAGGTGGCAAGATTACACCATTAGAATGTTTTTTCTTCATAATCCTACTTTTATATTGTCAGTTCGGTTTGGGCCAGGAGTGTAAGAATCAATTTTCACTCTTAGGAGATGAAGTAGAAAAAATGTTCATTGCTTTGGACTCTCTGTCCACATGTTTGTGTGACTGTTAGAAATTGAAAAATTTTGGTATGAGTTTTGCAGTGTCCCCCTTTAAGCTGCAATTGCAAAACGGGAAGAGCTTTAAAGATGACCCTTTAACTGGTAAACAGCTGATAGAATACTGTTCAAAACAATCCCCAAAACCCTAGCTTTTGGCGGGGGCAACATGTGAGTCACAAGATGGTGCCCTGGAAGAGAAGCTTCCTTCAAGGCAGCCAGGAGATGAGCTTTAGAAATGCAAATTAACACTGCTGGGGCAAAGTGTGGACCATGCACCAGGGGCTTCTTGGATGGGGGAGGAACTGATACAGGAAACACATATGTATATGAAAATTCAGAATCTTGGAAGCAGGTAATGGGCTTCAGCGGGTTGAGAGGAAACAAAAATATATAGTTTATTTAACAATTTTGTAAAAGGTAGAAACAACTTGTAACAGAACACAGAGGAATTTAGTTGCTAGGTGAAGACCATAAAGCTAAGATGTATATTGTGAAAACTCAGTGAAGCAAGACTTAGGTATTGTGAAAACCCAAAAAGGCAGAACCTGTGGCTTAAGAAGTCAGCAAGAACCAGACTCCTGGTTTTGACCAGGACAAACTGACCCAGGAGTTAGCTGAGCCTCCACTGCACCTGCCCAGAGACGGGACTCAATCAGCAAACACTGAGGAAGATGTCTTGACTTCATCACAGACCTCTCTGCCCATGAGACCACCTGGAGGTGCAGCACCACACAAGACTCATTATAATATGATAAGCAATGAGGCAGAGAATGGCCAGGGAATGGGCGGGCAGGGAGGTGTGGGCTGGTGGGATCAGTGTGTATTTAAAGCTGAAGCTTGTCTCCACCAGGCACGCATGTATGGTGGAGAATCCCCTATGCCTCCCAGCAGGAAATAAAACATTCTAGCTTTGCAATTTTAATTGCAAAGTCATTACTCCGCAACACAGAATTGGGCTGATTCCCTCTGCCCCTCAACCCAAGCTCTGGCTTCTGGCACAAGGGGAATTTGCACAGCTAAAGGCAGAGCCCATAGTGAGAATACCTCACTCTGCAGCAGAAATTGGTTAAGCTGGAAACAGCAAATGGAGAATGTTGTGAAAACTTCAGTAAAACAAGTGGAAGGAATCATCCCTCTCCACACTCCAACCTGTGCTGTCACTGTCTCTATTAAATAGAGTGTATCAGACCACTGCAGGTTTTCTGCTGTCACAAGTTCAGGGAAAATTAGTTCAGAATCCAAGTATTTGATGCTTTAATTAGAGAAATGGGTCAACTGATGCAGCCCTGCCTGAAGGGAGGACCCAAAAACAGGGAAAAGATGAACAGCCACCAGAACAAATCCTACAACACCATGGACGAGCCCCAGGGAACCCTAACAAATTCGTATCAGGAGCCAGAGAACTAATTTATCATTTCCATAGCATAATTAGATTACAGGATGTCCTTAAAACAATACCCAGACAGACAGTTCCAGCTCCTGACCTTCCTGTCAACCAATCCACCCAGAAGAAGAACACAACATTTCACCGTGAGATGGGATCAGATTATCTTTTAGCAGAAAAAGGAGGGGTTTGAGGAAAGTTAAATGACTCAAACTGCTGTTGGCAAATAGATCACAAAGG
Source organism: Cyanistes caeruleus (assembly GCF_971803275.1). NCBI lineage: Eukaryota > Metazoa > Chordata > Aves > Passeriformes > Paridae > Cyanistes > Cyanistes caeruleus. Next base: position 1,382,728 of record NC_141736.1, read on the forward strand.
AAAAGTGATAAAACAGATAACAAAGGATATAAGAAAAAAGCTCACGTGTCAGTCCAAACGTGGAAAGGATGGGAATGGAACACATCTCCATGTCTTCCTGGCAGACCATGGGTTAAACAAATGCTGTTTCTCCTCTTATATTCTACTCTCATCTTTTCACCATGCACAACACCTTGCTGAGTACAGCTCCTTCAGCAGGCGAGCAAGGGGATGCAGGGGGCAGCCAGGCCTCCTGAGCCAGAAACGGCTACAAAAGGACAACAAATGAGGTCACTGAGAGCAATCCCAAAAACAAAGAAGACCCAGGAAGAAAAAAAAGATTGAATGAGTGAATCTGCTTGAAGTTAGGGCCAGAGACTTGCACATAAGGAAGCAACGGAAAAAAGCATCAGTTTCAGAAAATGTTACTAATTGACAAGGACTGCTGCTCAGATAAAGTTCCACTAAAATCCTGAACTTCCAGAAGAACAAAGACTTTGAACAGAGCAATCAGTATCGGACGTTGTACAAAAGTGAGTGGTACATATTAAGCGGGACATGCAATAAGCGGATCGGGAAGGCTGAACCTTCCAAGCACCTCCGCCAGTGGGGAAAGGGAGAGGGATGTGCGGCCCAGAAAATTAGAACAAAAACGGGGCTGCATTCCCCAGAAACTGGAGAGACCGCACGGCAAATGCTTGGGCAGCAATGAAGTCACTTTCACACCACTCCTCTGGCTCCTTTGGGGACACAAACCTCTGGCGCCGGGAATTTTCCATCCCAGCCCCGGGCACAGCGCAGCCACCTCCGGGCTACCGACACGAAGCGGGACGAGCCAGCGCTGCTCCGGCACCGGCTCCTGCCGAGGCCCCAGCGGCAAGGAGACCGCGGGCAGCCGCTCCCGCAGCGCCCTCACGCCAGGGCCAACACGGGCCGGCCACGGCACAACCCGCCACAGCCCCTTGCCGCCCCCTCCGCTCGCAGCGAGCCCCGAGCCCCCGCAGAACCGAGCGCGGCTCCCACCTGCGATGGCTGGGGCCGCCTCCGAGCTCCGCCGCCGCCTCACCGGGCTCCGGCCGCTGCCGCCGCTGCCGGGCCCGCACAGACGCTCCGGCAATGGCGGCTCTCCTGCCCCACGGCCGCCCTGGGGGCGCCAGCGGGGCCGGGCTTGTCTCCGCTCTGCCCAATCAGCGCGCGCCAGCACCACGAGTGACGGTAGCAGCGGCCAATCGTAGCCAGCGGCGGGCTCTGCACACGGCACAGCCCCGCCCCGCGCGCTCCGCGTCCCCCAGGCTGTGTGAGGGGAAATCCGGAGATGAGGAATAGGCCTGGAACGGGCCCGGCCCGAGCCGCCATGGAACTCAGAACACAAACAAAGCTCTCCGCAGCTCCCGGCCCGCCTTTCTCAGTCCTGGGTGTTCCGTGGCTCCAGCTCAGCGGGAAGCCCTGGAGCCTCACTTCTCCCACCTCTAATTAGGAGCATCAGTGCATTGCTCGAATTTCCCCAAAAAGGGAAAACTGCCCCAAACCCCTGTGGATGAGTTGGGGAGGAGAGAGATTTCTTGCAGAAAACTCAAAAAACTCAGAGCAGGATAATGAGAAGTAAAGGTAAACCCTTAAATCCAGCTTCTCCCCACCCCTCCCTCCTCCCAGCTGTGCCTCCTGCCCCGGCAGTGCAGGGACACAGGGAATGGGGCCATGGTCACTCCATCCCCCGGGGCTTTTCCCGCTGCTCAGGGACAGGAGTCGTTCCCCTGCTGCACCCTGGGCTCTCTCCCACCGGAGACTTCTCCAGGAACTTCTCCACCTGAGTCCATGCCATGGGGAATAGCTCTCTCACAATGCTGCAGTGTGGGTCACTCTGCCACGGCGTCAGGCCTTCTGAAAGGAATAGGCAAGGAGAGCAGCTCCTTTTTAATGCCTTTATTGAGGGCAGCTCTAGGTGGGGGAGCTCAACCACTGCTGCTCCCAATGGACAACCCAGAGCAGGAGATGTTCAGCTCTGCCACATGTCAGAGCTGGGGCTTCCGTCCTCACGAGGGTCCCTAAGAAGATACTCCCTTGTTGTAAATCGAGGGTAGTTACAGATATCAAGTATTGTGTAGTTATGGCAACAAGGTCCGGGACATAAGTTCCTGAATGTTCTCCCTTGCTCCGCAACATAGTTTGGAATCTGGTTTTGTTCCATGGCTCGCTGATTCTATAGGGGTCTTTAGATGTTAATCCCACTTCTCCTGGGTGCTACCCCCCATGGGAGTTCGGCTCATCTACACACTGGGTGCTGTCATCGATTGCCATTGGGGGGTGCCGGGAGCAGCACAGGCAATAGACAAGGCCAGGTGGCATTAACAAGGCTGTTACAACAACACTGATATTTAACAAACACACAACATGAGGTATATTTACAAAGTAGGCACCTTATGGTGACAACATTCTACTGTACAAATTATAAACATCTTTGTGTAATGATCAGGAGGTCACGATTTACGCTTTACAATCCTGAAGCTGAATGTCTCCTGAGGAGGTCTGATCAGAGGAGAATGGGCCGCTTGCAGGCTGACCCTGTTTGGAAAACCTGTTCCTCACCCCGAGCCTCACCATATCTGACATTGCCCACCTGTGACTGACATCCCAAAACATTGAAAACATTTATCAATTTCTCTTTCTAATTAAAATCTAATGAATTAATAAAAATAAAATTGTTTTTTATAATAATATTCTACTCTATTTTATAACCTAATTTTTATATTTATGTAAAAGAATTGATACATTTTTAGAAACTAAAAACGTTATTGTTGGTGGTTCTAAGTACCACAATTACCTTAATTAATTAATTGACCACTATTTCTCTCTCTTGATTGTAATTACTCCTATTTTTAGTCCGTTAATAATTTTTTTTTTTTTTAATTATTGTCAGACAGGGTAAAAGGGACCACTTTGGGGTCCATGAAGACTTTCCTGGGGAACATTTGGGGCAGTTTTGGGTCTGGGAAGGGAATTTAGAGGGAACTTGGGGGTCTGGAGGACACTTGGGGGAGCCAGGTGCGCACTTGGAGGGGCACTTAGGGATTTTGTGGGACAATTCGGGGTCCGGGGTAGCACCTGGGGGTCCAGGGGGCCACTTGGAGGTCAGGGAGGGGAATCTGGGGGCCCTTCGGGTTCTGGGCGAGCACTTGCGGGGCTGTAACGGGGTTTTCTGGGCGCGAAGGATGATGGGAGTTGTAGGCGCCGGTATAATACAGTTTAACGGGGCCGCGAAGCATCATGGGAGTTGTAGACACAGCTCCAATGGGTTCCGGTGAGGCGCGGGGCATGACGGGAGATGAAGTCCCGGCTGGAATAGCGTTCTATGGGTGCCGCGGAGCATGATGGGAGCTGTAGTCCCGGAAGTGGCTCGGACGGTGCGTTTCGCGTCGCGGAGAGGCACTTGGGGGAACACTTTTGCGTCCGAGCTGTGGCTGCAGGTCCTCGGGGCGAATGTATATGGCTTGGGAGTACTTGGGGGGAACCTGGGGAGCTCTGACCGGGCTCTTTAGGGCGCGGGGAACGGCAGGAGGTTTGGGCGGGGAACTGTGTTCTGAGGTGCTCTGATAGCGCGGGGGATGATGGGAGCTGAATTCTCATCAGTGGTTGTAAGGGGCCTCAGTGGGGTCGGGAGCATTCAGGGATCCACGGACGCTTTGGGGGGTCCTGAACGGGTGCTGAGGAGGATCCTGGAGCATCTGGGGGACACTTATGGGACATATGGGGGGCGATACTGGAGTTCTGGGGAGCGCAGGGCATATTGCCAGTCCCTCCCAGTTCCTTCCAGCATGATCCCATTTGCTCTCAACCGCACCCAGTCAGCTTCAGTGTAGTTGGACTCACTGCCAGTATGATCCCAAACACCACCAGAATGATCCCAGTTCATCCCAGTGTAAGTCCAGTTTCTTCCAATCACCCCCAGCATGCAGCCAGTCACTCTCAGTTCCTGCCAGTTGCTCCTAGCATGATCCCAGTATTATGTCAGTACTATCGCAGTCACTGCCAGTATGATCCCATTACAAACCAGTCCCTCCCACTGCTGCCACTCCTGGGATCCCCCAGCCCTCTCTATATTCCCCCTCCCAGAGGAGCCCATGGACTGGGAGTCCCCAGCCAGGGTCCCCAGTCAGCCCCAGTTTGGATTTGCAGCCCCCAATTTTCCCAGTTTCCCTCTCCTTTTCCCCGGGCCGGGTTCCCCCCATCCCCAGCAGGTGGGAACAGCCAAGAGTCCCGCACTGCCGATCCCAACCTGTCCTGGTTCCATCCCTGCTCCTGCCGTGGACTGTGAGGGGTTCAGGAATGGGGCACCGAGGGTGTCACTGCTCCTGGGGAAGGAGGAGGAGGAGGAATGAAAGAGGAGGGGTGAAGAAGGAGAGTGAGAAGAGATGGAAGTAAGAGATGGAGGTGGGGTTAGGGAGGAGGAGGAGGGATGGAAGGGGAGGAGAGGGAGGAAGAGGAGGGACAAAGAAGGATAAGGTGAAGGAGAAGTTACCACGCAGTTGAGCACTCCCTGAATTCACAGCCCCCATCTGTGGGGTTATCGCCCCCCATCCCATAGGTGACTGGGGAGGGGAAGTTCAGCCCTGATATCCTGAGGGGTCCCTGTGTTGGGTTTTTTGAGGGGGGAACATTTGAGAATTAAGGACTGCAAAGCTGAGTGGAAAATGCCCCTTGGGAGGACATTAGGGGGTCCCAGCATCCCTAAGTGGGGAGATGGAAACAGGGGAAACTTTTTGGATTCCTGGCACTCCCAGCAGCCTGCGAAGAGCAGGGATTGAGTAGATGGGGACCCACAATATAAGTGTGACCCCAACAGCTGGGACAGGGGGGAACCAATAAGCAGTAAAGGGGAAAGACCAGAGATGGGGAATTCCTGGGAGGTATTTTCAGGGCTGAATCTTGATGTTTTGGAGGTTTTTATGGAAGGCTGGTGACTTCTAGAGATGGACTTTGAGAGAAGGAAACCCATAATCCAATGTGATCATGAATTGTATTTTTGACCAAACCAGGATTTCTCATTCCCAGACCTTGGCCGGATGGAGGAGGAGGCTGTGAGGAAGAGGAAGATTCCCCGGGACACCCAGGCAGGTGAGGAGGAAGTCACTGCCCCTTTCCCCCTCTCTCCTGCTCCATCTCCCAGCCCAGCATGGCCCCCGCCTGCAGGACAACCCCACTGCCAGGGATGCACTGGGGGGATCACCTTCCCCTTCCCTCTGACATGGAGGCAAATCCCATCCACTCCTTGTCCTTCCTCCCCCAGACAAGGAGCTGAGGATGGAGACCAGGGAGGACAAATCCCCACGGCAGAACCTCATGGAAGAGGCCATTTTTAGGGGTTCCACAGTGCAGGAATCCAACGGGAAGGAAAATCCCCAGAAATCCTGCAGGAGGAGAGTCTCCAAACCCAGCCCAGGGTGCTCTGAGGAGGAAAGACCCACCCTGTGCCAGGAAGGTGGCCAGAGATCCAGGCAGGGCTCTGAGCTGGTGGTCCATGAGCAACTTCAAGATAGGGAGAAGCCCTACAAGTGCTTGGAGTGTGGGAAGAGCTTCAGCCAGAGCAACCGTCTGATCCGCCACCAGATGATCCACACTGGGGAATGGGCCTACGAGTGTGGGAAATGTGGGAAGGGCTTCAGCAGCAACTCCAACCTTGTTACCCACCAGCGCATCCACACTGGGGAGAGGCCCTATGAGTGTCTCCAGTGTGGGAATAGGTTTCAGACCAGCTCCAGTCTCCTCATTCACCAGAGGATTCACACAGATGAGAGGCCCTTCCGCTGCCCTGACTGCAGGAAGGGCTTCAAGCACAACTCCAACCTCATCAGCCACCGGCGCATCCACACTGGGGAGAGGCCCTACGAGTGTGGGGAATGTGGGATGACCTTCAGCCGGAGGTCCCAACTGACCATCCACCAGATGATCCACACTGGGGAGAGACCCTACGAGTGTCCCGAGTGTGGGAAGAGGTTTCGGGTCAGCTCTGATCTCCTTGTGCACCAGCGGATTCACACAGAGGAGAGGCCCTTCCGCTGCCCTGACTGCAGGAAGGGCTTCAAGCGAAACACCCACCTCGTCAGGCACCAGCGCATCCACACTGGGGAGAGGCCCTACATGTGTCCCGAGTGTGGGAAGAGGTTTCAGACCAGCTCCCATCTCCTCGTGCACCAGCGGATTCACAGGGAGGAGAGGCCCTTCTGCTGCCCCGAGTGCAAGAAGGGCTTCAAGCGAAACTCCACCCTTGTCACGCACCGGCGTATCCACACTGGGGAGAGGCCCTACGAGTGTCCCCAGTGTGGGAAGAGCTTCTCTGTGAGATCTCACTTGACCCAACACCAACGGACGCACCGGTAATGGAAACTCTTTGAGTGCCCAAGTGCCCAAATAGCTTTGTGCACTGCACCAGCTCCCTCCCGCATCAGAGGACCCACGTTGGGCAGAGCCCTGATGAGTCACATTCCCAGTGATCTGCATTGGGAAGACACTGGGATGGTGATAATTTTGATTTGGCTCTAATTATCTTTTGATTCATCTTCATCCGTTTAAAACAGACAAAAATTGGGGTAATAATCAACAAATTCATCAAAGGCATCTAAAGCCTCACTTTTAATAGTGCTTCAAGGGAATCTGGGATTCAGGGAGGTACATGGGAGCGTTTTGGGGGATATTTGGTATAGTTGTCTCCATTTCTTGGCACTCAAAGAGATGAGAGATTTTGATCTGTCACCTCAAAATCACTCAATGCCATTGAAAACTACTCAGTCCCACCCCAAAATTACCAGATTCCACAGCCTTTCAGGGTGTGATGCCTTAAGTTTTAGCTTTCATATTTTTCATATTCTGCATTGCCTAGGTTTGTAGTTTTGAACTTCATATCAAGTGTTAGTGAGCTCTCTTCACAGAGTAGGTAGACAATTCCTTTTCTAGCTTGATACCAAGGACAGTCATTACAAGTTTCAGGCCCAAAAGCATGAACAACAGTGGACTGAAGAGAGAAAACAGGAAGGATGGGACTTCATCATCTGAAGTTGTAATTGGACAATTAAACCTAATATGATGGACCTAAACTTCTAAAAATGTGAGACCTTGTGCTCAGTTGTCCATTTTTGTGACCATTTTCAGTCCATCTTGGGTGTAGCCCTGGCCAGGCTCTTCTACTGCCCCAGGTGTATCCTTTAAGGCCTTTTAATAAATGTTATTCTTAACTCTGTCCAGCCTCTGTTCTAGATCAGCCTTCTCAAGGCATCAGGTGGAATGGGGTTGGAAGGGGATTGGGTGAAGTGGGATGCAAATCAGGAGGGGTGGGATGGGCATTGGGTGGGGCAGGATGGGTGGGATGGGGATTGGGAAGTGTGAAATGGGAGAAATAGGGCTTGGGAAGGGGCTCTTGCTGTGGGATGGGAGGAGCAGGAGTGGGATTGGTTGTGGTTGGGATTTGGGATGTGGGATGGGGTCTGGAATGAGACAGCAAAAGTTTGGGGATAATGAATAAAGGGGGAGCCTATTACTGAGTTGTTTTTGGATATTCTATGTTCCTGAAGAGATTTTGGGCTATCTCATGTTTCTGAGGCAGTTTTGGGAGTTTCCCAAACTGTTGGGAGGTTCCTGAGAGCAGCTCCATGGAGCCCCATTGCCAGGGGTGGTTGCCATGGGCACGAGGTCAGAGCTGCATGCAGAGTCCGTTGCCTTGGGGCTGGAGAGCAGAGAAATGATGAATGGCCCCAGACATCTCCAGTGTGTGTTTGGTGTTGAGATGAAAAATGAGCGATGGGACTGCTATGCTTTGAGATGCTCAAGTAGCCCGATAAGATATCAGTCTCAAGGTGTGAGATTTATAGAGCAGCAACAAGTCAGCCATAGCTCATGGAAGTCAGAGTTTCTTCTCCGCACAGCAATATATAACTTTTTAGTCAAATAGACAGTTGACATGAAGTTTGTTTTCACTTAGTAACCTATCACCTTTGCTTAATTTTACTGCAGTGTGTCTGTGTCTTAGCCACTAAGGTGACAACTCACATACTCATGCATCTCTCTGTTACAGTTTCTGGATCTCTGACCTTCTATATAACTCACACTATTACAGTTTAAACTATTTTACCTAATAGAATTTCTTACTTACTGTCATGGTTTTAAACCAGTAACTAAAAAAATCACTTATTTCTTGCTGTGAGATACGGATTAGAACAAGAGCAAAACAGGCTTAAAACTTGAAAGGAATAAAGACAGTTTATTAACAAACTACAAGAATAAGAACACCAGAATAAACTTCCAGAAAACCCTTTTATCTCTCACTACTTGACCATTTCTTTGTACACATGACAACATAGAGACAAAAAACTTTTAGAACTTTGGTGGTTAAAAACAGTCCAAATTCTTGCTACAGTCTTTTCATCAGTCTTTGCAGAGAAACAGAAATCTCCTTCTGCCAATCTATGGAGTTTTTCACAAGAAAACTATTTTTGTTATAGTTTTCTATTTCTCTAATGCCAGCTGCCCGGAAATCTGTCATCAGAGTTCACTCCTCCCATTTCACATTACTCCGAGGTGTGTATGGGCCATGAGTCTAGGGATGGCATTTTAAGGATGAGTTATTCAAAGGCAGAAGTTTTCTTCATCTGTCTCTGTGAGCTTTCCTGGAAAACAGTTTTCTCTTTACCCCCCAAGGCTTCAAAATCTTTACTCTACTCATTTCCAGCAACTCACAGTATCACAATTACTCTTTTTCTCAAAAGTCCACACTTTGAACACTCTATTCCTCCCCAATACTCTAGTCATGAATTAAAGGAGTCTTTTTAAACTACTATTGTCCATCTTCATAGCTTTAACAGAAAGATATTTCAGCTGTAAAGCACCTTCTTATTCTCTTTCTCATTTAAACTTAACTCTTTTCCTCACTGTTTTTGGTAGTTTTATGATGTCTTCTTCATGTTGATTGTCCCTCTTGTTCTCTGTCTTTCTGAGAAAAAGGAGTAATCTGTACATTTTATCCAAGTAGTAAAAGAATTAAAAGCTTTAGAAAAGCTACAAGAGTTCATGGTGTCAGGTTTCAGTCCAGCAGCAGAAACTGGAAACCAAACCAGGCTGCCAGCTCTGCTTTTCTTTCCTCCCCCTTCCCTCCCGTCCTTTGCGGCCTTCTTCGGCCGAGAGAGGGGAGGGGAGAATGGAGGAGGCTACCACAGAACCTTGTTACTTTCTCAAAAGCTGGAAACAAAAGAGGGCAAGAGAACTCTGACTGTACCTCTTAATTTGGTGTTTACAAGTTGACTTAACTTTTTAATGGTCAAGACTGCTGTCAATTCTTAGAAATGACTGATAATTGGTCAGGAGGAAAAACTCCCATCACCCAGCTCCCAGCAGCTTCAACTTCCTCAGCTCTCAAAGCTATCTTAAAGGTAAAGTTACCCCATAACACTTACTTAACACATATTCTTACTTATAACTATAGAGACATAAATTTATAATTTCTCTACCCAATGTTTGTTTACCTTCATCACTACATCAATCCAGGCTTTTTCTAAGGCTAAACCGAAGACATTCGGTTTCCAACATCTCCCCTCTCCCTTTGCACTAAAAAACTCCATTAATGGATCTTCTGGAGTGATAGTGGATAAGCATATGATATTTAAACTTGAAAAATTAGCTGAAATCACACAAACATTGGTTCTAGGCTCACTAACTAACAAAGCTACACTACTAAAGGCAAAGTAAAAAACAAACAACATTTGATTCAACTCCATATTTCTTTAAGATTATCTTTTGGCAAAAGGTTCTTTTTTAAATTTTTTTTTTTTAAATTTTCAAGCAAAGTTTTCAGCATATTCTTTTTTTTTTTCTTTCCAAACTTGTTCATGGACTAACCAAGATACATAGCTATTCTGTGCACATTCAATTTTTTAAAATTTGGACATCTTCTGATTATTTTGAAAATTCCCTTATATTCTTCTTCAAGAATAAGAAGGCAAGGGCTAATACTACACTTTTGCCGAGAGCTTTACAATATTTCTGGTTTTTACACCCTTTACATTGATATAAAACCTTGGGTTTTCACAGATTTGCAAATGGAACAAAAATAATGTCTAATGTCCTCCAGGAAAATGAAAAAAATTACTATTATTTTAAGGTCCAAATAGTTGAGACTCCAGATGTGCTGTTTTAGCGGGTCCAAGTCTATCAGGTGAAAATGTCGATCCTTAGCATCACTGAATGTTCTTTCAAATCCTGAAACAGGGAATGACTGAAGAAAATTGGTAGAGACACAACATTATGATGATAACATAAAACTTCTGTTGGCAAACTGTGTAGTTTTCAGACATAACTGTGTCTTGGCAGTTCTGGTCTTGTTTTGACAACAAAGGCTGTGTAGTGACTTCTCTGTTTACTGGGTCTCATGTTTTTGGAGGCAGTCAGTGTCTAGTCAGATGAACAGGTGACTCTTTTGAACCTGTCAACAGAACATAGGCACTTCTCCCATTTATGTTAACGAATCATTTAGGCTTAACTGTAGTAAACTTATTTGTGAATTCAGATTTTATGATGTTTTCTAAATTTTTGGTGCAATTATTTCATTATTCAAAATGAATTATGGTCTAAATTTCTAATGCACATACTACATTAATTGAATGTTCTTAAGGCATCAATTCCTTTTGCTCTTAAAAGTGAGATGTACTTTTATCATGCATATGAATATCAACACAAAACTATACACATAATGAACAAAAACTTACAGTAGTTAGAAATTAATTAGATGATAAACATTATTGATAACATATGTGATATAGAATTACTGTTAACTACTAAAACACTGTACCAGCATCTCAGAGTTTGTAAACAGCTGACAAACCTCAAATCAGTGAAGGATTGGATAACCACCTCCAGAAATGATTCTCCAAGCTCCCTTCAAAATTGATCCAGCTGTCATATTAATAGGGTCAAATTGCTGAGTCAAAAGTGACTCAAATATTGATTTGGTACAGAAAACATCTATATCTGTTGGCAAACATTTCATCCAGGTAAAGTCAAGGCTTGACCAGGCCTGGCTTTAAACTGGAAAGATGTCTCTTAACTCATTTTCAAAACAAGGTTCTTAATTATAGTAGCTATGGGATGCTTAAAGCACAGCAAACTGTTGAAGTGCATTTGTGGAAAGCAAATGATCAGAAGTCTTAGGCAACAGACCAACAGAACTATCTAGCAGTTGGTTTAATCTGAAGTTTCTCTCATGGTGGCTGACTTTTAGCAATGATATATTTTTCTGGAATTCTGGAAGCACTGAAAAACAATAAAGCTACACTGAATTAGGCAAGAGCAAGCCCTCTTAAACAAAGGGAGGAGTTACAAAGAGTAAGAAAACCCCGTACAGGAACAGCTCTATAACTTGTTTGAAGAGATGCATCTGCAGTTAGAAAACAAAAAGAGCTCAAATGACACGTGTCTTAAAGGCAATTACACAAAAATTGTAAAGCATATGGAAAGCCAACTATAAATATAGTAATAATACCTTGTGAATAATACTCATCATAAAATCTGTAAATTCACATTATACAATAAATATATCAGCAGTAAATGTCTGAGGAAGTTAAGATAGCATTTTCAAAATATTCATGTCTCAATGGCAAGAAGTGAAACAAAGTAAAAACTTTTAAACTTCTTAGTATTAATAACAGTCACTATTCTTTCGTGTTACCTAAAGAAAACAAAACCAGTAGAGATTGTAACAAATAATTAAACCTTTGATGAAATGAAGGGTGCAACAGACTGTATCTTCTTCCATCCACAAACAGGTGTTTATCAGTGTTCTATCACAGTTTCAGTCATAGTCATCTCTCTAGGAAAATAACTATACTTCGTAGTTTAGACAAGTGTCTTAACAAAATGTGAGACAATTTAAATTAAACAATATTCAAACCTGGTAGAAATTAATTTTGACAGAAGGAAATAACAAAACTTAACCTCAAAGAATACTAAAGTTATAAAACCTAACTTAAGAACACTCAGACCTAAACCTAGTGAAACTTAACTTTGCTAAATTCTATCAACACTTTATCAAGTGAAAACATAACTCATTCTTAATCTATTATTACAAAAAGGCAACTGAAAGTTTGGTATATACCTTTTAAACACAATATAATAGCAACATGAATTTACAATAGAGATTATAAATATGTGACAAATACATTATGATTTTATCTAATTTGGCCTTGAGAATAACTCATAGTAGCTACAAAGGTTACTGAAAATACTTATTTGTAGCAGGGATTTGCTTGGAATATGCTCAAGTTTGTTAGGATTTTTAAAGTGCAGTTTTATTAGAGAAAAATCACAACAACACAGGATTTGGCAAGTTGCCATTCAGCTTTTGTAGCACTTTTCAGAAACATCAAGTCCGCTTTTTAATTAAATTCCGAAGTCCAAATCGGTATATATGCTGTTATACGTGTTTTTTTATAGCAAAAAGTCTCACATTGAAATTACCTTATTAAAATTGTGGAAAACACAAGCATATGGGTAATATATGGTTAACTTAACTTTGTCTTGTGCAGTGAAGTTCTCCTAGCTAATTATTTTTTAAACCGTGAATATCTTCTGTAGATAACATTAATTGGAAGGTCATTTTATTAGTAGCTGTAAATCATTCAATATTTTGACATTAAGTTTTAAAACTAATTATTGCAAGGTAACTTTTTCCATCTGTTAATATTTACTCTAAACATTTTTAAAGAGAGTTTTTTTGAATTTTCTAAAGAGTCACAATAATTTCTCCAGCAAAACTCTAAAACTGCAAGAACTCATAATTACTTAAAAACCACAAAATTAATTCTGAAAGGGTATATAAAGACATTCTAAAAAAACAACAAATCGTTACTGTTTAACCAACTGGGTAGTGTCCTAGTGCTTCTTCTGGGGGGGGCGGGGGGGTGTGTGTGTGTGTGAACCACATCCTCCATATACACTTGCAGAGGGGAAAACTGGAGACAAAAAAAACCTATAAAGTTAACTTTAACAAATGCAGTTCTTTCCCTCAATGTTTATCTCGTTCTTTGCAGACAGAGGGAAAAGGACACGATTTTACAAAAATGGGTGATGTTAAGCAAAGAGCTTCTCAGGGCCAGGTGATAGCAACGGTGACCATTGGAACTTACCAACTTTTAATTACAGTAATGAATTTTGAACTAGATACCATATAGTTAGCAATTTTTTGACTATTTTGTCTCCCTTTGAAGCTGTCTGAGCCACCTGTTTCCGCTCAACTCTTTCTGTAATTGCTGATATTTGTCCTGTGTGGCCTTGGAGCTTCTTCTGCAATGCCTCTGTCATGGGGGTGCCTTTGTTCTCTGCGCACCCTCCAATGCTCCTCCCATGCCCCCCCTGGATCGGGTGGAAACCAATCTAAATCTGGCTTCTCTTCAAAAGTAGAGTTAATATGTTGTCCCTGTAGGTCCACAATCAATTTAAAAACATTGAACACCTCCTTATATACTTCTCTCTGACTCTCTCCCCCTCTCTCCAAGGGCGTCATTGCCAAGAATGTTCGCCTAGCAGTGGGAGGTAGAGATGGCTGCTGCTGTGACGCAGGCTCTCAACCTGGGTAAATTCTGCTTTCATGTCTTTTAAGGTATTAATTACAATCTGCCAAGTCAGACTGTAAGACAGAGTGTCCTTGCTTTTCCTTGTAATTGTTTTCTCCCACAACTGGACTCATATTTCTCTCCATTCTTCCACTGCAAAAAGCAGTGGAGGCACTTTCAAGTTTCCGTTTTCTCTAGCCCATAAAACGAGCTTTTCAAGGTCCTTATCCTTGACTGCTTCCCCTCATTTAACTATAACGCTTTGAAGCAGTTTTTGTGCTGCCGCAAACTATATCCATACTAGCAGCCCTGGATGGGGAGAGGTTCATGACGCCTCCTACCTGAGTGCCGATGCGTACTTGCCTTTGGTCTTCTGTCTCAGGCTCCTCCGTCCCCAGTTTTCCCCAGCTTAGGTTCACAATTCCACATCCAACCGCTGCACGAACCTGCCACCCAGCTCCGATCCATGCTTTCCGAATCCAACTACTGCACGAATCTGCTCCCTCAGCCCTGATCCGCATTCCACGTCCAAACACGGCGCGAATCTGTCGAGCTGGTACCCTTTGCCTGCAAAGGGTCCCTGTTCAGAGTGCCAGGTCATGGAAAACTGCTCAGACAATTCACTGAGTCCTCATAGAGGTATAGCAAATGTCATTTATTTATATTCTTAGCACAATTTTATAGGGTCCTACAGGGTTCGCAGGGCTTAACAAGCTACTATTTGTTAATGCATATTGCTTTACATTCTTTTCCACGTACACAATGCCATTGTTTTTATTTATTCTTGCTGTTCCAGGAGAGCTTCAAGGACACTGCCCTTAGAATTGTTGCCTGGATTGAAAGCTGGGTTGTGCAGACAGGCTTTTACTAAAATATCATGCTTTTGTTCTGTTAAAACGTTTTTCTGCACAGTGCCAAGGCAACAGACTCTGCCGACAGCTCTGACCTCGTGCCCATGGCAACCACCCGTGGCAGTGGGGCTCTATGGAGCTACTCTCAGGAACCTCCCAACAGTTTGGGAAACTCCCAAAACTGCCTCAGAAACGTGAGTAACCCCAAAATCTTAAGAACGTGGAATATCCAAAAACTAACTCAGTAAAAAACTCCTCCTCCCTTCATCATCCTTGAACCTTGGCTGTCTCATTCCAGACCCCATCCCACCTTCCCAATCCCAACCACAACCAATCCCACTCCTGCTCCTCCCATCCCACAACAAGAGCCCCTTCCCAAGCCCTATTTCTCCCATTTCACACTTCCCAATCCCCATCCCACCCATCCTGCCTCACCCAATGCCCATCTCACCCCTCCTGATTTGCATCCCACTTCACCCAGTCCCCTTCCAACCCCATTCCACCTGATGCCTTGAGAAGGCTGATCTAGAACAGAGGCTGGACAGAGTTAAGAATAACATTTATTAAAAGGCCTTAAAGGATACACCTGGGGCAGTACAAGAGCCTGGCCAGGGCTACACCCAAGATGGACTGAAAATGGTCACAAAAATGGACAACTGAGCACAAGGTCTCACATTTTTAGAAGTTTAGGTCCATCTGCATATTGGGGTTCATGGTCCAATTACTGCTTCAAAAGATGAAGTCCCATCTTTCTTGTTTTCTCTCTTCAGTCCACCCCTGTTTACGCTTTTGGGCCTGAAACTCTTCACAGCTGTCCTTTGTATCAAGCTAGAAAAGGAATTGTTTTGTCTACCTACTCTGTGAAGAGAGCTCACTAACACTTGATATGAAGTTCAAAACTACAAACCCGGGCAGTGCAGAATATGAAAAATATGAAAGCTAAAACTTAAGGCATCACACCCTGAAAGGCTGTGGAATCTGGCAATTTTGGGGTGGGACTGAGTAGTTTTCAGTGGCATTGAGTGGTTTTGAGGTGACAGATTGAAGCATCTCATCTTGTTGAGTGCCAAGAAATGGAGACAACTATACCAAATATCCCCCAAAACCCTCCCAAGTTTCTCCCAGATTCCCTTGAAGCACTATTAAAAGTGAGGCTTTAGATGCCTTTGATGAATTTGTTGATTTTTACCCAAATTTTGTCTGTTTTAAAGGGATGAAGATGAATCAAAAGAAAATTAGAGCCAAAACAAAAGGACCACCATCCCAGTGTCCTCCCAATGCAGATCACTGGGAACATGGGTCTTTAGGGCTCTGCAAAACTTGAGTCCTCCAAGGGGGGAAAGAAGCTGGAGCAGCAAACCAAGCTCTTCCTGCACTTTGGGCATTCGTAGGGCTTCCCTTATCGGTGCCTCTGTTGGTGTTGGGCCAAGGCTGTGCTCTGGGTAAAGCTCTTCCCACACTGGGGACACTCGTAGGGCCTCTCCCCAGTGTGGATGCGCCGGTGGGTGATGAGGTTGGAGTTGTATTTGAACCCCGTCCCACAGTCAGGGCAGCGGAAGGGCCTCTCCTCTGTGTGAATTCTCTGGTGCTGGAGGAGATAGGAGCTGGTCTGAAACCTCTTCCCACACTCGGGACACTTGTAGGGCCTCTCCCCAGTGTGGATGCGCTGGTGGATGATCAGTTTGAACCTCTCTCTGAATGTCTGCCCACATTCCCCACACTTGTAGGGCCATTCCCCAGTGTGGATCCTCTGGTGGCGGATCAAACTGGAGCTGTCGCTGAAGCTCTTCCCACATTCTCCACACTCGTAGGGCTTCTCCCCCGTGTGGATGCGCCGGTGGGTGATGAGGGTGGAGTTTTGCTTGAAGCCCTCCCCACAATCAGGGCAGCGGAAGGGCCTCTCATCTGTGTGAATCCGCTGGTGCATGAGGAGATTGGAGGTGGTCTGAAACCTCTTCCCACACTCCGTACACTCATATGGTCTCTCACCAGTGTGGATCATCTGGTGGATGGTCAGTTGGGACCTCCAGCTAAAGGTCATCCCACATTCCCCACACTTGTAGGGCCGTTCCTCAGTGTGGATCCTCTGGTGGATGGTCAGGTTGGAGCTCTGGGAGAAGCTCTTCCCACAATGAGGACACTTGTAGGGCCTCTCCCCAGTGTGGATGTGCTGGTGGACGATGAGGTTGGAGCTGTAGCTGAAGCCCTTCCTACATTCCTCACACTCACAGGCCCATTCCCCGGTGTGGATCATCTGGTGGCAGATCAGTTTGGTGCTCTGGCTGAAGCTCTTCCCACACTCCAAGCACTTGTAGGGCTTCTCCCCATCCTGAAGCTGCTCATGGACCACCAGCTCAGAGCCCCGGCTGGATCTCTGGCAGCTTTCCCAGCACGGGGTGGATCTTTCCTCCTCAGAGTACCCTGGGCTGGGTTTGAAGCCCCTCCTCCTACGAGATCTCTGGGGCTTTTCCTCACCATTGGATTCCTGCACCATGGAGCTGCTCAAAACGGCCTCTTCCACGAGGTTGTGCCCCAGGGATTTGTCCCCCCTGGTCTCTGTCCTTGGCTCCTTATCTGGGGGAGGAAGGACAAGGAGAGGATGGGATTTGCCTCCGTGCCAGAGGGAAGGGGAAGGTGATCCCCCCAGTGCGTCCCCAGCAGGACGGCATCGGCAGCGGGGTTGTCCTGCAGCCGTGGGTCATGCTGGGCTGGGAGATGGAGCAGGAGAGGGGGGGGAAAGGGGCAGTGACTTCCTCCTCACCTGCCTGGGTGTCCTGGGGCATTTTCCTCTTCCTCGCTGCCTCCTCCTCCATCCAGCCAAGGTCTGGGAATGAGAAATCCTGGTTTGGGCAAAAATACAGTGCATAAGCACATTGGGGGTTAGGGGGTTCTCTGCACAAGTCCACCTCTTGAAGTCACTGGGCATCTGGTGCCCATATAAATATCCAAAACACCAAGTTTTAGCTTTGAAAATACCTCCCAGGAGTTCCCCATCTCTGGTCTCTCCCATTTGGTGTTCAGGGTTTCCCTCCTGTCCCAGCTGCTGGGGGTCACACTTGCACTGATGGTCCCCCTTCTACTCGGTCCCGACCCTCCCCAGGCTGCTGTGAGTGCCAGCAATCCGAAAAGTTCCCCCCATTTTCATCTCAACATATAGGGATAGCGGGGGTTTTTAGGTTCCAGAGTCCTTTCTCTCCTTATTCGCTACTTTGGGATGCAGGTGGTCCAAGGAGTCCCCCCTGCCCCTCTCCAGGCTGCTGAGGGTCCCATAAATCGCAGCGCTTCTCCTCTCTGGGCTCCCCATTTTGGGGTCCTGGGGGGGGTCACAGGGCTCTGCTCCTCCAGGCTGCCTCTGCTGGCAGCCGCCACTGGGAACCCCCAATGTCCCTCCAAGGGGCATTTTCCACTCAGCTTTGGAGATCTTCATTCTCCACACATCCCTCCCACAAAAACCCCAACCTAGAGACCACCCAGGATATCTGGGTTGAGCTTCCCCTCCTTGGGCAACTGTGGGATGGGGGGATGATGATCCCACAGGTGGGGGGCTGTGAATTCAGGGAGTGCTCAACTTCATGCTTCCTTCTCCTTTCCCTGATCCTTCTTTGTCCCTCCTCTTCCTCTTCCTCCCACTCCTCCTTTTCCATTTCTCCTCCTCCTCCTCCCTAACCCCATCTCCTTCTCCTACTTCCATCCCTTCTCACTCTCCTTCTTCATCCCTCCTCTTTCATTCCTCCTCCTCCTCCCCCAGGAGCGGCGACACCCTTGGTGCCCCATTCCTGAACCCCTCACAGCCCATGGCAGGAGCGGGGATGGAACCAGAACAGGTCGGGATGGACAGCACGAGGCTCTCAGCTGCTCCCACCTGCTGGGGGTGAGGGGAACCCAACCCAGGGAAAAGGAGAGGGAAACTGGGAAAATTGGGGGCTGCAGATCCAACCTGGAGCTGGCTGGGGACCATGGCTGTGGATTCCCAGCCCTTGGGCTCCTCTGGGGAGATGTGGGAGGGGGAACGTAGAGAGGACTGGGGGATCCCAGGAGTGGAAGCAGTGGCAGGGACTGGTTTGTAATGGGATCATACTGGGATCATCCTGGCACTGACTGGGATTGTCCTGGGGGAGTACTGACATAATACTGGGATCATACTGGGAGCAGCTGGGCCCATGGCAGGAGAGACTGCAATCACACTGAGAGAGACTGGGATCATACTGGCAGTGAGTCCAGCTATACTGAGGCTGACTGGGTGCGGTTGAGAGCAAATGGGATCATGCTGGAAGGAACTGGGAGGGACTGGCAATATGCCCTGTGCTCCCCAGAACCCCGATATCGCCCCCCATATGTCCCATAAGTGTCCCCCAAACCCTCCAGAATCCCTGAGTGCCGCCACAGCGCCCGTTCAGGACCCCCCAAAGCGTCCGTGGATCCCTGAATGCTCCCGACCCCACTGAGGCCCCTTCCAGCCACTGTGGAAATTCAGCTCCCATCATCCCCCGCGCTACCAGAGTACCTCAGAACACAGTTCCGCGCCCAAACCTCCTGCTGTGCCCCGCGCCCTAAAGAGCCCGGTCAGAGCTCCCCAGGTTCCCCCCAAGTACTCCCAAGCCATATACATTCGCCCCGAGGACCTGCAGCCACAGCTCGGACGCAAAAGTGTTCCCCCAAGTGCCTCCCCGCACCGCGAACTGCACCGTCCGAGCCACTTCCGGGACTACAGCTCCCATCATGCTCCGCGGCACCCATAGAGCGCTATTCCAGCCGGGACTTCATCTCCCGTCATGTCCCGCGCCTCACCGGAACCCATTGGAGCTGTGTCTACAACTCCCGTGATGCTTCGCGGCCCCTTTAAACTGTATTATACAGGCGCCTACAATTCCCATCATCCTTCGCGCCCAGAAAACCCCGTTACAGCCCCGCAAGTGCTCGCCCAGAACCCGAAGGGCCCCCAGATTCCCCTCCCTGACCTCCAAGTGGCCCCCTGGACCCCCAGGTGCTACCCCGGACCCCGAATTGTCCCACAAAATCCCTAAGTGCCCCTCCAAGTGCGCACCTCGCTCCCCCAAGTGTCCTCCAGACCCCCAGGTTCCCTCTAAATTCCCTTCCCACACCCAAAACTGCCCCAAATGTTCCCCAGGAAAGTCTTCATGGACCCCAAAGTGATCCCTTTTACCCTGTCTGACAATAATTAAAAAAAAAAAAATATTAACGGATGTGATAAACGGGCCAGGAGACCAGCTCCTTTTAAAAAGGCCTTTATTAAATAGGGCAGCTTTGGGGTGGGGGTTAGAGTTAGGCTCCCACTGGACACCGCAGAAGAGGAGGATCCATGCAGCTTTGTCACTAGGGCAGAGCTGGGCCTTCTTTCCTCACAGGAGTCCCCAGGAAGACTCCTCCTTTAGGGCTCGCAGTCTAGGCTGTCATCCCAGTTGAGTCTCCTCGAGGTTATGTCGGCCCCTGGAAAGAAGTCAGGGGACTTCTCTGGGTCTATCTTGTTAGATGGTGCTGGTTCTATTCCTTCCCTTTTGTGTGGCTCGTTGTTTTGGGGTTTTTTCCAGTCTGGGTGCATCCCATAAGTCTCTGGTCTCTCTTGTTTGCATAAAAGTCCTTATGTCATCCTCCTCCTCAGGGCCCAACTGAACAAGGTACAGCAACTTGGGGCAGGGGTACAGTGTTGGCATGTGGGAGTCTAGGAGCAGTGGGGGCAGTGCCTGGCTGAACACAGAACAAGAAACGCAGGGTACAGCAACTTGGGAGAGGGGGCAGGGCCTGGCTGAACAAGGAACAAAAACATGGGGTACAGCAATTTGTGACAGGGGTACAAGGTAAGTAAACCTGGGACAGGGGTACAAGGTAAATAAGGAGTTTACAAACAGCAACTGTAACATATTATTCTTAACAAGGGAATACAAATAGGAGTAATAAATTGTAATAATAAAGAGGGAGAAATAGTGGTCAATTAATTAATGAAGGTGATTGTGGTACTTAGACCGAAAGACCAGTAATGTTTTTTGTCCCTGAAAATGTATCAATTCTTTTATATAAATATAAAAATTAGGTTCTAAAAATATAGAATAATATTATTATGAAAATTAAAATTTTATTTTTATTAATTCATTAGATTTTAATTACAAAGAAAAATGGATAAATGTTTTCAATGTTTTGGGATGTCAGTCACAGGTGGGCAATGTCAGATATGGTGAGGCTTGGGATGAGGAGCAGGTTTTCCAAACAGGGTCAGCCTGCAAGCGGCCCACTCTTTTCAGTGATCAGGCCTCCTCAGGAGACATTCAGCATCAGGATTGTAAAGGGTAAATCGTGACCTCCTGATCAGTACACAAAGATGTTTATAATTTGTACAGTAGAATGTTGTCACCATAAGATGCCTACTTTGTAAATATACGTCATGTTGTGTGTTTGTTAAATATCAGTGTTGTTGTAACAGCCTTGTTAATGCCACCTGGCCTTGTCTATTGTCTGTGCAGCTCCCGGCACCCCCCAATGGCAATCGATGACAGCACCCAGTGTGTAGATGAGCCGAACTCCCATGGGGGGTAGCACCCAGGAGAAGTGGGATTAACATCTAAAGACCCCTATAGAATCAGCAAGCCATGGAACAAAACCAGAGTCCAAACTATGTTGAGGAGCAAGGGAGAACATTCAGGAACTTATGTCCCGGACCTTGTTGCCATAACTACACAATACTTGATATCTGTAACTACCCTCGATTTACAACAAGGGAGTATCTTCTTAGGGACCCTCGTGAGGACGGAATCCTCAGCTCTGACATGTGGCAGAGCTGAACATCTCCTGCTCTGGGTTGTCCATTGGGAGCAGCAGTGGTTGAGCTCCCCCACCTAGAGCTGACCTCAATAAAGGCATTAAAAAGGAGCTGCTCTCCTTGCCTATTCCTTTCAGAAGGCCTGACGCCGTGGCAGAGTGACCCACACTGCAGCATTGTGAGAGAGCTATTCCCCATGGCATGGACTCAGGTGGAGAAGTTTCTGGAGAAGTCTCCGGTGGGAGAGAGCCCAGGGTGCAGCAGGGGAACGACTCCTGTCCCTGAGCAGCGGGAAAAGCCCCGGGGGATGGAGTGACCATGGCCCCATTCCCTGTGTCCCTGCACTGCCAGAGTAGGAGGCCAAGTTTGATGTAGGGAGGGGTGGGGTGATATGCAGATAGAAAGAAATCTATAACTCACAGAGTAGTTAAAAGAGTAGGTATGAACTTATTCAGCGCTGAGGTGCATGGGGGATATCTCCTCCAAAGGCATGCACTCTTTGGAGACTTATTTCTCCCTTTTTATTCTTTACAAATTAAGATTACCCAGTACACCTAATACACATTCATTTGCTAACCCCGCCTGTCCCCGCTTCGTATTAAAATTAGTTCCATGCGTATTTGCAGCTGTGCACTGCTCATTGTTGGTCACTCTGGTGGTCTTCTGGGGGTCTTTGGGGCTGAAGTCAGCATTTTTCCTTCGGCTGAACTTTCTACCTTGTCTCCTTGTGCATGCTCCCTTCAGTTCTTTTGACTCCCCCCTTTCCATTTCCTCTGGCTTAGGGTCCAAAAGAACCCAAGGAAACCCCTCATTCTATGGCGCATTTAGGCTTGTATCCTGTTTTCGTATTCCAGCTCCTTATCTCATCCCATAGTCTTTCTCTTCCTGCTATTATGGGAACAGTCAGCATTTCATACGGGTTTTGTAGTGTACTAGTTTGAAATCAAACCAGTGAGAGATCGCAAGTCAGAATTATAATTTAATAGGAAAATGATAAAAAGAATAAATGCAATAGTATCAAAAACACTGACAGAGTCAGAATACAGCCTGGAACCCTGTTAGGGTGATGGTAGTCGTCCAGATGAGGTGGTCTTGTTGAAGCGTGATCCTCTGGAAGAAAGGGGGTCTGGTCTTCAGCTGAAAGTCCAGCAGTAGCTCCTGTCCTCTGGAAGTCCCGTAGGTAAGGGCTGCTGTGGTGTTCGAATTCTCAGCTTATATCCAGTATGGAATGCTTGGCTCCTCCCTCGGGGAGGAGCATCTCACAATGGGATGGTGAGTCATGAGATAAGGCCTTGATGAGCCATTAACAGAAAACAGTCCAGGAGGAAGTTATCTCTGAGTCATGCAGCAAGGCAGTGGTGGGCCCATTAACAGGGGACAATACAGGGGGAAGTTATCTATGAGTCATGGGGCAGGGCATTGATGGGCCCATTAACAGAAGGTAGCCCGGGGGGGGGGGGGAGGCAGGGAGCACTGCCTCACCTGGTTTCAACAGTACATGAGGATGGTGATAGAATATACTGCAACCCAGGACATTTGTCAATAAACTTTTTTTTTTTTTTCCCCTTTTAAGTTGTATGCCTGTTTTGCTCTTATTCTAATCCGTATCTCACAGCAAGAAGTAAGTAATTTTCTTAGTTAGTGGTTTAAAACCACGACATCTGTTTTTCTAGAGATGAGGAAGGGCTAGATCCAGAAAGCAAAATAAAACAATTGACCCTAGAATTAAAAAGAGTAGAAATAGAGAATAAAAGAAAAAGGTTGGAACAAGAGAGACTAAATTCTCTCAGTGAACATTACGAACAATTAGAAAAACAATATAGTAACTGGGGATTACCAAGCCCCAATCAAAACTTATTCATAGACCTGATTCAAGAATTCGCCACCGAATTAGGTCTATCGAACTGTTTGATATGTGGTGGCTTAAAATCGGCCAAAAGATGGCCATGGAAAGGAGAAGAACTAACCCCAGAACAACTTTTAAAATGGAAAGGCCTAAAATTGTCAAAAACTACACGAAGACCCGAAGGATGGGTGATAGATCAAAGAATAATTGGAACTTTCTGCATTAGCAGAGAAGGAAAAGAATTCACCGATTTGGTGGGTCATACCCCATGTATAAACACCCTCACGGTGAATTCAGACAGCAAAAAAAAGTCTGGCAACCTGAACCACCTGAGGGTTATTGGAGTTACTCTCGGGATAATAACTGTGAATGGATAGAAATAATTAGACATTGTTGGTATAAGAATCCTGGGGCCAATCCCTTCCATGCATTAATAGGCCTGAGAGAGTATTGGGATGATCCGGTGTTGCCGCCTGTTCATTTTGTTCTGATTATTAATTTAAATGGTTTGTTCTTAATGTTGTTCCCCCCATGAGTTGTAATGGTTTTACCCACTTGTCAGTTTTGTAAACCCCTCCCCTTTTTCCTGAACCTTCCTTGTCCATCACCCTGTTCCTGCCCCTGAACCCCATCAATCTATGTAAACCCCACCTCTTGTTCTAGTTCCTTCCCTGTCATTTATCCCTCACTCGAAGCCCCATTGGCATTGTGACTGCCGCCCCTCCCACGTGTTATTCCTATTGGTCCCCAACATTGTAAACCCTCCCCCCAACTCCTCCCCTGAGATGCCCTGATTGGTTCTTGTGTTTGTACCCTCCCCACCTTAAATTGGAGCGCACGGAGGTGCTCCTTGCTCAGACCGTCCTACCCTTGACCTTTCCAGTCCTTCCCTCATCCACTGCTCCCGACCCTGGAATAAAACCTGGTTTCTGGAGAGAACCTGGGACTCTGAGCCTCCTCCTTGCCTTCATCGGGCACCCACGACGCACCTGAGACCGCAGAGCTTAGCGGCTTACAAGCTCTGAAGGTTCGGTCTGGGACAACGAGCTCCCAGACCGTTCCCCACTCCCGGCGCTGCCAGCGGCTAGGGAGCAAGAGCTAGCCAGGGCGAGGAGAGCCGCGGCAGGGGCAGCGTCAGCTGGCGCCCAACGTGGGGCCTCTACAGCCCGTGGAGACCCCCGGAGGAGTCTGTGTGGGATTATAAAGACTCTTTGGGCGGCGGCTACCCTGGTTGCAGCAGGCCGGTTTCTGTCCGGCAGCGCTCCCAGGGGTAGAAGCGACAATCTCCCGGTGCGCAGGAGACCGCTTCTGGGGTGCTCGGACGTCTCCCACAGCCCAAGTCAAGACCCGGTAAGTATTCCCCGGTGGGGGAAAAGGGGGTGTGTGTGTGGCCCCTGTGAGTATTGTGTGAGTATTGTGTGTGAGCTGGGTCTTGACCCTTATTCTTTTGTTTGTTAAGTTCCCATTTGCTGTTGGGAGGCGGTGGAACTGCGGAGCCGGGGGATAAAAGATGGGCGCACGTTTGTCGGCTCCGCAGAGGGGGATTTATTTCCAAGTTGTGGGTCTCCTTGAGGGTGGGAAACATAAGTATTCACGTGGGTTGGTTAAGAGGCTTGTACGTTGGCTTTTTCTGCATTTTCCCCATGTGTCCTCCGACGATATTCTTTCAGTGTCATTTTGGAATTCGGTTGGGTCCAAATTAATGGCTTTGGTAGTTCAGGGGGACAAAACAGCCGCCAAATTAATCCCGCTTTTCGTTCTAATTCGGACCGCATTAGTTGAAAAGAGGGAAATGCAGAAGCAGCCAACGCAGCCTTCCCCAGTTTCTACAGTTTCCCCAGTTTCCCCAAACCCCTGCTCCTCGTCCCTTGTCCCTAAGTTGGGGGAGACCTGCGGAGCAACCCGTAAAACGCAGGGCTCCGAAGTCGGCAGTAGTCTCCCTGGCTCCCCAAGCCTCCCTCAGAACCCTTGCCCCGGTAGCCCTGGCCAAGCTGCCGGAGCCCTTACCCATTCCCCTACTTCCCCAGTTAATAACTCCAAGTTTTCCCCTTTCCAAGTTCCAAATCCCCAAGTTGATAAAGTTATTGATCCCCAGTTACTCTCCCAGAACCCTGGTTCCCTTACACTCCCTCATTCCCGGTGTTCCCCTAAATCTTCCCCTAAGTCTCCCCATACCCTACTTGATTCCCAAAATGGCCCCCGAGGGACACAAGATGGCGGAGACCGCATGGTCGGACCCCTCTCTTGTGCTCCTTCTTCCCACAATCCCTTCCTCCCCTCAAAGTCCAACCCCTTCCTCCCTAGCTCCTCCCTCTCTTCCTACCCTGACCCCTCCCACTTGTCCGCAGATGGTTCCTCCTCCTCGGGGGTGTGTCTCCAAGGTGTTACCACCCAAAACTCCGCCCCTTCCGGCCGTCGCTCCTCCCTCCAACCCTCCCCCTCAGTCGGTCCTCCAGCCCCGCCTCTTCCGGCTTCTGGTTCCCACGCCCCTCCTCCCGGTTCCCACGCCTCCCCTTCCGGTTCCCACGCCCCTCCTACCAGTTCCCACGCTTCGGGAACCGGAAGTGACAAGCCTGAGGACCAGAACCCGGAACAGGTTATTATTCCCTTTGCCGCACCGGTTAGTTTTAGAGGAAGGGGGGGGAGGTACCGAGAATGGGAACCCTTCTCCTTCCAGACGAAGAGGGAGCTGTGCAAGGCTCAGAAGGAGTTTGGCAGGAGAAGTGAATATTTTAAAGGCCTGTTAAAGGCCACCTTCTCCGCAAACGAAATGGTCCCCCACGATTTAAAAGAGTTGTTTGCCTGCCTCCTTTCCCCAGCTGACTATAGGTTGTGGAAACAGAGGTGGAAGAAATCGTTGGAGACCATCCTTCCTGAGCTGCTGCGCAGCGAGGAGACCGCGGTTGATGCGGATGAAAACCCCCTCTCAATAGATCACCTGTGCAGTGAAGGGAATTGGGGAAAGCCAGAAGAACAGGCCAGGGTCTTACCCCGGTCTGTCCTAATTAAAATAACAGAGGCCGCTGAGAAGGCATTTAACATCTTGCCGGGGGGGGAACCCCTCACGAATTTCTCTAACATCAAACAATCCCCTAATGAGCCCTTCAACATCTTTATCAACCGCCTGCAGGAACAAATAGAGAGGCAGGTTGATAAACCAGAGATGCAAGAGCAGCTAATTTTAGAAATGGCCAAAGCTAACTGTAACGATATCTGTAAGCAAGTCATTTTTAGCCTGCCTATGTATCCGCCGCCCACCTTGGATGACCTCATTGACGCCTGCGAGAAGAAGGTCCCGTTAATGGGGGCGTCCAGGGTGCCACCACCCCCGCAAGCGGCCAGGAGACTACCAACAGCTGCAGTGACCCAGCACCCACCAGGCCAACTACCACCACCAGCTGGAAGGCCGCTGCAATGTTATCGCTGTGGGCAGCTGGGACACATGGCTCGGGATTGCCCTGCTATACTTCCCTGCCCTGGACCTGCGAGGGGCAACATGGGGGGAAAAGGGGGAGAGGGAGTTTTTAATAAAAAAAACTAGGAGCGCGGCGCGAACCTGCCCCGCGCGAAGCTACAAATGGGGCAGGTATCGCAGAGGGGGGGGAGAACAAAAATCGGACATGGCCTATTCACCAGACGAGACACTTGGTAACAACGCGAGACATCCTCTTCCGGTCCCAGCGCTGGACGGTAGTAGCTGTGGACCCACTAGAGGGGAAGACAACGGACACCGGACGTGACAGTAAGTGCATCGCCATCGGGGACACCAAGCACACACCCCCGGAGATTGAGATTTCGCCAATCACCTTTTCGGGTGGTCCGGAGAACCTCATTCTCCTGGCGCGCTGCACTCATCCACCCTTCTTTTTGCCCAAGGGGCAAATCGTTGCCCAATTCATACCAATACCTGAGCAGGTCCCAGTAGACGACCACGCACCAGGCGTCTACTGGGCAGAAGTGGTGGGTGAGGAAAAGCCCATTCTGGACTGCAGTGTCAAGCAGGGTGCAGAATCCTTTCAGATGAAAGGACTGCTTGACACGGGGGCGGATGTGACGATCATCCCCGAAAGGAGATGGCCGTCACATTGGGAGTTGCAACCCGTGGCAGGCAAGATACAGGGCATAGGGGGTACCCAATTGGCAAGAATTTCAAAGAGCGTGGTGCAAATTGCGGGGCCAGATGGGCAATTGGCAAATTTACGCCCATTTGTTGCTGACTATCAGGTTCCCCTGTGGGGAAGAGATCTCATGTCCCAGTGGGGGGTTAAAATCGAGATCCCGAAAACCCCTCGGGATTTTTAGAGGCGGCCACTGTAGAGCGCCCTTTCCAGAAATTAGATTGGACAACTGATACAGCGGTCTGGATTGACCAGTGGCCGCTAAGAAAAGATAAATTAAAGGCGCTCAACGAACTTGTGGAGGAGCAACTTAATAAGGGAAATATTGTAGAAACCACAAGCCCTTGGAATTCCCCGGTCTTTGTTATCCGTAAGCCGGGGAAGGATAAGTGGCGGCTCCTTCACGATCTTCGTGAAATCAATAAGGTCATTGTGGACATGGGACCCCTTCAACCAGGGATGCCTACCCCTACCATGCTCCCTCGAAATTGGAAATTGGCAGTGATTGATATCAAGGATTGCTTTTTCCAAATTCCCCTACACCCTGACGATGCCCCACGGTTTGCCTTCTCGGTGCCCACTCTTAACCGAGAAGCCCCAATGAAGAGATACCACTGGCGAGTGTTACCCCAAGGGATGAAAAATTCGCCGACCATCTGCCAGTGGTATGTCTCTTCATTGCTGTCTCCCGTTCGCGCCAAAATGGGGGAGGTCATCATCTATCACTATATGGATGATGTCCTAGTGTGCGCCCCCCATGACGATATGCTTACTCAATCACTTGACCTAGTGGTTAGAGTTCTAACATCTGCAGGATTCCAGCTCCAGGAAGACAAAGTTCAAAGGATGCCACCCTGGAAGTATCTGGGAGTGAGGATTACTGAGAGGACCATTGTTCCTCAACAATTGGCTATCAACAGTAATCCAAAGACTTTGGCAGACCTTCACTCCCTGTGCGGGACCTTGAACTGGGTCAGGCCTTGGCTGGGCCTCACCACCGAAGACCTAGACCCCCTCTTCATGCTTTTGAAGGGGGAGAAGGAGCTTAGTTCTCCTAGGACCCTGACTCCAGAGGCGAGAGAAGCACTGAGGAAGGCACAAATTGCTTTAATGGAAAGGCAGGCACATCGATATGAGCCGACCCTGCCGTTTGAGTACATTATTCTGGGAAGGTTGCCGCACCTGTGTGGGCTCATCTTTCAGTGGGATCAAGGCTCAAGGGACCCACTCTTGATCATAGAGTGGGTATTCCTGAGCCATCAACGATCCAAGAGTATCACCCGGCCACAAGAGCTGGTGGCTCAGCTTGTCAGGAAGGCTCGAGCCAGGCTCAGGGAGATGGCAGGGTGCGACTTTGCGTGTGTACGGGTGCCTGTCAGCTTGTCTCGGGACAGGGCGTCCCCAGATAAGCTGACAAAGGAGATGTTTGAACAGCTGCTGCAGGAGAACGAGGCTCTCCAAATCGCTTTTGATAGCTACAGTGGACAAGTTTCAGTCCACGCCCCAGCACACAAATTCTTCAATGCTAAATTTAACATCATTCCAAGTTCAATTCGGAGTCGAAAACCCCTCAAGGCCCTGACAGTTTTCACTGATGCATCTGGAGCATCCCACAAGTCAGTTGTGACTTGGGTGGATCCTCAAACTCAGCGGTGGGAAGCGGATGTTAAGTATGTGGAGGGATCTCCACAAGTCGCTGAGTTGGATGCTGTCGTCAGAGCTTTTGAGAGATTTCCCGAACCATTTAATTTGGTTGCAGATTCGGCATATGTTGCTGGGGTAGTAGCTAGGGCAGAGAATGCCGCCCTAAAGGAGGTCTCCAATCCGCAGCTGTTCGAGCTGCTTTCCAAGTTAATCTTTACCGTTTCCCACCGAAAGCAGCCATTTTTCGTGATGCACGTGAGGTCGCACACTGAACTCCCTGGCCCGGTAGCCGAGGGAAATGAAAGAGCTGATTCCCTCGCTACTCCTGTCACTATGGCTCAGCTCCCTGATGTATTCCAGCAAGCCAAGCTGAGTCATCAGATGTTCCACCAGAACGTGCCTGGGCTGGTCCGCCAATTCCACCTGAGGCGAGATCAAGCCAGAGCCATCGTAGCCACATGCCCACACTGTCAGTCCACTGCAATGCCCTCTCTGGGAGCTGGGGTCAACCCCAGAGGCCTAGGGAGCTGTGAGGTGTGGCAAATGGATGTCACACACGTCCCAGAATTCGGCAGGTTCCGCTATGTGCACCTTTCCATTGATACCTTCTCAGGTGCTATCTATGCCTCTGCCCACACAGGGGAGAAAGCCGAGCATGTATGTAAACACCTCATGCAGGCTTTCTCTGTGCTGGGGGTCCCCAAAGAGATCAAAACGGACAATGGCCCAGCTTATACCTCCAGGAAACTGGAGGATTTCCTGCAGGAGTGGGGAGTGACACACAAGAGAGGCATCCCACACTCCCCCACAGGCCAAGCGATTGTTGAGCGAGCCCATCAATCGCTCAAGCGCGTCCTTGTCCATCAAAAGGAGACAGTAAAGGGCTGCACCCCACAAGAACGGTTGTGCAAGGCCCTTTACACCCTAAACTTCTTAAACTGTTCAGACGGTGATCATAACCCTCCAGTGGCCCGGCATTTTACATCTGCCAACAGCTACAAGTTGCAGCAGCGCCCTCCAGTGCTGGTCCGAGACCCCGAGACCCAACGAATTATGGGTCCCTTCGATCTGGTGGCCTGGGGACGGGGATACGCCTGCGTTTCCTCGCCCCAAGGACTGCGGTGGATCCCACAAAAGTGGGTGAAACCGTATGTCCCAAAACATCCAAGCAGGCCGCCAGATCAATATGAGGGTGCTGTCCCGTCCGAATAGGTCATCTCCGGACCCCCCAAGGAGGAGGAGGAGAAAAACCCCAAATCTTTATTTTAGAGATTCCTCTTTTCAGTTGAGTTATGTTCTGTGTTTGCTTTGTTTTAGAGAGAGCCATCCTTGAAGACATGACAGCCCCAAGCGTCGCCAAGATCATCTTTAGTGTGATGTTGGTAGTGGCCCAGATGGAAGGGTGGATCGTGCCTCAGCCAAAGCAAAATGTGTGGGTCATGTTGGCGAAGTCCCTGCAGCGTGACGAGCTGTGCCTCTCCACCGGAGCAGCGGGAAACCCAATGTCAACATGCCTGGTGGGGATCCCTTTGAAACCTGAAGAGTTTCCCGACTCCCTTACCACCTTGCTCCATGACGCCAACCGGGGAAGGCCGGCTCAACGTGTCGTCCGCTCAGCGCCGATGTATAAGATCAGAAGGCCAGCGAAGAACCCCCTTCTCCTCTGGAGAGACTGGCAAGCCACGCTGGAGAAGGCGACCGTTGAGCCCCAAGAATTTGACCTTCTGGATTCCTCCCCAGCGTCATTTTGTGTTCATTTTCGTTACTATCCCTCTAATCCAGCCCCATATCCAAAGGTAGAACAAGTAAACAAGCAGTTCTAGGCAGCCAAGTGGTGCCAGAACATTGCACATGTGAAGATGCCCTCAACCCTTAACCCTACCCCTCTTCAGTTGCCCAAAGGTTTATTTTTGATCTGTGGGGATCGGGCATGGGCAGGCATCCCCTCTCGCCTTCTCGGAGGGCCGTGCACACTGGGCCGGCTGTCCTTGTTTTCACCCAACACAACCCAAATCGAAAATTGGAGCCAAAAGAATAATTCGGCTATCAAGAAGCGCAGCCTGGACGACTTAGACCCAGACTGCGACTCAGAAATTTTCCATTGGAGTAAGCTAAAACGGGTAGCAGTGTCTGTTTTTCTGCCTTGGTTGGCCGCTGCTCAAGCCCTTGGAGAATTAGGCCAATTCGAGTGTTGGGTAGTAAAACAAGCAAATTTAACGTCAGCTGCGCTAAGCGACCTCCTCGAAGACGAGGAAATCACCAGGCAAGCCACCCTCCAAAATCGGGCGGCCATAGACTACCTGCTGCTCCTGCACAACCACGACTGCAGGGAATTTGAGGGGCTTTGCTGCATGAACTTGACATCAAAAAGTCCCTCCATTCGCCAGACCATTGAACAAATGAGAGGCATGGTCCACCAGATAAAACAAGAACATGAGGACTGGGCCACCAACATCTTTTCCAACTGGGGACTGTCCGGATGGCTCTCATCCATCCTGAAAACTGTTTTATGGATTGTTTTCATCATTTTTATAATTTTGGTTGCGTTCGCCATTTTGAAAAGATGTTTAATTCAATCTGTTCTCCACCTTGTATCTCCTCCTCCCCAAGTTAATTTTGTTGATGCTCCTTCTCCTTCCTCCTCGCCTCCACCCTCTCCCTCCCTTAAAGACTGGTTCCCTGAGCCCTCTGCACCTCCTGTGGATGCAACCTCCTCTTTCTAAAAAAGAAAGGGGGAGATGTTGCCGCCTGTTCATTTTGTTCTGATTATTAATTTAAATGGTTTGTTCTTAATGTTGTTCCCCCCATGAGTTGTAATGGTTTTACCCACTTGTCAGTTTTGTAAACCCCTCCCCTTTTTCCTGAACCTTCCTTGTCCATCACCCTGTTCCTGCCCCTGAACCCCATCAATCTATGTAAACCCCACCTCTTGTTCTAGTTCCTTCCCTGTCATTTATCCCTCACTCGAAGCCCCATTGGCATTGTGACTGCCGCCCCTCCCACGTGTTATTCCTATTGGTCCCCAACATTGTAAACCCTCCCCCCAACTCCTCCCCTGAGATGCCCTGATTGGTTCTTGTGTTTGTACCCTCCCCACCTTAAATTGGAGCGCACGGAGGTGCTCCTTGCTCAGACCGTCCTACCCTTGACCTTTCCAGTCCTTCCCTCATCCACTGCTCCCGACCCTGGAATAAAACCTGGTTTCTGGAGAGAACCTGGGACTCTGAGCCTCCTCCTTGCCTTCATCGGGCACCCACGACGCACCTGAGACCGCAGAGCTTAGCGGCTTACAAGCTCTGAAGGTTCGGTCTGGGACAACGAGCTCCCAGACCGTTCCCCACTCCCGGCGCTGCCAGCGGCTAGGGAGCAAGAGCTAGCCAGGGCGAGGAGAGCCGCGGCAGGGGCAGCGTCAATCTGGCAAGATCGAACAAGGGCTGGGAAGCACCGCACGGCATATATTGGATATGTGGGAAAAAGGCATACAGTGAGTTACCTAGAAGGTGGAAAGGATCCTGCACACTCGGAATAATTCGGGCCTTTTTTTTACTTTGCCCAAAGACGAGAGTAAGTCTTTGGGAGCTCCCCTCTTTGAAACATTAGCTAGACAAACGAGGGAATTGAAATGGGAATTACCACTGGCGGGAGGCAACCATAAATGGAAGGAGGAAGAATGGCCTGCCGAAAAGATTATTCAGTATTATGGGCCCGCTACGTGGGCAAATGACGGCAGCTGGGGTTACAGAACCCCCATTTATCTCCTCAACTGACTTATCAGTTGAGGTGATAAAAGCAGTGGTAGAGGTAGTTTCTAATCACACTTCAGAAGCCCTGGAACTCCTAGCAAAACAACATTCGCCAATGAGAGCTTTTGTGTATCAAAACCGATTAGCTCTCGATTATCTGCTAGCCGAGGAGGGAGGAGTGTGCGGTAAATACAATGAATCCGAGTGCTGTATGGAAATAGACGATTACGGGGAAACAATAAAAGGATTGGCTGCTGAAATAAAGAAAGTAGCACATGCACCAGTCCAAAAATGGAACTGAATCCTACAAGCCTCCTGGTGGGACCAAATATTCGGGCAAGGAGCTTGGTGGAAGAAGTTAGTATTCTTCATAGTCTGTTCAATTGCCGGAATCATTTTTCTTCCCTGCTTAATTCCTTGCTTCATCAGACTAATTCAGTCTGTTGTACAAGGAATGCAGATTGCCGCCCTTCCAATCGATCCTGAAAAGGCACAAGGGAAACCTACTTCCCTTTCCAAACTAATGAAATTAGAGGAGGAAAAAGAAAACAAAAACGCAATTAAAGCGTTAAAGGATTTTGAAAATAAACATAACCTGTCTCAAGAATATTGTGGGAATTCGCTAACGGACTGAGAAGAAAACGAATGTGAATAAAATTACATATAGTCCTTCTTCCGTAAAATTAGATAAAATGACACGAATTTTTAATGTAATGAAATATTAGGCGGGGGACTGTAATTAATATAGTTATGAATAAAAATTCGTAAAGACCTAAATAAATATATCTGAACTTATAATAACATGAGAAAATATAAAATACAGTGTGGCCAGAAAGTCTTTTCCCAGATCTAGTCCCGAATTCCCATTCAGGAGATAACAATACAAGAAACCCCGATAAAGATCCTAGCCGGCGCCCATCAACCGAAAAGAATGGGCAGGACACGGGCCATCAAGCTAACAAAGGAACAAGCTCGGAGGAGATACCCATCTCCGGACCTGAACATCCCACCTGGCCGACCACTGTTGGGGAAGCAATCAGGTTGACAAAGGAACGAGCTCGGAGGAGATGCCCATCGTCGGACAGCCCAACCGAGATATTCATCGGCTCCAACCCGGATCCCACTACTCCATCCTGATGGCCCGAACCAAAATGAAAGCAAGAATCTCTTTACATATGAGGAGACTCTGCCTGGACAAATGTTAACTCTATTCTCCAGTGCCAGGAAATCCATTCACCCAACAATCAAGGACCTTTGGTGAATGGTGCCTGCTTGGAATTTTGACCTCAGGACACAAAACCCCTATAAAAACCCTGGACATTCTACCCTCCGTGTGGATTTGGATAAATCTGTACCTCTGGGTATAGACCCCTGTCCACCCAGCGCTGCGCTGATCTATTTTATTGTGGTTTTTATTTTCTCCCGTTTGTGATTGAATTGTTTTATAATAAATTGTTGTCTATATTAATCATATTTTGCCGTTGCATTTTTAACACTTTCCTTCTGTCTCCAGCCCCTCCTGGCCGGCTGCTTGCAAGCCCACCGTGACTGTGCTGTATGACAGACATCTCTGTTTGGTTTACCAGCAGCCCTTCCTTTGATATTTAATTCATACCTTTATCCACAGGTCAGCAGGTTGTCTGTCCCTGCGGTGAGTGAACCGAGGCTCGGGGTCCCTCCCGGAAAAGTCCTAGGGGCGCGCCAGGGAATCCATTCCTTGGCCGCTCCCGCAGGCAGACAGAGACCCTCTTGGCTGGCTCGCCAAAATGATATGTGGATAGAAAGGACTCTATAACTTGCAGAGTAATTATAAGAGTAGGTATGAATTTATTCAGCGCTGAGGTGCATGGGGGATATCCCCTCCAAAGGCATGCACCTTGGAGTGCATGCACACCTTGGAGACTTGTTTCTCCCTTTTTATTCTCTACAAAGTAAGATTACACAGTACACCTAATACACATTCATTTGCTAACCCCGCCCGTCCCCAATTTGTATTAAAATTAGTTCCATGCCTATTTGCAGCTGTGCACTGCTCCTTGTTGGTCACTCTGGTGGTCTTCTAGGGATCTTTGGGGCTGAAGCCAGCATTTTTCCTTCAGGTGAACTTTCTACCTTGTCTCCTTCAGTTCTTTTGACCCCCCTGTAATCAATTATTATTGTTTGTTAATCAAATTTAATATAGTTGTTCAATATAATATGATTGTTAAAGCTGTTTTAAGAGTTAACACTGTAAAAATGCCTAACCACAAACACCCTTTTGCATAAAGAAGAAACTACTGCAGCTGCAGAAAAGGTAAAATCCACAGTATTCAGCTGCACGAGCAAGAAAGGGGGGTTGCTTAAGAAGGGGGAGTTGGTTAATAATTTTAAAACCAACACCTGATCACAAGACTGAAGACGCTACCCACGACCACTGAGAAGCAGAAGAAGACCCTCTAGCAACAGGAGGTGAAGGCGCTGATGCGATCCAGGAAGACACAGATGCAGGGAGTGTACAAAAAAGGGAACCTCCTCAGCCAAGGCGTGCGCCGTGTGCGGGACACTTAAGAGCAAGTGTCCTCCGGCTCGCCCCCAGCTGGGTTTTTGCTTGCTTTACTGCTTGCTGGATTGATAAAAATTGGCTTTTATATTCTATTTAAAATTGTCCCTTTTAGTTTGTCATGCCAATTTATAACACCCCCCCTCTTTCCATTTCCTCTGGCTTAAGGGTCCAAAATGTTATAAATAAAAACCCCAATGTTCAAATTATATGTTCTTGTTCCAATCCCAGTTTAGGTCCCTGGTTAAGGGGTTTGGTGTTGTAAGCCCCAAAAGGGTTCATTGTTAGGATGTTCTTAACTTGTTTTATCCTTGCATTTGTACCCCTACCCCTTATTCCCTTCCAACCCATTGGGTAATTCAGCTGCTGCTACCCAGGACAAACTTCCACATTTCCCATAAAGACTTGTACATGGGTGCATATTAAAATCATATTACCACCTGGGAACGAAGACAGCCCTGGACGATGAACCACTCTCGGGGAAGATCTGGAGGACCACACTGTGGAGGCAGCAGGGACCTGGGGAGGCTGGGGGTGCCGATCTTGGTCCAGCAAGCTGGTCACCATGACCTGAGCAGGACTTGAGAGGGAAGATATCCCTGGACTTTTGAGCCTAAGACAGAGTCTCTGGGCAATCCTGGTGAGGATGGAGGCTCCAGTCCTGCCCGACAGGCCTGTGTGGTCCTCCTCCTCGACGCCAACCACGGGGAGCAGCGGCGGCGGCACGCACCCGGAGCCCCCACCTCTAGGCCTAGTTCTATCTAATAAAGGCTTATTAAAGGGAGCAGAATGTCTCCTGGCCCTTTAATTTACATCAAAAAGAATCCAAGGAAACCACTCATTCTGTGGTGCATTTAGGCTTGTATCCTGTTTATGTATTCCAGCTCCTTATCTCATCCTATAGTCTTTATTCTCTTCCTGCTATTATGAGAGCAGTCAGCATTTCACACGGGTTTTGTAGCCCCTTCTTTTATGCAAAGCAATTTTATAAAAGATTCCTAATTCTTAATTTCTCTGTTTCAGGGGGAAACTGGATTTAAGAGTCTTCCTTAACTTCTCATTATCCTCCTCTGAGTTTTTGGAGTTTTCTGCCAGAAATCTCTCTCCTCCCCAACTCATCCACAGGGGTTTGGGGCAGTTTTCCCTTTTTGGGGAAATTCGAGCAATGCACTGATGCTCCTAATTAGAGGTGGGAGAAGTGAGGCTCCAGGGCTTCCCGCTGAGCCGGAGCCACCGAACACCCAGGGCTGGGACAGGCGGGCCGGGAGCTGCAGAGAGCTTTGTTTGTGTTCTGAGTTCCATGGCGGCTCGGGCCGGGCCCGTTCCAGGCCTATTCCTCATCTCCGGATTTCCCCTCACACAGCCTGGGGGACGCGGAGCGCGCGGGGCGGGGCTGTGCCGTGTGCAGAGCCCGCCGCTGGCTGCGATTGGCTGCTGCTACCGTCACTCGTGGTGCTGGCGCGCGCTGATTGGGCAGAGCGGAGACAAGCCCGGCCCCGCTGGCGCCCCCAGGGCGGCCGTGGGGCAGGAGAGCCGCCATTGCCGGAGCGTCTGTGCGGGCCCGGCAGCGGCGGCAGCGGCCGGAGCTCGGTGAGGCGGCGGCGGAGCTCGGAGGCGGCCCCAGCCATCGCAGGTGGGAGCCGCGCTCGGTTCTGCGGGGGCTCGGGGCTCGCTGCGAGCGGAGGGGGCGGCAAGGGGCTGTGGCGGGTTGTGCCGTGGCCGGCCCGTGTTGGCCCTGGCGTGAGGGCGCTGCGGGAGCGGCTGCCCGCGGTCTCCTTCCCGCTGGGGCCTCGGCAGGAGCCGGTGCCGGAGCAGCGCTGGCTCGTCCCGGTTCGTGTCGGTAGCCCGGAGGTGGCTGCGCTGGGCCCGGGGCTGGGATGGAAAATTCCCGGCGCCAGAGGTTTGTGTCCCCAAAGGAGCCAGAGGAGTGGTGTGAAAGTGACTTCATTGCTGCCCAAAGGGAGAGGCCATGTGGCATTTGCCATGCGGTCCCTCCGTTTGCTGGATGTGATGAACAGGCCAGGAGACCAGCTCCTTTTAAAAAGGCCTTTATTAAACAGGACAGCTCTGGGGTGGGGGACCCAGGGGTCGTGCACACCACTGCCACTGCTCCCACTGGACACCGCAGAAGAGGAGGATCCGTGCAGTTTTGTCACTAGGGCAGAGCTGGGCCTTCTTTCCTCACGGGAGTCCCGGGGAAGACTCGTTCTCTGGGCCTCGTAGTCTAGGGTGTCATCCTAGTTGAGTCCTTCCTGGTTATGTCGGCCTCTGGAGGGAAGTCAGGGGACTCCTGGGTCTTCCTCGTTTGATGGTACTGTTTTTATTCCTTCCTTTTAGTGTGGCTCGTTGTCTCAGGGTTTTTTCTAGTCTGTGTGCGTCCCATAAGTCTCTGGTTTCTCTCGTTTACATAAAAGTCCTTATGTCATCCTCCTCCTCAGGGCCCAACTGAACAAGGTACAGCAACTTGGGGCAGGGGTACAGTGTTGGCATGTGGGAGTCTAGGAGCAGTGGGGGCAGGGCCTGGCTGAACAAGGAAGAAACACGGGGTACAGCAATTTGGGACAGGGGTACAAGGTAAGTAAGGGGTTTACAAACAGTAACATGGTAACAATCTCCTAATTATTCTTAACACTGGGGAACGCAGCCCCGTTTTTGTTCTAATTTTCTGGGCCGCATATCCCTCTCCCTTTCCCCACTGGCGGAGGTGCTTGGAAGGTTCAGCCTTCCCGATCCGCTTATTGCATGTCCCGCTTAATATGTACCCCCCACTTTTGTACAACGTCCGATATTGATTGCTCTGTTCAAAGTCTTTGTTCTTCTGTAAGTTCAGGAATTTAGCGGGACTTTATCTGAGCAGCAGTCCTTGTCAATTAGTAACATTTTCTGAAACTGATGCTTTTTTTCCATTGCTTCCTTATGTGCAAGTCTCTGGCCCTAACTTCAAGCAGATTCACTCATTCAATCTTTTTTTTCTTCCGGGGTCTTCTTTGATTTTGGGATTGCTCTCAGTGACCTCATTTGTTGTCCTTTTGTAGCCGTTTCTGGCTCAGGAGGCCTGGCTGCCCCCTGCATCCCCTTGCTCACCTGCTGAAGGAGCTGTACTCAGCAAGGTGTTGTGCATGGTGAAAAGATGAGAGTAGAATATAAGAGGAGAAACAGCATTTGTTTAACCCATGGTCTGCCAGGAAGACATGGAGATGTGTTCCATTCCCATCCTTTCCACGTTTGGACTGACACATGAGCTTTTTTCTTATATCCTTTGTTATCTGTTTTATCACTTTTCCTTTGTGATCTATTTGCCAACAGCAGTTTGAGTCATTTAACTTTCCTCAAACCCCTCCTTTTTCTGCTAAAAGATAATCTGATCCCATCTCATGGTGAAATGTTGTGTTCCTCTTCTGGGTGGATTGGTTGACAGGAAGGTCAGGAGCTGGAACTGTCTGTCTGGGTATTGTTTTGAGGACATCCTGTAATCTAATTATGCCATGGAAATGATAAATTAGTTCTCTGGCTCCTGATACGAATTTGTTAGGGTTCCCTGGGGTTGGTCCATGGTGTTGCAGGATTTGTTCTGGTGGCCGTTCATCTTTTCCCCATTTTTGGGTGCTCCCTTCAGGCAGGGCTGCATCAGTTGACCCATTTCTCTAATTAAAGCATCAAGTACTTGGATTCCCAGCTGATTTCCCTGAACTTGTGACAGGAGAAACAGATCTCTGCAGTGGTCTGATACATGCTATATAACATAGACAGTGACAGCGCAGGTTGGAGTGTGGAGAGGGATGATTCCTTCCACTTGTTTTACTGAAGTTTTCACAACATTCTCCATTTGCTGTTTCCAGCTTAACCAATTTCTATTGCAGAGTGAGGTATCCTCACTGTTGGCTCTGCCTTTAGCTGTGCAAATTCCACTTGTGTCAGAAGGCAGAGCTTGGGTTGAGGGGCAGAGGGAATCAGCCCAATTCTGTGTTGCGGAGTAATGACTTTGCAATTAAAATTGCAAAGCTAGAATGTTTTATTTCCTGCTGGGAGGCATAGGGAATTCTCCACCATACATGCGTGCCTGGTGGAGACAAGCTTCAGCTTTAAATACACACTGATCCCACCAGCCCACACCTCCCTGCCCGCCCATTCCCTGGCCATTCTCTGCCTCATTGCTTATCATATTATAATGAGTCTTGTGTGGTGCTGCACCTCCAGGTGGTCTCATGGGCAGAGAGGTCTGTGATGAAGTCAAGACATCTTTGTCAGTGTTTTCTGATTGAGTCCCATCTCTGGGCAGGTGCAGTGGAGGCTCAGCTAACTCCTGGGTCAGTTTGTCCTGGTCAAAACCAGGAGTCTGGTTCTTGCTGACTTCTTAAGCCACAGGTTCTGCCTTTTTGGGTTTTCACAATACCTAAGTCTTGCTTC
This sequence comes from Cyanistes caeruleus, assembly GCF_971803275.1. Classification (NCBI taxonomy): domain Eukaryota; kingdom Metazoa; phylum Chordata; class Aves; order Passeriformes; family Paridae; genus Cyanistes; species Cyanistes caeruleus. Next base: position 1,422,213 of record NC_141736.1, read on the forward strand.
ACTGAGTTTTCACAATATACATCTTAGCTTTATGGTCTTCACCTAGCAACTAAATTCCTTTGTGTGCTGTTACAAGTTGTTTCTCCCTTTTACAAAATTGTTAAATAAGCTGTATTTTTGTTTCGTCTTATCAGGAAAATTAATCCACAAACGCCAGAGTTTTATGTCCAAAAAGGAGACAGAGGAGTCCTTTTACTTTATTTGAATAAAGGGAGAGAGGCCATGGGGCATTCCCCTGGGGTCTCTCAAATTTTTGGAGGGCGCAGGCTCCTTTTTATCTTAATTCCTGGCTGCTTGTCCCTTCTCTCTTTCCCCATAGGCTGAGGCACTTGAGAGGTACAGACTTCCCAGAATACCTGATACCTGCGATACCTTCCCCCCACCTCCCCCAAATGCATAATCCCTTCTTAATTCTTAACTTTTATGGAATTCATAGTGTTCTTTCACTGCCTCTTTGATCTTTTAGTGGAATCCATTCCATTGTTTCTGTTGTCTCTCACTGATAGCTGCATCTTATCAGCAGATCCACAGCTTGTTTGTAAAGACAAACCCGTCATTCCTCTCACTCTCTACCTGCTGAAGCACATTACATGCTTCTGATATTCTGAATTTTCATATACATATGTGTTTCCTGTATCAGTTCCTCCCCCATCCAAGAAGCCCCTGGTGCATGGTCCACACTTTGCCCCAGTAGTGTTAATTTGCATTTCTAAAGCTCATCTCCTGGCTGCCTTGAAGGAAGCTTCTCTTCCAGGGCACCATCCTGTGACTCACATGTTGCCCCCTCCAAAAGCTAGGGTTTTGGGGTTTTTTTTGAACAGTATTCTATTACTGTTTATCAGTTAAAGGGTCATCTTTAAAGCTCTTCCCATTTTGCAATTGCAGCTTAAAGGTGAGCACTGCAAAACCCATACCAAAATTTTTTAATTTCTAAGTCACACAAACACATGGACAAAGAGTCCAAAGCAATGAACATTTTTTCTATTTCTTCTCCTAAGAATGAAAATTGATTCTCACACCCCTGGCCCAAACCGAACTGACAATATAAAAGTAGGATTATGAAGAAAAAACATTCTAATGGTGTAATCTTGCCACCAAAAACTGCGGGAAGAGTAAAAACTCTCCAACAACATAAAATCAAGGCATTACTTTGTTCTCGCCAGGACGTGCAATAGAAATCATTTCATCCACACAGCAACACCAGTGTCCAGGCAGACCCGCAGCGTTCCCCACCTGGAGCCCACCTGCACCCCCCTGGGCCCCAGTGCCCCCTGCAAGGGAAATTTGGGGAAAGGGGAGCGCCAAGGCCAGGCTCCCCCGCACGGAGTGGCTGCAGTGGGGAGCAAGTGTGGATGGAAGCGGCCAAGAGCCCAGTGCTGCCCCAGACTGAGCTGGCCCAGCTCCATCCCTGCCCCTGCAGAGGGATGCTGTGGGACTGGAGTGGGAAGAGGGAGCTGGCAGTGGGTGCTGGGCCTGGGGGCAGGAGGGGAAGGGAAGGGGAAGCAGGGTTGAAGAACAAAATGGTCAACCAGTGATCATGGGAGGAGAAGGTGAGATTGTGCAGAAGGAGGAACAGCAGGACCAGGAGTGTGAGGAAGAGTAGGGACACAGGAGGAGGAGGAGGAAGAGCAGAAAGAGGCAGCACCACAAGGTTCCAGCCCTTCCTGTATCTGCAGCCCCCCCACATGCAGCAGGTGACCGGGGAGTGGGATCCATGATTTTCACAGAGCTGAATCTTGGTGTTTCTGAGCTTTATTGGGCTAAATATTGGTGCTTTGATTTTTTTGCGTGGGCTGAATCTTTCAATTTTGGAAGAAATTTGGTCTGAATCTTGATGTTTGGTGAGTTTCTGATCTGTGTCTTGATGTTTGGAGGATGTTTGGTCTGAATTTTGGTGGTTTGGAGGTTTTTACAGACACAACATGCCCAATTGTCGTTCTTTATAGCCGTTCCCAATCGGAATGACACCCAATGACTTCCTGAGATGAACTTGGACAAGGAGGAACCCCCAGACGAAGGTGCTCTCCTCTTGCTTTTTCCTCCAAACCAGGATTTTTCATTCCCAAGTAGTGTCTGGATGGAAGAGGAGGAAAATCCTTGGACATGCCAGACCAGGAGGGCCTGCAAACCCAGCCCAGAGAGCTATAGGGAGGAAATGCCCCCCCCCGGTCTAGGAAGGCGTCCGGAGATCCAGCCAGAGCTCAGAGCTGGGGGAGAAGGCTCAGGTCGGGGAGAAGTGCCACAAGTGCTTGGAATGTGGGAAGGGTTTCAGCTACAGCTCCAAATTGATCCAGCACCAGGTGATCCACACTGGGGAAAAGCCCTATGAGTGTGGAGAATGTGGGATGAGCTTCAGCCAGAAGGGCCACCTGATGCAGCATTAGAGGATCTACAATGGGGGAAAGCTGTATGAGTGTGGGGAATGTGGGAGGAGCTACAGAGAAAGCTGGGCCCTGATCAGGCACCAGGTGATCGGTACAGGGGAACAACCCTATACCTGCTTGGAATGTGGGAAGAGCTATGGGTGGAGCTCTGACCTGAGAAAACAACAGTGCATCCCCCCTGGGGAGAGGCCCTATGAGTGTCGTGAGTGTGGGAAGAGCTTCACCCAGAGCTTTCACTTGACCCAACATGAATAGAGGCACCACTAAGGGAAGCCCTGCAGGAAGTGTGGGAAGAGCTTCGTGTGCTGCTCCAGCACCATTACCCATGGAAGGATTGGCGTTGGATGATGCTCAGTGACCTCTGTTGGGCAGAGCCCTGGTGATCCATGGTCCTGGTGATCCATGTTGGGAAGACACGTAGCTGGAGGCTCCACATCTTCCTGGCTCTCTGTTGGCACCTGGATGAATGCAGGGGCAGGAATATCCATCAGGACGCTAACTGAGAATGGGAATTCCTTGGGGAGAGCAGATTTGTTGATTTTTCAGTGCCAGAAAACCTTTTTCACTCAATCCTATCTTCTGGTGGCATCAAGGAATAGTGGATGGTCTTGGAGGTCTTTTCCAACCTCAGTGATTGCACATTTTGATTTCCTATTCCCCAAGGGTGTTTTCCTCAGCTAAATGTTGATGGATCAGGGCAAAGACTGAGATTTTGGAGACAGTGGGGTGGAAACCCCTCCATAAAGGATTCTTCCCTCCCACCCAAACATGGGGATCCTCAGTCAGCACAGACATGGAAATCCTTTTGGCCTTGATTTGCCTCTCATTTCTCTTCATCCTTTGAAAACACCTGAAATTGGGGTAAAAATAAAGACAATGAACTAAGAATGAGTGGGGGCATTGAGGGACATAGACACTGTGGGACATAGACATGGCCAGTGACATGTGGGGACATGGCCATGGCCGGTGCCAGGGGGGAACTTGCAGGGGCTGTGGGGGATGCTGGGTTTGAGGGAGTTGAGGGTTCCTGGCAGGGACTTGGAGCTTGCTGAGGGCTTTGGGGAGCCCAGGCTGAGCGGCTGCAGCTGCGCTGGGAGACCGTGGCAGAGGTTCTGGGGCAGCTGCTCAAGGACCCCCTGGCCTGGAGCCCCAGCTGGGCATTGGGCTCCTGGAAGGGAAGGAAAGTCCTTGTGCCCAGTGGGGAAATCCCAGCACCCCCAGGGTGTGGAGGGCAGCTGAGAGGCCACACCAGGGAGGGGAAAGCCAGACAGAGCTGTCTCCCTGCAGAACTGCACCCCAAAAATCCCCAAACTGGGGGATTCCTCCCAGGAAAGAGCTGCTAGGAGGTGCCAGAATTGAGTGAAAGGGGGGATGTGATCCCTAGACTGAGGAGGAGGGCCTTGGAACCCCCAGACCCAAGCACTGGCAACAGTGGAAACTCTTTAGTGGGGAAAGGGGGGACTGGAACCCCCCAAATTGGGTTGGTACGAGTCCCACTCCTCTTCCTTCTTTATCCCTCCTCCTTGTCCTCTCCGGCCCTTCTCCCTTTCCTTCCTCTGCCCTACTCTTCCTCCATTCCTTGTCCTGCTCCCCACCCGGACTGGGCGCCCGCCCTTGTCCCCTCCTTTTCCCATCGCAGTTGCATCCCACAGGAGGAGCCAGGATGGAGCTGGGGCAGGTCAGGCTGGGGTAGCGCTGGGCTGTTGGCCCGGACTGGGTGCCCCCCACGTGCTCCCTCCCCAAATTTCCCTGACAGCCTTGGGGGGTCCTGGCGTTTTTTGGGGTTTGCTGGGTGCCATGCTGGGGTTCAGGTGCCTCCCAAGGACCTCCAGAACTGGGTGACACAGGTGGGGACACACGTTCTGCCCCCGCCCCCCAGTCACGGCCCCCCTGGGTCTCCCCAAGTCCCTCCCCACTGCCCCCCATAAATGGGACCGGAGAGAACTGGGAAGCTTTATTGGGAACACTGGGAGCAGCATGGTGGGGGCAAAGTGACAGCAGGGCTGGGGGGACATGAGACCCCCCCCAAAATCATCACGGGTACAGAGCAGGGGGCCTGGCCCAGCCCAAGGCCATGGGGAGCGGCTGCGGCTGCTGGTGGCTCAGGAACTCTGTGGGCAGAGAAAAGGGGGTGACACTGGGCTGGGGGCCCCAGGGGGAGCACACATACTCGGGGGGAGGGGGGACACGGCCCCCAGGACCCCCCCCCAACCTTCCTTTGCAGGCAAAAGCCGAGCCCCAGCACCAGGAACACAAAGCCCAATATGGAGCCCCTGATCCCCATGAGCTTCTTGCCGCGGCCAGGGTCCAGCAGCATCTCTGGGGGGTCTGCAGGAGTCATGACCCCCCAGACCTCTCACAAACACTCCAGGCATCCTCCCAGTTGCCCCCAACCCATCCAGGACCCCCTGAAACCTCCTCTCAGTCCCTTCCCAGTGTGAAAAACAAGGTTCACATATTTCTTATAAAATTTAAAAGGTTTAATAAAAAGACAATTAGGAGATAAAAATAAAGTACACAGATATGGCTGGGTGTCTCTGCATTCAGCCAAGAGAGCACCCCTTACTAACAAAGGACTGTCCCTTAAAAACAGAATCCTACTACATATCCATAAATTCTCATACATATTCATACATTTTTCTTAGGATCTTTGGTGTTCTTCTGTTTAGTTTTCTCTTGCTCCCTTCCCAATAGATCAGTCTTGGTGCCATCAAGATTTACATTCCCTGATACCAGAAATGCAATAAATTCCTCCCCCCAGAGTTCTGGTCACTGCTGTCTTCATCTGGATAAGATAGTTTATGAATGCAGGGGTTCTCTAGCTATTTTTTCTCAGTCTTTGGGTTATACAAATAAAAGCAGTTTTTATTTTAATACTATGCCATAGCCTAACATATATGTATTATACTACTATTTCTAAGTTTCCTCAATAACAGAAATAAAGAAAACTATATTCATACAACAAAAATTTGTTGTATTCTTATACACATAACATTAATTTTAACATTTGCGAAAAGCCAACAATATGATATGTATCTATAAAACCAGCCTCCCCAGGATCCACCAAAGCCCCTCCTGTTCCTCTCAGAATCCCACAGCCCCCTCCCAGTTGCCCCCCCACTGCCCCAGGACCCCCAAACCCTCTCCCAGTCCCTTCCCAGTCCCATCAGGACTCACCATGACCCCTCCCAGACTCTTCCAAGTACAAAGAACCTCATCCAAACCCTTGCTTTTCCAGGCCCAGTCTCCTTCCAGCCCCTCCTGGCTCACTCAGATCCCTCCCAGTTACACCCAGCACCCCCAAAATTCCTCCCAGTGTCCACCAGGATCCCTGGAACCCCATCCCACCCTCCCTAACATCTTTCAAAACCCTTCTCAGCCATCCTAGACCCCCAAACCCCTCTCCCAGCTTAAACCAGTGTATCTCAAACTCCGTCCCAGTTACACCCAGCAGACCCCAATCCCCTCCCAGGCTCCCCGGTGCCTCCCCTGCTGCCCCTGGTGCTGTGGGGGCCGTGCCGTGCCCCAGTGCCGGCTCAGGGGGTGCTCCAGGCTGACGTGCTCCACCTGGCAGCTGGAGCTGACCCCGCGCCGGGGGCGGTTTCCAGCAGCACCGGGAGCTGCTGGGTCCAGTCCTTGTTGTGGTCACGGCAGTGGCCACCACGTGCCCTGAGAGCTCCTGCTGGCCCTCGGACCAGCTCAGCTGGATCTTGGCAGGGTAGAAATCCATCCCGGAGCAGAGGAGGTGGCCAGGGCCGGGCTGGGAGTTAAAGGGCACCAGCGAGATGGAAACGATGGGGGCACTGGGAGAGAGCGGGGACACACTGGGATCAGCCGGGGGGGCAGTGGGAGAGAGAGGAGAGGAGTGGTTTGGTATTGAGAGGGACTGGGAATGGACTGGCAGGGAGTGGGAATGGACTGGGGTGGCACTGGAAGAGATGGGAGTGGATGCGGGGCCAGATAAGAGGGTGGAGGTCTGGGAGTGAAGTGAAAATGAACTGGGAATGGACTGGAAGTGGAATGGCAATGGGCTAAGAAGGAGTGGGAGGGACTCGGGGGCCTCTGAGCGGGACTGTGGTGGCACTGGGAGGGACTGGGAATGAAGCGCAGGGCACTGGGAAGCCGAGTCCAGTGCGGACACTCGGCTCTTTGGATCTGCCTGGCAACTGATGAGTTATCTGTGAGCCGGGCTCTGATTGTCTGATGGGCGTCAAATCCACGCAGGGGTCGAGATGGACAGGTGGGGTTGCTGGGAGTGACCGGCATGGACTGGGAGAGGCTGGGACGAACTGGGAGAGCCACGGGAGCCACTGGGAGGGACAAGAGGCCCCGAGCATGGGCACACGGAAGGCTGAGGGCTCTGGGGCGATTCCCAGGGAGGTTTTGAGGGACACGGCCGGGCCCCTCTCCATGCCCTGTGAGCAGCAGCCTGGACAGAAAAGTTCAGGAGCAGGAGGAGGTGTTTCTTAAGATTGATTTTAATCCTCATTCTCCTGTTCTGATTTGCTCAGTCCTAAGTTCAGTTCATTTCCCCATGTTGGGCTGTTGTGCCCATGATGGTGATCCCTGAGTGACTCCCTGCCCTGACCCACAAGGACTTGGATTCATTTTGGTTCAGTGGAATTCATGGTGATTTTGGGGGAGCTGGAGCAAAGCAGCTGGATACCACAGTGGGCTTGACAGGGACTGAACCAGGGCAGGAATTAGGGCTGCCTCGAGTGAGCTCTCACAATGTGAACCTTCGTGGGGTCTTTCTAAGGGAATTTTATTGAATTTTTACATTAATTATTAAAAAGCAGAGTCAAAAGTGGAGCTCTGCTTTCAGCTTGAAATGAGGGAATGGAATGTGGGTGCTGGGACTTCGGTAAACTGAAGTTGTTCCTTGATACTGGACACTTTAGCTCTGACAATGTGAAGCCCTTCAGCAGTCTCTGCCACCCACTGGTTTCTGGCTCAGAGCCAGGCCACACAGTGTCACAGCGCTCTTCTGGATTCTTTGAGGCCCTGTAGTGTCACCGTGGCCCCTTGGCTGCATGAGGCCACTGTGTGGTGCAGTGCCACAATGTTTTCCTTGGTTGTGCAGTGTCACCATGGACCCTAGGTCACACCAGCTCCTGCAGTGTCACAATGGGTCCTTGATTCCATGAGGCCCCGGTATCACAAAGGCCCCTTGGTTCCATTTGGCCCCACAGCACCACAATGGACCCCTGGTTCTATGGGGCTGCACAGGGTCACTGTGATCCTGTCAGTTCCGTGAGGCCCCACAGTGTCACAACAGCCCTTTGCTTCCCCAGAGTGTCCCAATGGTCACAGAATGGCAGAATCCAAATGGTTGGAAAAGACCTTTGAGATCATCAAGACCAAGCAATGCCCTCATACCACCCTGTCACCCAGACTGTGCCACTAAGTGTCACTGGAGAGGCACAGTGACTCTGTCACCTCCCCCTTGGCCAGCCCATTCCAATTCCCAATCAGCCTTTTTGTGAAGAATTCCTTTCTATTGTCCAGCCTAAACCAGCTGTCCTAGGGTGATTTTATGATACTGGTATCCCCAATCGTCTGGTTTATGTTATATATTAAGTTCTGCACCTTTAAGACTGGCTCTGTGAGCAAAAAGGGGGGAAGAGGAAGCCGCAGTTTGTGTTAAAGGAAAACATTCCCCCACATCCCGGTCCTGGACAGTGGTGTCTGCAGAACGGACACACTGCAGGACAGAGCTTCTCTCTGGCTTTTAGTTAGTTTTAGCTAGCTGATGCAGAGGAGTTCCCTGGACTTTTTTTGTCTTTTTTTTCCTGGATCTGTGCAAACCTGCTTTAAACTGAAAAACACCCAGCCAAACCCCGGGAGCTCACGCCTGTAACCCACTGGGGCCTGGACCTTGGCACTTTTCAGCTGCAGAAAAACTGATAAAAAACCTTAACAAGCCAAGCTATACCACATAAAAAAGACTTTTCTTCCTGGATTGGCCATCCCATCAAAAAGCGAACAGTTTTATTATTTAATATTATTCAATTTCTATTAAATAAACAGCTTTTTTCACTTCTCTCCAAAGAACTTTTTTTCTTTCCCAGACCAGTTGTGGGGGAGGGGTCATTTGAATTTTTTTCCCTG